>NW_023425554.1:0-427433 GCF_014108245.1 Pipistrellus kuhlii
TTTTCTTTCTACTCAAGTCTTTTTTTCCACCATGATCACTGCTCTGAAGAATCACTACCCCACCCACACCCTTGGTGGGTTGTTTCTGGCAGTTCCCATTACTGTGTGCATTCAGGCTTTGTGCACTTTTGGACATTAAGTTCATAGGAACCTGCTACGTAACGGAGACTGGGGGCAGGGGCTGGCAGCACTGGGGATGGTGATCCCTGTTTGCAGCCAAGTTCAATTCTGCATTAAATGTCTTCTTGGTGCCTGAGGCAGTTCAGTAAACATCTCGTGATGAGGTTCCTTCTGGCTCTGCTATCGGGGTTCACTTCCCAACTAGGGTGGCTGAATGTGGCTGCTCTTCTAAGAGACCTCTCCTAGATTTGGGCGAAAAGCTCTCAATTCTAGTTCTGTGCTTTCCAATTGCCACTAACCACATGTGGCTGCGGAGGACTTAACATGTGGCTGGAGAGACTGAGAAATTGAATTTAATTTCCATTTAAACAGAGAACATTCCCTTCATTACCAAATTCTCTTGGACAGTGCTGCTCCCAGACTGTTCTCTGGTTAAATTGCTGTAGTGGAAAGGGAAAGCCACTCCTAGGTTGACTTTAATATGGTGTTACTTTCACTGACTTTTTGTAGCTAAGTGGCAATACATTGTTTCCAGCCTGTGTAATGACTTACCTTGTAGTAAAACCAGTCCCTTAAAAAAAGCTACAGAGTAAAAGCAGCCTCAGTGGTGTGTCCCCTCCGGGACAGGCAGCCAGCCCCGGCCTGGGGTCCTAGTCAGGCTTGGCCAGGACCTGCCAGCCTTTTCCAGCAGGAAAGGAGTGGAAGAGGATTAAGAGGACAGAACGTGCACTGCCACCCCAGGTCCCAAAAGACAGAAAGGGGGGAGATGCCTACCTTTGGCCCCAACCTTCACAAAAAACAAACTCTAAATCCAGTGGGGTCTTGGATACCTAGATGCGAAGTCCGGGTGGGTTGACACTAAGGAGGGAACAGTTCTCTCTCGCAGAGGACTCCGGCCTCTCCAGCTCCTCCCTCCTGCCCTGGCTGCAGGATACCCAGCTCCCGTCCCACTCAGCAGAGCCCTCAAACAGAGTCGCAGGACTGCTCTCCTGAGGTTTTGCATCAGACTTTAATGCCGTCTTTAACGTTGCACATTGACAAGTCACACACTTTGGTCTTGTATTGGCAGTGGCAACTTACAATGAGTCTAAAGGTCTGAGCACCAGACTGGCTTATAGGAACAGACACTCACCCCTCCCCATTCCTTCCCATGATGGGCCTGTACAGAGAGCAGCAGCTGCCGTGGACTGGTTTCATTTGAAAGTACACCAACTTTACATGGAATTATAAAAACATATTTACAGACATCCCACAGTGCTCCTAGAATCAGGAGCAAAGACCCTTTTATCAAAAGAGATTATAGCTAGGGCTGTGCAAAATTCAAAAGGATCAGATCCCTTTGAAAGAGTCCAGAGTCCGTTAAACAAAACATGTCCTGGGCCACTGGGAAGGCCCGGTGTGCAGAGATTGCCTTAAAGGAAGAGACTTGAGTGAGCACACTTGGCCTCGGAGCCTGAGGCTGACAGAGCTCCTGACCCTCAAGGGAGAGGTGGCTGTGCACGTCTCTGAGGCTGGCTCCCTTGGTCCTGCTGGAATGAAAGGTATTGCTTGTGGGTGCAGGCCAGGCCTTTCTGCAAAAATTATCTAGGTTCTCAATTTGAGATGCAAAACATGGGATTCCTCAGAGGAGGAGCAAGACATGGGAGACAAATAGGGAATGAGACAAATTGGTCACACAACAAATTGGAGAGCATACAGGGAAGGTGTGGTGACCGGGACGGCAGGTTGCCATCCCCTCATGGCCGCAAGCAAAGGGATGACGGAGGGCTCAAGTCCAGCTGCAGGGCTGCCTCTCGGCCCTGGGCAGGGCCTGAGGAGGGGTGGGCCCATCCCAGGAGGGCTGCAGAACCCAGTGCGGCAAACTGGAATGCCTTCTCCTGCTGTCACCGCCCTATCGGCTCAAAAAACCACCGAAGTCTAGTGCACGACTTTGAAAGATTGTAATATATTCTCTGGAAAACATTCAGCAGTATGAAAGCCCTCCCTGGGCCCTCCCGCCCTCTCACGGGTCCACAAACGGTGGAACGGTCCAGAAATCCTTGAGCTCTGGAAAGGTCCCTGGTCAGTCCTTGGGGAGTACAGGTAGCTATTTTGGAAGAACCTGCTCAAGTACGGTTCTTGACGTCTGGGGAATCCTTTCGGGGAAGATCACTTCAAACTCGATAATGAGGTCCCCGCGTTTCTCGGGAGTCTTGGGGAGAGGGAGGCCTTCTCCGGGGACTTTTCGCCGCATGCCAGGCCTGATGACGTCTTTGAACACGATGGGTATGGTCCTGCCGTCCAGAGTGGGGGCATTCACAGTGCAGCCACAGAGAGCCTTAGAGAAGCAAAGTGACAGCATTAGGTAAAGGGTGTAACTCAGGAAGTTCCACTCCAGCCAGAGGCTGTTTGGGGTAGGGTAAGAGCCATCAGGCCTCTGCAGCTAAGACTCTGCCCCACGGCTACCCAGATCAGCATCATGGAAGCTCCAGAGAAATGGAGTTTTGAGAAGCTGTGTACCTGCTTCTCCCCCAACCCTCATCTTCTCCAAACCTAGCAGGCACCGAGAGCTCAGAACTGTCAAACAAAGACATGTATCTGTCAAAAAGCAGCCCTCTCTCCAGACACCACTCTGCCTAGCGCCTTACCTCCCGAAGGGAGATCCTGGCTGGGTAGATGACATCTGAGCCATCTCTTTTAAAGATGTTGTGTGGCTTGTCCTTTAAAACAAAGACGATGTCAGCTGGAATGTTGTTCGAGGTCTGGTCTCCCTCCTTGGGGAAGGTGATTTTGGTCCCTTCTTTCCACCCCCGTTTCACTTCAATGGTCAAGATTTTGTCTTCGTTGCGAATGCTCTTCCCATCGGGGTTCAGCCTTTTGTGGGAGATCTTCATCTTCTTGGTACAGCCGCTGTAGATCTCTTCAAGGGAGACCCGAAGGTCGTGGGTGACAGGGGGATCTTGCTTCTTCCGGGTGGGCTCTTGGGCAGGGCGGGAGCGGACAAAGTTCATGTTGGTGAAGCCACCCATGCCCATGGGGAAGCCAGAGAACGGGTCGTCGATGTCCATGCCTTCCTCCCCGTTCCGCTGTCCAAAAAAGGTGTCAAAGGGGTTTCGGCCACCGAAGAACTCAGCAAACATAGCATGAGGGTCTCCATGGAATGTGTAGCTAAAGGAGGTCCCGTTAGCACCGCCGCTGCTTCCACCGCTGGGGCCGCCGCCCTTTAGGCCTGAAAGGCAGAACGAAAGAAGTCAGATGGTTGGCCAGGGGCTTTCCTTAAGGGAAAAAACCTTGGGAGCCACCAGAAGAGGAATTTTATATAGCCTGTCAGAGAAGAACAAGGAAGAACTTGAATTTGTTGTTGTTGTTAATTCTCACCCTAGAATATTTTTCCTATTGATTTTTTTTTTCTTTCTTAGAGAGAGTGTAAGGGAAAGGAGGGGAGAGAGGAAAAGACAGATCAATGTGACAGACACATGGATTGGTTGACTCTGGCACAAAGCCCGAACAACCAGGGAGGGGAATTGAAATGGCAACCCTTGAGTTCAGGGGCCTATAATCTAACCACTGAGCCACCAGCCAGGGCAAGAACCTGAGCTTTTACATCCCATCAGGGACCTTCAGTGTGGCATAACAGGGGCAAGGCAGCTCAAGGTCTGAAATGGTCCTCTCTAGGGGCTACCCAGTTCCTGTCATTTCTTCCCTAACCTATCCTCCCAAAATGATATAAGGACTTAAAAGAGTTCACTAAGAGATGAGATAAATGCCCTAAGGACTTGGCTCAGAGGCTGAGCCTGGGCCTATGAACCAGGAGGTCATGGTTCAACTTCTGGTCAGGGCACACATCCGGGATCCATGATTCTCTCGCATCATTGAGGTTTCTCTCTCTTCCCCTCTTCCTTCCTCTATAAAATCAATTAAAAAAGGAGAAAGAGATCAGATGAAAAAAACCTGACCCAGGATCAGCTTTCAGGAAGTGCTTACTCTCAAATGCTTTAGGGCTGGAACCATGTGTGTGGAGGATAAAAAAATGGGTAAAACAATACTCGGTAAGGTTTTCAAATTCTCACACCCTGGCACTAACTGCCACCATGCAAAAAGCCAGTTAATTTCCTAACACCAAATTCAGAAGCCAGGGTGAGTCAACGATTAGCAACTGGACAAACAAGAAAGCTGCTTTCTCCTTCCCTGAGGAGGGCTCCCAGGGAGGCTGGGCAGGGGCGGGCCGCCGCGGTGGCGCAAGCTGCCATCTCTGTGCCGGCTCCGGGCTGGCCAAGCACTTTCCGGAGATCGGCCCGCTCCGCCCTCCCCGGGCCCGGGGTGAGGGGTGAGAGCGGCGCTCCCCTTGGCGGGCTCACACGGCACTCAGGGGGTGCGCTCGGCCAGAGCCCTGCCCCGCTCCCCGGGCAGCACGGCCCCCTCCGCCCCCCTCTCCGCCCGCACCCGCACCCGCACCCGGGGCCGCGGGCGGAGGCGCCCGGGGAGGGGCAGCCCCAGATGTGTTAGAAGCTTCTGGGCGAGCGAGGCGGCCGGCGTTCCTCCTCCCTTCCGGCGGCTGCCAATCCGAGGGCGGAGGCCCGCGAGGCCCGAGGGCGGAGGCTGCTGGCCGCCGCCCCGGCAGCCGCCCCCCGCCCGGTGCCGCAGCCCCGCCGCGGTGCCTCGGTTTCCTGGGCTGTCAAACGGCGGGGCGCGCCCGGCCGCGCGCGCACGCACCTTCCTCCCCGTAGCGGTCGAAGATCTCGCGCTTGCGCGGGTCGCTGAGCACGTCGTAGGCCTCGGCAATCTCCTTGAACTTCTCCTCGGCGCCGGGCTCCTTGTTCTTGTCCGGGTGGTAGCGCAGCGCCTGGCGGCGGTAGGCCCGCTTGATCTCCTCGTCCGACGCGCCGCGGGCCAGGCCCAGCGTCTGGTAATAGTCTTTCCCCATGGCCCCGCCTGCGGCCCGCCGCCCAGCTGCCGGAGTCCCCCCGCTCCGCCGCCCCGTCCCGGACTCTATATACCCGTCCGGCGGAAGCTTCCAGATCCCGCCAGCCCCCTCCAGAACCTTCCGTCCCGCCCCCCGCGCCGCGCCGGCCAATCCCCGCCGCCCCGCCCGAGACGCGCGACATCCGGGGCGGGGCCGCGCCGCCAACGGCCGGCTGCGCGTGGCCACGCCCCTTCCCTCCGCCTTCGGCAACGCCTCTCCGAGCCGCGCGCTCCCGGCCGCGGGGGCCTCGCGCCCTTGTTTCCCTTTGCCGGGCGCCTGGGCCGTCCGCACGCCCGCACTGCCCGGTGCTAGGGTCCCACCGAGAGCGGTGGGGCGGGGCAGGGCGGGGCGGGCCTGGGGAAGGCCCCGCCCCTTCCAAGAAGAAGGTAAACGTGCCGGCCCGCCACTCCGGATCCGGTCCAGGCTGGAGGAGAGTGCAGCTCCGGGCAAGTTGCTAAAACTCTTTCTGTCTCATCCTTCCTCCTTTCCCTGCAGGCAGCGAGGAGAGTGCAGCTCGGAGCTCCAGGCCGGCCCCTGTCCTCTCAGACAAGGCCCTCTAAAGTGAGATGCGGACCAGGAGAGCTCACCTCCCAAGAGGTCTTCCCAGTCCCGCTGCGCCCAGGCCTCTCACTTTGCCGTTTCCCCAAGAACGCTGCCGATGAAATCTGAAATTACCTTGTTTGTTTTCACGACCAATGTCACCTGCGTCTCAGCCTGCCACCCCCACCAGGGCAGGCCCTGGGCCCTGTCAGTGTCGGGTCTCCGGTACCTTGAACAGTGCCTGGCACTCAGCCTCAGTGGATGCTTCATGAATAGTTTTGGCTCTTTTGAATGCACCTCCTCTTTCTCTCTCTCCACTACCTTTTGATTTGGGGAACACAGTGTGTCCGACACCTCTCGGGGCCCGTTTCCTTTTTTGCAGGTGACATGATTCCTTTGGCTCTGGGAGTCAGGGATGCCTGTGGTCCAGGACAGGGCTGATGGGAAAAGAAGGCTCAGAAAGGCATGTAGCCTGGGAAAGGCATAGGGAAGAGGGGGCAGGCAGTGGGGCCATCGAGGGGGCGGGTTCCCGGAAGTACTGCTTGGGAGGTCAGGGAGGTGAGACATTGGCTCTAAAGCCGGACAGCTGGGTTTCATTTCCGGTTCCAGCACTTCCTGGTTGCATGACCTTGGGCTACTCACCCAGCGAACTATTCTTGGCCTCAGTTTCCTAATCTGTACAGCGGGGATGGTGGTTGTCCCTGCCTCATAGAGCTCTGAAGTTGACATGGGTCAACGTTTGTCAGGTGCCTGGGACAGGCCTGGCAAACAGGCAGTGCTCCCAGAACGGTAACAAACCCTCTTGTTGAGTGAGGGGCTGCTGACTCACCAGCTGCCTGGTAACACAACAAAAAGTTCAACGATTGCTATCCTGTGCAACCTGGGACTCCTGAAACGATGACCATGGCCTTCCCTGTGGTCTAGTAGGGGGATTCCGACCCACCATGGCCACTCACAGACCCCGGGGGCTAGGACACACACTGTCAGCCTGGAGGCTGTGTATGGGTTGGTGTCCATTGGCATAGCATAGCAGGGCCATGAAACAATCATGGGAGAAAGAGAGTTTGATTTTTAAAAAGTTACATAAATAGCGGAAGAGTCATATTATGGGAAAAACCCAGAGTTTCGGGACTTGCTTATACTTACAAGCTAGTATTTATTTTATAGGATAAATTTAGTTTAGAGTTACAAATGTGACAGCTTCCAAAGTTCCTACCCAGTTGTTCAATTAAACACTAATCAAGTTGTTGCTATGAAGGGATTTTGTAGATGTGGTTAATATCACCAATCAGCTAACTTTAAGTGCAGGGGATGACTCTGGATTTGGGTAGGCCTCATTCAATCAGTTGCAAGGCTTTAAAAGCAAACACTGAAAGGCCTTAAAAACAAAGACTGATGCACCCCTATGGTCCATTGTGGCATTATTTACAATAGCCAAGCAGTGGAAGTAACCCAAGTGCCCATCAATAGATGAGTGGATATGTCCTAGCCAGTGTTCTCAGTGGTTAGAGTGTCAGTCTGCACACTGAAAGTCTCAGGTTCAATTTCTGGTCAAGGGCACCTACCTGGGTTGCAGGTTCAATCCCCAGCCCTGGTTAGGGCACGTTCAGGAGGCAACCAATCCTCCTTCCCTTTTTCCCTTCCACTCTTCTCTAAAAATCAATGGAAAAAATATCCTTGGGCCAAAACCAGTTTGGCTCAGTGGATAGAGCGTCAGCCTGTGGACTGAAGGGTCCCAGGTTCGATTCCAGTCAAGGGCATGTACCTTGGTTGCGGGTACATCCCCGGTGGGGGGTGTGCAAGAGGCAGCTGATCGATGATTCTCTCTCATTGATGTTTCTAACTCTATATATCTCTCTCTTCCTCTCTGTAAAAAATCAATAAAATATATTTAAAAAAAGAAAAAATATCCTTGGGTGAGGATTAACAAAACTAAATTAAAAATAGATGACTGGATTAAAAAACCTGTGCTACATATATACAATGGAATATTAGTTGTGAAGAAAGAATGAATCTTATTATTTGCAACAGTGTGGATGGACCTAAAGGGTATTGTGCTAAGTGAAATAAGTCAATTAAAGAAAGACAAATACCATATGACTCCACTTATATATGGAATCTAAAGAACAATATAAACAAAATAGGAAAGGACTCAGATACAGAGAACAGACTGATGGTTTTCAGAGGGGAAGGGTGTTTGGGGACTAGGTGAAAAAGGCAGAGGGATTGAGAAGTACAGCTTTGTAGTTCCTGAATAATTATGAGGGTGTAAAGTATGGCATAGGAAATATAGTCAACAATCCTAACTAATAAAGAGGGAATATGCTTATTGACCCTCACACCATTGCAAAGATGGTGGTGTCCACAGCCAATAAGGAGGGAATATGCTAATTGACTGTCCCACCATAAAAGATGGCGATGCTCACAGCCACAAGATGGCGGTGCCCAGTTCCCTCAGCCCCACTGGGGAGGCAGGCATGTGGCAAGGCTGGGTCTGCCCTCTGAGTTTCCAGTCCCTTCAGCCCCCCAGCTGCCCAGGGCCGCCCGAGGCTCAGGTAACCAAGGCCAGCTGAAGCTTGCACTGTCGGCAGTGCTAGCAGCAGAGATGTGATGGGGTATCGCCTTCTCCTGATCGCCTGGTCCCCTCCCACCCCTGAGTGCTCCCAGACTGTGACACGGGGCAGGCTGGGCTAGGGACCCCCCAATCCCTCTAGTATTGTAATAAGTATGGTGACAGTTTGGTGCTGGCAATATCAGGGGGAACATTTCTAAAGTATATGATTGTCTATCCACTATGCTGTACATCTCAAACTAATACAAAATAATATCAAATGTAAATTGTAATTGAAAATAATTAAAAAACAAAACAAAAATGAACTATAAATGAAAAGACCAAAGTTTCCCTGCAGAAGAAGTATCAACTTTTGGCCAAGAGTTTCCAGCCTTCTGGTCTTACCCTACAAATTTCAGACTTGCCTTGCCAGTCCCCATAATCATATAAGCCAAGGTCTTAAAATAAATCTCCTAATACACTCACACACTCACAAACACATATAGCCTTCTGGTTCTGGTTCTTTGGTAGACTCCTGACGGATACAGGAACTAAGCAGGAGAGTCCGGGGTTAGACAGCCTCAGCGGAAATCCCAGACCCACAATTTACTCATTTACTACCCGTGGGATCTTATACAACTTGCTTGATCTTTCAGAGTGTTAGGTGTGTCCTCTATAAAATGAGGATAAGAGTAGCTCTTCCCACACAGGGTAACTATGTGGAAGGAATTCAGAAGAGCCAGGAAATGATCATTATAATAACAGTTAACTATGTGCCAAGCCGTTTTCAAGTGCTCAGTGTGTATTAACTCATTGAATCCTCACAATAATCCCAGGAAGTTGGCCCAGTGTTAACCATCATTTTACAGTTGAGGCTGTCAGAGGTCATGTGACTTGCCTGAGGTCACCCAGAGAATAAGATGCTGAAATGTAGCGTGTTTAGCACACTGTGTGCCTTCTGATAAGCACTCAATTTGTGTAAGATATGATTCAGATGATGATAAAGCCTTAATTATAAAAAAAGAACATCACCACTCTTCAATTCTCTTCATCAAAAAGGCCTTTAAAAGGACAACTGCTGCCGAAACTGGTTTGGCTCAGTGGATAGAGCGTCGGCCTGTGGACTGAAAGGTCCCAGGTTCGATTCCGGTCAAGGGCATGTACCTTGGTTGCGGGCACATCCCCAGTAGGGGGTGTGCAAGAGGCAGCTGATTGATGTTTCTCTCTCATCGATGTTTCTAACTCTATACTATCCCTCTCTCTTTGTCTCTGTAAAAAATCAATAAAAACATTAAAAAAAAAAAAAAAAAAAGCACAACTGCTGCTGAAACCGGTTTGGCTCAGTAGATAGAGCATGGACCTGCTGACTGAAAGGTCCCGGGTTCGATTCCGGTCAAGGGCATGTACCTTGGTTGCGGGCACGTCCCCAGTGGGGAGTGTGCAGGAGATAGCTGATAGATGATCCTTTCTCATCCATGTTTCTAACTCTATATCCCTCTCTCTTCCTCTCTGTAAAAAATCAATAAAATATATTAAAAGAAAGAAAAAAAAGCACACCTGCCATATGAGCCAGCAATCCCACCCTTGGTAGAACACCAGTGTGAAATAAAAATCTATGTTCACATAAAAACCCATGAACCAGTAATTATCAAGGTTTTACTCATAATTACTGACAGCCATTAAAACCTAAATGTCCTTCAGTGGGTGAATGGATAAACAAACTGACCTAGCAACACGATGGAATATTATTCAGCCATTAAAAAGAAACAAGCTGCTGACACAGGAACTAAGGCAGATGCACTTGAAATACATGGTTAGTGAAAGAAGGCAGGCTCAACAGGCTTGTTTACTGTGTAATGCCACTTGATAGCACTTTCTGGAAAAGGCAAGTGTATCAGGACAGAAAGTGGTTGTTGGAGGTTGGGGTCGGCTGCAGAGAGGTACAGGAGAGATTTTTGGGATGCTGAAAATATTCTATAGCTTGACTGTGGTGGTGGTTATACCACTGTCTGTATTCAGAACTATAAACTGGAAAAGGTGAACTTTATGTATATTATACCTCGATAAAAAAAAAGAAAAAAGAAAAAAGAAAGAAAAGAAATGAAAAAGAAAAAGAAAAAATCCCATGGGCTTCACAATAAAAAATGCAAATCAGGGCAGGGCTTGGGAAACCTCACTCTGGGGCTCCTGACACAGCAGAAGTTGCTAACCAGCCCTAGCTTGTCTGTTCTCTGCTTTACCTTCCCTCACATTCTCTGAACCAGCTCTATCATGCACTATCAAACCAGCCAAGCCAGGTTCTGGACAATCAAGATCCTACCTAACTCACGTGTGGGATGCAAACAGAACCTGTGAGCTGGATACAACTGAACACACCAGATCTTTGGTGTCCAAATTATTATGGGTTCCCCCAGATCCCTGATCCCAGGAGGCCCCACTTATCTTTCATCGCTGCTAACTGCAACATCTGTCTGGAATTTCCTCTTTGGAAATTGCTCCCAGGGGCTTGTTACAGTCAGCTCAGCAAACACCAAATGTGTCTACTTGTCACTGTTATTAGCCACTGAGGCTAATAACACAAGCCTGGTTTAGCTGTCCCTAATGACGGGCACAGTCTGAGCCACAGTACAGTGCCATGAATGGCTGTACAAAGTGGCCAATGCGCCGAAACCAGTTTGGCTCAGTGGATAGAGCATCAGCCTGCGGAATGAAGGGTCTCGGGTTCGATTCTGGTCAAGGGCATGTACCTTGGTTGCGGGCACATCCCCAGTAGGGGGTGTGCAAGAGGCAGCTGATCGATGATTCTCTATCATCGATGTTTCTAACTCTATATCCTTCTCTCTTCCTCTCTGTAAAAAATCAATAAAATATATATTTTAAAAAAATGTGGCCAATGCTCATTCCAAGGGTGGATTTGATTTTTGCTGACAGCCTGTTTTCTGGAAGCCAGATGAAGCCAACAAGAGGTCCTTACTCCTGCAATACTTGTCAAAAATAGAGAGGAAGTCTCCCCTTGAGGCTTGTTCCTGCCTTTCTATGAACTGCTTGTGGGTGAGCAGGGTGGAAATTATTTGTATGTCTCCTATGGCACAGGGCATAGTAGGTTCACAAAATGAGTTGGTTACTGTTGAGTGAGTTCAGGCTCAGGAAAGCAATCTCCAAGGGGAACTCTACAATATTCCAACCCCCTAGGAATGTGTTACAGAATTCCCTCAAGAATGCCATCTATTTGGTCAGGACACCACAAGCCTTACCCAGTGATATGGAAGAGGCACCAACTCAGACTGCACTGGAGAAGCTAGAATTTGATGGAACTAGCGACGTAGCAAAACATGGCTAGATTTTAGGGTTTCAACTCATCCCCTTAGTACCTCACAATTAGACATCTCAAGTAATTCAACTTGGTAGGATTTTAAGCTGTGGTCTCAGAGAGAGTACTCCTATTGTTCCCCTCAACGAGGGCAGCAAATGAGGCCGGTTGGGACACAATGGTTTCAAGATACTTTGAGCCCCCCCAACTACCAACAGAATAAGTTGAAAGTGTAGATATAATACACCTTTGTATTTCATCTGTTTTGTCCAGATAGGCCAAGTGAAAAATATAGTTTCTGAAGACCACAGCTTTTGCTGTTACTTAAAAATCCCCCACAGTTGTAGCTTCAGAGTGTTTAGAACCAACCTGGATGGTTTAGGGCTCAGCAATGCCTCACCCTTGCCCCACCCTGTGACTCAGAGGTCTACCTTTGAGGACTTCTCACCATGTCCCTGATATCACATCTCTGGGTTTCCCATGATGTAAGTTGGTGGCGGCTCCGGGCAGGCCTGGAACTGGGAGAAAGAAGAGAAGGTGAGGCAGTGTGCCAGGTGCTGCCCACTCAGCCTGTCCAGAAATCTTGTGTGCATGATTCTGTATGTGTGTGGTGTGCACACACGTGTTAGCATTCAACCTCCCCAACTGGTTCATGACAAAAGATAGCATGACCTTAGACCAGATAGTGTGAGAGTCACAACTGCCAGCCATAAATGGGTGCTGTGTCTGTGATTTTTCAATGTTCCAATAGGTATGTTAGGGTAAAACGAGCCTGGCCAAACGTAAAAGGAGTGGCTCAGTGGCTGAGCATGTACCTATGAACCAGGATGTCATGGTTGGATTCTGGGTCAGGGCACATCCTGGGGTTGTCGGCTCTATCCCCAGTTGGGGGCGTGTAGGAAGCAGCCAATCAATGATTTTTTTCCTATCATTGATGTTTCTATTCCTCTCTCCCTCTACTTTCCTCTTGGAAATTAATACAAATATATCACACAAAAAGGTACTTTGTTAAAAAAAAAAAGTAAAATTAAACAGGGGAACTTAATTTTAGAAAGATATCTTAATCCAATATAGCCAAAATATTATCATTTTAAGGTGTAATAAACATAAAAGGTTATGATGAGATTAAAAACAATTTCCTTTTCATACTGTCATTGAAATTTGATGTGTCTGTCATTTATACAACACATCTCAAATTGGAACAGCCGTATTTCGAGGGCTCACCAGCTTCAAGTGGTGACAATACCGGACAGCGCAGGCGGAAACAAATGTGGGTCCCCTGCCATAGGGAGACGGGGGCTTGTGAAGACAACCCCTGGTTACAGATTGGGAGGGTCTCAGGGTGCTTTCCTCCACCCATTTCCCCTTTCCTTCCCTCCCGATCATGACAGAGAAGGGTCTCCTCGCCACAGGCCACTCCACACAAGCGCTTCAGCCCACGCCCCAACCCCTAGCCCTCTTCCGTTGCTCCCCAGTACCCCAGGGGCCGACCACCTCGGAATTCACCTAGCTTAGCCGCCCGCCTGGTGGATGCTGCCCTCCCTGTCACTCAACTTCTTGATCCCGCCCCCGCCTCGCAGTAACCGTCGCTTCCTTTCGTTTCCACAGCGACGCCATCCCGAGGCGGGGAAAGGGGCGCGCGGCCTCCAGACCCATTTTGATTGGTGGAGGGCCACGCCCCTTCTTTCTCGCCCACTTCGTGCCCGCGTTCCGCCCCCTCGATGGATTCCGCAAGCTGATTGGCCAGCTTTGTGGTGAGAGCGGCTAGCCTACGCTCAGACCAGCCCCGTGGGGAGGGGACGAAGGTGGGCGCCCTGCACGCTGATTGGCTGGGAGGGCACGCGCTGCGGGGAGGGGCGGGGCGGGCGCGGAGCCGTGGTTAGTCTCGCGCAGCAGTGGTGAGCGCGTGAGGGACCTGTGCTGCGTTGCTTGCTGGGAGGCAGCAGCAGCAGTAGCAGCAGGAGCGGTAGCCGCCGTGTGAGGAAACCATGAAGCATTACGAGGTAAGAAACGAGGATACGGGGACCGAGCGGCCACCGCAGACCCACTCTTCTTTTCCTGGGACCACGAGATCCCCCTTTCCTGTCCAGTGTCCGAAGGACTGCTAGACGGCGCAGGCGCAGTGGGCGCGGTTGTGCCCCGGGACGCTCGCAAATTTTAGTGCGCATGTGCAGAGGAGGTATTTATAATTCTGCAACACAGGCTGTTTTGGGGATGCCGTTTCTTGGGGGGTCCCTGTTGCACCTGAGGAGTTTGCAGTTCCCTGCAGCTCTCCCAGCGGGCAGAGTTGTAGGCTTTGGCAGGAGAGGAACGAGGCTGCGGGATCCTTGCTCCCAATGCGTAGGTGTCTTGCACAACCTTGCACCATGTCGCCACCTCGGGCTTAGGAAGGGGTTTTGCTATCAGCCCTCTCTGGCACAACCTTTGGACCCCTTCCCTCGCCCGGGACGTTCCCGAGAAGCTTAGGAGGTGAGGAAAATGCTGCCAGGGCTGGCTCCCGCCAAGCAACAAAGCTGAACTGGCTTCCTGGTAATCTACAAGATCATCTTTGTCACCCCTTGTGTGTTACAGAAGTCTCACGCCCACAGCCACTCCTGAAGCTCATCTTTTGACTTCCAAGCTGGGCTTCTTTTTTTCCCGTAAGACGAAGGTTTTAAAGGCTCTTAGAGATCTCTCTGGTACTATTAGTAATTTTATCATTTAATTATTGCTTACTTTTTAGTAACTCACTTTGGCAAGTGCTCACTCTTGTGCTAATAAAATTCAGTTACCTCTTCTCTTATCCTCATAGCCTATGAGGTAGGAGACTTTTGTTATTATTTCCATTTTTATAAACCAAAAAATAGCCTCAGAGATGTCATGTGACTTGTTCAAAAGTTCCCAGCTGGTAAATGCAGAACACAGAGAGAAACTCAGAGTTCCTAGTTATCAGCCATTATGTCACGCTGGTCCCCAAATGAAAATTAGCAGGTTGATAGAATTCTCTCCCTCTCCCCCAATTAAAGTTTCTTTTTGGTAAAATATGGATGAAATTTACCATCTTTATTCTTTTTAAGTGTATAGGTCAGTGGCATTAAGTATGTTCACATTGTTATGCAACCATCACCACTATCCATTTTCAGAACTCTTCTTTTCATCTTGCAAAACCGAAATTCTGTACTGATAAAATACCAACTTCCTATTCCCTTCCTCTGCTTAGCCCCTAGCAACTGCCATTCTACATCCGTCTCTGTGAGTTGGTACCTCATATAAATAGAAGGAAGGATTAATTGTTTTTATTCATAAGTTGAATACCACTCTCTCTGCTCGCCCCCTTTATTATTGTTATTGTTATTGGTAAATTCACCCAGAATCTTTTGAAACTTTTATCCCATAAATCCTCAGTCATTTCTGACATGGTTTTAAGAATAAGGAGGTAGGGTTCAGTAATCTCTCATGCCCCATTCAACTTTGTGATCACAAAATAAAGTCCTTCTAATATAATTTTCCCTTTCAAGCCCTCTGTGTAACTCTGGAGAAAAAGCCACATTCAGTTTGAAAGATGTGAATGGAAGGTCTGTGTGGCATTTTTAAAGTGAAGTTTTAATCCCCCCCCCCCCATTAAATTTATCAGGGGTGACATTGATTAATAAGATTACATAGGTTGCAAGTGTACAGTCCTATACTGCATCATCTGTATATTGCATTGTGTGTTTACCACTCAAAGTAAAATCTCTTAATTTTACTAGTCAGATCAAGTAGGCCTCTGAGAACCCACAGGGTGGGCACTTTTGTTCTGGGAAGCTGGGCCCAGACTGGAACCCATGGTTGGACTGGAGAAACATGCTTTACCTTACTCAAACCTTTTCCCTCCCAAAAGGAAGGGGGAGCGTCAAACCCACTGTTCAAAATGGAAAAATAAAGAAACAAAATGAAAAAAATAGTCATTTTGCTGTGTTCTCTGTTATCATTCTCTGCTAACCTTTGCCAAGTATTCTCTGCGGTGCCAGCTACAGAGTTTCTGTGTGGGAGGAGCAGTCACCTCCCTGCCGGGCTTGCACAGCAACAGACTAGTTTTACTCCAGGGGGGGGTGTTGTTACAGATCAGTACAAATGGCAAGGGTGCTTTCACTCACATTTAGCAAAGACTGAGAAAAGGATTCAATTACTGTCCACATGGAAGAATGTATTTCTGTTTGGGACAAGTGACCCCCTGTCTACAGAGAGATTGGCTTCCCTCAGAAGGCCTTTGTGGTCCCAGAGGTTTCCCCTAGTCCAGTGGTCGGCAAACTGTGGCTCATGAGCCACATGCGGCTCTTTGGCCCCTTGAGTGTGGCTCTTCCACAAAATACCACGTGCGGGTGCGCACGTACAGTGTGATTGAAACTTTGTGGCCCATCGCAGAAGTCGGTTTTTGGCTCTCAAAAGAAATTTCAGTCGTACTGTTGATATTTGGCTCTGTTGACTAATGAGTTTGCCCACCACTGCCCTCGATAAAGTGCAGTATACAAGTGATCGAAGTATTATTCAGAAAGGTGCAGGACTCATGCAGTGTCCTGTGGCATTAAGTAAGCTAACCAGGATTGACATCGGATGTGATGGCAGAATTTCAGCTGAAGGGGGAGGTTTGCTTTCACTGCCTATTTCCCTCTGTGATCTGAAATGAAAAGGAATCCCTTCAGTGGCCTGAGACAAGCCTGTAGAGCAGGTCTCCCCCTGGCTTTGGCTGCAGCTGGCTTTTGGAAGTTCAGAGCTGGCCTTGGGATTGTCTTGGGATCAGAGCTAGTTAAGATAAGAGACCTACTTATCTCAAGCTATAGGTTGTTTTTTTCTTAAATTGCAGTTTTTGCCTTTGCGGATCAGAGGTCAAAACAATGATCCCAGTAGCAACTGGAAAAACAGCTTATTGCATCTTGTAGATGAGGAGAATGTACCTTCTGCCTCCCTGAGCCCAAGTCCCTGCTCATTTCCTGCAGCTAGGTACCCCCAGGTGAGGAAGCGGAAGCTTCACCATCTTGGGGTCCCCACTGCCCTCATTTAGGATCTTCCATCACCTCACCTCAAAGGGCAGCTCTGCTGGTGCCCATTTTGCAGGTAATTCTAGGCCAATATTGTGCCTTGCCTCGGGCAAATTCTTGCTTCAGCTGCCTCTCCAGGTGTAAGTATGTGAAAGTTCTGTACCCAGAGTACAGGTCATGGGACAGTTTAGAGCCAGAGAAGTGAGTAGAAAGGTGAAAATTAAGGAGAAAGTACAAGTCACATTTAATGGTGTCATAGGGCTTTGACTAGGCCTGGGCTGATCCTGGCTCTGCCACTCTAAATAATGGGCAGCTTACTTCACCTTGTCTCTGGCTGCTCCTTGGAGTGAAGGAAAGTTTTAAAGTTTTAGAGAACATTATGAAGTTGCTGGAAATATATCAGCAAGGGGTATACATAAAAGGGGTAGTGCTACATGCAGATCTGGGTCATTCTTTTTAAATGTTTTGCGCAATTTAATTATATGAAAAGAAATCAGAAAAATCTCCAAATATCCTGCTGAGTGGAATAAAGCAAGTTGCAAAAGATTCTGTAAATTGAAAAAAAGAAGTACCAAGTGAGACTTACATGGATTGTTTATGGGTATATACTTAATCTAAGGATAAATTGTAACACAAGGTGAGAAATGTGTGGGAATTACACAGTAGTTAGAAGAACCATTGCTTTGGGAGCAAAAGATGGGGAAGGAAAGTTATGGGGAGGCTTTAGCTATGTCTGTTTTATTAAGAAAAGAAAAAGGGAATGTGATATATCTAGAGTAAAATGAAAATTTTACTTCAGAGGTGGATTCTAGGTGTTCCCTGTAATTTTTCCTTCTGAATATTTGTGTCCTTTTGAAATAGAAGACGAGGAATAAGTAGGTGTTTGGCTGTCAAGCACTGTTTTAACATGTGGCTCTCTGATCCTTGCAGGCTAAATTTGGTGCCTGTTTGCAGGAAGGTGATATGTTCTAAGATGGGGACTGCTTGATCTCTTTATTCTCGCACTTTTTTTTTTTTAAATGTTTTTTAAAAAAAATTTAATTTAATTTTAAATATATTTTATTGATTTTTTACAGAGAGGAAGGGAGAGGAATAGAGAGTTAGAAACATCAATGAGAGAGAATCATCGATCAGCTGCCTCTTGCACACCCCCTACTGGGGATGTGCCCGCAACCAAGGTTCATGCCCTTGACCGGAATCGAACTCAGGACCTTTCAGTCCGCAGGCCGACACTCTATCCATTGAGCCAAACCGGTTTTGGCTTTAATTTGATTTTAGAGAGAAGAAGGGAGAGGGTAGAGAAATATAAACATAGATGAGAGAGAGACATCGATCAGCCGCCTCCTGTACACCCCCTACTGGGGACCTAACTTGCAACCAGGGCATGTGCCCTGACCAGGAATCAAATTGGAGACCTCTTAGTTCATGCGTCGACACTGAAACCCTGAGCCGGGTTCTCACACCCTTCTACATTGCATTTCAGAAAATGCTTTTGTGGTTGATTTTGCATTTGCAGACAGGATGGACCCTAGCTGTGACCCCTCATCCTGAGCTATCTTTTTGTGGCTAGATCATGATAAAAGCAGGGACATTTGACATTTACGGTGTCCTTCCGAAAACCCTGAGAGGTGGGTACCTTTTGTCCCTTATTTTGTAGATTAGGACAGTCAGTCTCATCATTGATGGAGACAGGATCCAGACCCAGGTCTGTCTGATTCCTCATTGACAGAACAGTGTGAGGGTGGTGCTGTGGGTAGGCGCCATGGTTTATTGAGTCCTATGAGCATCTGATCAGGCGGGCCAGAGTGTTATTTCTACTTTATTTCTACTTTACAGGCTCAGAGAAGTAATCAAGTTGCTCAGGGTCATAGACCTAGGAAGCAGTGTGCCTGTCTCCTGTTTCCGTCCCTGAGGTTGATCCTCTGCTGATGCAGCTCCAGGCAGCTGATGGCTGTGCCTGTTTCTGAGGACACATCCATGGCTAGAGGATGGCAGAGGCGCTGTGGGCCAGTGTGGACTGCTGGCAGAGGGTCTACCGGGGCCTAAAATCGGGCAGACTGTGGAGTTCTCAGCCATGAAAGCGTGGGGAGCTTTAAGGCCTTTCTTGTGTTGGCGTGCCTCAGGCTAAGAGCCTGTGCCTGCGTCTTAGGCTTTTGACACCCTGCAGGTAGTGATTCACTGTCTCAGACTCTCCTGGTGCGTCCCCTCTTCTGGCCCACTCCCTTACTGCAGGCCCGAATCTGAGAACCCCGAGCCTGAATGAGCTCTAGGACTCTCTGGTTTGTCTTCTGTACTCTATAGGGAAGGGATCTGAGGCCCAGAGAGACGGGCCTTTCCCAGGGCCACACGGCCAGTCCCTCTGGGTATGGCAGTGTCCCTCCTGGGTAGACAGCAAAGCCTGAAGGCTTTGGATCAGAGTTGGATTCAGATCCTTAACTGCCCCCATGGACAGGTTCTGCAACCTCACAAGCCAGTTTTCTCGTTCATACAGTGGGAGTGAAGGGTGTGCCCTAACCTGCCCCTCCCCCCTCAGAGCTCCTTGTTGCACACTGACCATTACGCTGCTGGGCATAATGGTCCCTAACCTCACTGGGTTATGGCTTCAAGGGGTTATTGCTCTGGTGAACATTAGATGAGCAGATGCGTGGAAGGCACTCAGGTTAGGGCCAGGCGAAGCACAGCACAGCAGCTAACATTTAGCAAGTTCTGTCGATCTCCTTGCCTTCAGAGGCCTTGGTGCTGAGCTGGAGGAGGCAGGTAGGAGGTGGGTGGGGGTGGGCTCCAGGTGGGGCAACTGGCTGGGACTGGAGCGGTCCTGTGCTTAGCAGAGCCCCTTGAATAATTGGCCCCTGAGGACCGAGGAGTTGGAGGATTGACAACTGATGAGGAATGTGCTTGGCAAGGACTTGCACCTGTTTTGCAGGTGTTTGGTTGGGAATCTGCACGCTCACTGGCAGGCGTGGCTGGGTGAGAAGGGCCAGAGACCTCCCCCTGGAGGGTCAGGTCCGGGCGAGGTGTCAGTACCCTCTGCAGACATTGACAAGGACGGCTGAGAATGTCTGAATACAGAACAGCGGGAGAGCATCATCATCACCACCAGCAAGCTACTGCCAATGTAGTGCTCCCTCTAAGTGCTTTTTATCTAGTAACTTGTTTAACCCTTATAATTAGTCTATGAAGGAGATACTGTTCTTACCCCTGTTTGACAGATGGGGAGACTGAGGCACAGAAAAGCCAAGTGACGGGCACACGGTCACACAGTGCGTGGCAGAGCTCAGTTCTACGAGACCCAGAGTGGGCTGTGCCGGGTGTGGGCCCAGGTGGTCATGCCCTGGGGAAGGGAGGCGGGGAGGGGGGGCCATGGGGGCCCCTGGGTGGGTCTGCCTTGGGACATTACCCTCCCCAGGGGTCGCGGTGTTCTCGGTGAAGTCAGGATGAGGACACCTGTCTTAGAGGGCCCTGGCCTTCAGTCACTGTACACAGCAGTAGGTGGATCAGAACCGATCGCTGGCAGATAAAGGCGGATCTGCATTAGTCAGGCACCTGCAGTGCTGTCTGCCTGTGGTCTCTTGAACGCCTGGGGCTCCTGGAGGGGGCTTCCTGCTAACATCCCCGGAAGGGGAAGGAGCAGCCCAGAGTGACATGATGTCAGTTACATTTTGGGATGATCCCCTCTTTCCTGCTTTGGGGGAGGATCCTCAGTGAGGGCAAATGCGCGCAGAACCCGCTTTTTAACTTTGGTGACGAAGAGCCACCCCCGCCAGCGGTGCTGTCACAGCCGGCTCACCCAGAAGCAGGTCACTGGGAGGGTCTCAGCGCTCTGGCTGGCTCACACCCTCTGAGGCTCCCCGTCGTTCCCTTCCCCTGCTTTCCTCACCCAGCGCTGCACGCTGTCGTCTCTTCAGACCCCCACAGCCAGGCCCCTGCTCTGGAGCACAAGCTGGTCCCTCAGTCAGGAATGCGCTTCCCTCTCTTCTTCCCTGGGAGCTCAGCTTCGGCGTGTGCCGAGAGTCCTTTCTGGGCCATCCTGTCTGGAGCACGGCCCTCTCCCCCACTCCCCCGCCCCCTGTAGTCCCTTTCAGGCTGTTTCTGGCTGTGGTGCTCTCATTGGGTTACTTAATGATCTTTCTACCCTGGTCAGGCTGAGCTCTGTGAGGCAGGGACTCTGTCTTGTTCCTGCAGTCTCCTCAGCATTCGGGCAGTGCTGCTTTGTTGAATGAATGAGTGGATGAATGAATGCATCTTCTTCTTGCAGCCAGGCTCACAGGGAGCAGAAGGGTGAAAGGGGCATCTTGCAGGGACCTGGGTGAGCCTGGTTTCTCGCACGAGGGGCAGAGGGGCCTCGTTAGGGGTCCTGATGTGGGGCAGGCAGTTTCTTACGGCTTCTGACCACTTGCTCTGGGTTTACCCAACCCCAGCAGGACTGTTCCCCACCGCCCACCCCTCCCATGAGAGCTGCCACCGGCGCCTGCGCCGCCCCTCCCCACGCAGGTGCTGGCAGGATCTGCTGCTCTGGGTGTTCCGTGGGCTTCATTAGGTACCTGTTTCCAGTCTGTCACTCATTAGTCCGCTAGTCCAACATTTCTTTCTCTCTTTACCCTCACATGCCAGGAATACTGGAATGAATGAATCTCAGCCTCTTCCTCAAGATCGTGCACCTAAGTGAGGCCTGAAGGAGGGTGGGGGGACAGCCTGTGCTGAGGCCTGGAGGCCAGACTTCCTGGGGTGTCCCACGTCAAGAAAGTGGCCGGCCAGGCAGGGCTCCGTGGCCAGCCGGATGCCTGGGGACTCGAACCCGAGGGCGATGGAAGTCCCTCTTGCCTGTTGATTGTATCTGAAAGGTTAGCTTCCAGGGGGTGGTTAAGTCCTTGGGGGGCTCTCTTGTTATGGTGCTGGTTACATAAACGCTCAGGGTAGTTCCCTATTGACAGAAGGTTCGTTAGAGATGGGCCACAGCGTTCCCAGGCCCGGGAGGAATAAAGGGCCTCTCATTAGCTTGCAGTGAGTGACTGGCAGGCTGGCACAGCCCTGTCCCCGGCCCTCTTTGAACCAGGCTCTTATGTAAGGAGAGTCCCCAGGCCCTTCTGAGTTATTATTTTTCCCCGCTTAAAGGGAGCATACCAGTGGTGTGGTGGGCCCAGGGGAGCAGTGCCTGTCTTCAGGGTGGTGTGGGCTGGTCACGTGTGGGGGAGGGTGGTTTCACACTGGCACTGGGGCTCCAGGAAGCATTAGGACGCAGGTTGAAATGTGAGGGGGTCACGAATGGAGCCTCCAGCCTTATGGGGAGAAGCTGTCTCCCAGGCACCTTAGGAGTCTAACTCAGGGGTTGCTGCATCAAGGCTTCTCAAGAGCAGGGTTGGGAAAGCATATCTCCTGAGGGTGGGCGAGGGTGATATCAGAATTCTTGGGGAGATCTATAGTCTGAAGCAGTATATTACTGAATACGATTTGCTCCAGAGCAGTGGTGGGCAAACTCATTAGTCAACAGTGCCAAATATCAACAGTACTCTAAGTTAATAACAATGTACCTACCTATATAGTTTTAAAAATTTGGATGAATGAATTGAGATTGAGATTTCTTTTGAATTTTTAAAACTATATAGGTAGGTACATTGTTATTAACTTAGAGTACTCCTAAGCTGGCCTTTGCTAAAAATTCAAGGGATCAAAGAGCCGCATGTGGCTCGCGAGCCGCAGTTTGCCCACCACAGCTCCAGGGACTCAAGTCGAACAAAATCTCCAGGCTGGGGTGCGGGTCTGCAGAGGACAGGGCTGAGTTCAGATGGGTGACTCCCGCGCTGGGGCGTTTTGGGGAGAGGCTGCTTTCTCATCTGGTCTGGAAATGCTGTCATTCAGGTTTCAGCTCGAATGTCACCCCTCCGAGAGGCTCCCCCTGACCCAGCCAGGCCACCTGCCGCTCCGCCACCTCCCCTGCTTTAGTTCTTCCCTCAGACGTAGCGCCTCCTGGGAGCCTGCTAGCGTGATCCCTCCCCCTCCTCTTTCACCCCGGCTCCGGTGGGCCCGGGAGACACGTGGAGCCAGTGACCGTGTGTGTCTGCTAGAGACACTGTGCAGGGTAGGCCAGGCAGTCGGCCATGTCTCTTCCCCCCAGACCCCCCCGAAGGCACTGCCACTCCAGGGCCAGCTTGCAGGGTGCTTGTCTGTTTCCAGGCCTGGAGTCTCTGGCTGGCAGCGTGTGTGGCTTCCCTGTGTTAGCATTCTGTCGTGAATCTTTCTCTGCACATCTTTAGCTACTTTGGAGCTTGACGATTCTCTTTTCCCCTTTTGACCCAAAGATACCTGAACTCCTGAGTTGTCCTGTAAGGGTAAGGTAGGGATCCTGTGGGAGGTGCTAACGCCATGACCAGCCCTCAGAAATATTTCCTGAGACTTCAGGCCAGCTCAGGACCTGCACTGCCCACCACTCCAGCTTGCCTGGGCCTCAGCGGACAGACACCGTTCCGGTCTCCGGCTGTGGCTGGGGACATGCACCGTCCAGGGAGAAAGGATGTCCAAGGGAAGGATGTCCATGTCTGGGCTCTTAGATTCCTTTCCTCTTGCTTCGTTTTGCTTTTACCAGAGGGCCGAGCGGAGCCGGCAGGCACCTGTGAGCTTGCAGGTGGGGAGACAGGTGGACGTCTTCCTGAACCTCTCTCAGCAGGTGGGGCTGGCATTTCAGTTTACCTTCCCCTTGGCAGATGTGGCTGGGCCTGTTACACATTCCAGAAACCCAGCACCCATCTTTGAGCCCTATTGTACTTGTTACTCCTCTGTCTTCATCCCAAGATGTACATTTTTCCCTCAGCATTTTCAGAAGTTCCTTATGTTATGACTGATATATATACATACACATATATATGTATATGTACATATATGTATGTGTGTGTGTGTATCTTGACATAGGAGGTTTATTTTTTCTCTTAAAAGTCAGTGGCTTGCTGAAACTGATTTGGCTCAGTGGATAGAGCATCAGCCTGCGGACTCTGAAAGGTCCCAGGTTCGATTCCGATCAAGGGCATGTACCTTGGTTGGGAGCACACCCCAGTAGGGGGCGTGCAGGAGGCAGCTGATTAATGTTTCTCTCTCATTGATGTTTCTAACTATCTCTCTCCCTCTCTGTAATAAAATATATATATATATTAAAAAAAAAAAAAGTCAGCAGCTTGTTTTGAATCAGTGACAACTCAGAATCCAGGAACTAGGGTGTCTTTCACCACTTGCCGCCTCTATGCCCCAGTCTAAGCCACAGAGTCTCTGGCTCGGGTTGTGTCTGAGACTGTCACTGCTGTCTCTGCCTGCTTGCTGCTCTTCAGCTGCCACCGCCTCCCCCTTCATCCCCTCTCTCCCAGGAGGCAGAGGGATCCTTCTAAAAACCAGACCAGCTGTGGCACTCCAGCAACTTTCCAAAGTGCTTATCTTGACTGCTCCCCAGCCTCCTCCTTTGTTGTTTGCTCACAAGTCCACTCTGCTCCAGCCTTTTGATGTTCTTGAGCCCTGCAAAGCTCTGTGCTGCCCCAGGGCCTTTGCACCTCCCTCAGGGAAGCCTCAGGGTTTGGTTCAAATCACACTTCCTTAGAACGGCCTTCTCTGGCCACTCCTGTGGCACTCTGGTCTCCTTTGTTTTCTCTCTGGTGCCTGGTACAGCCTGACCTTGTGTCACATGATAGATGCTTTGCCTGTGTTCCCCTTGAGCATAAGGAGGTCCCGTGGGGGGCATGGCCTCCCTTGGCTGTGCTCACTGTTGTATCCCATCACCTGGAGCACTGCCCAGCACCCTGCTGTCACAAATAGGTCTTTCTGTTCATTCTGGAGCCCAGCACCTGGCACGGGTTGGCACAGGGATGGGCTCAGCAAGTGTTTGCTGAGGGAGTGAAGAACAGGACCTTCTCTGCCAGCAGAAAAGGCTTGTTAGCGGTTCCAGATGCCCTGTGCACGCTGTTGAGCCCTTTGCAGGTTCTGTGCAGCGAGCATATTCTTGCTCTGTGTGGGCGTGGGCCATGGCTTCCCTGGCCTGGGCCACTGCTCCTGAGGAGCACAGGGAACAGGATTGCTACATAGAAGGCAGCCACAAGCACCCAGCCTCCTCGGGCAGAGCCCGTGGCTCGCTCTTACAGACTGAGATTTCGTGGTCTAGGTTGGAGCTCCTCTGGGCCAGGTCGGTCCCAGGAGATGGGCAGCCAGTGGAGCTGGGGCCTGGATCTCCCACCCGAACCTGGTAACGCCTACCAAACCACTTGACTCTTGGGGACCTACATGTGGGGAGAAAGTGATGCCAGTCCCTGGGAACCAGGTCCTGTTGCCAGTCCTAGGACAGGGTCCCAGGTCTTTACTTTCAGAAAAATAGGGGAGGGTGCCTGTCTAATGGGTTAGTCGTAACAAAAGCAGCCCTACATGATACATCAACCAGTGAGCATGGCCAGTACAACTTGGTGGATACTGACATCTGGATTTCTTGAAATAGGTTTCTTTTGGTTTTTCCAACCATTCTTAGCTTGAACACCAAGAGGCAGATAGTGGACCGGAATTGGCTTGTGGGCTGTGGTTTGCTGACTCCTTGGTCTAAGCCAGTGGTTGGCAAACTCATTAGTCAACAGAGCCAAATATCAACAGTACAATGATTGAAATTTCTTTCGAGAGCCAAAGTTTTTAAACTTAAACTTCCTCTATTGCCTCTTCTCCAAAATAGACTCGCCCAGGCCGTGGTATTTTTGTGGAAGAGCCACACACGAGGGGCCAGGGAGCCGCATGTGGTTCCGAGCCGCAGTTTGCCGCCCACGGGTCTAAGCCATCTTCTTTGGTGACAGAGTTATTCCTGCAGCCTACTGCCCCCTTGTTTCTTCACCGTTCAGAGAGCTCCTTTAAGAACCCAAGCCGGGTGGTGTTTCTGCTCTGCCCAGAACTCTACGGCCCCACCTCACTCGGAGTAGGAGCCAAAGTCCTCACCCAGCCTGTGAGAGCCTGCACCATGGTCAGCACCCTGCGCTCACCTCTTCTAGTCCCACCCTTGCTCCCTCCCTCCAGCTGAGGGGTCTCTGCTCTGTTGCTTGAATGCACCAAGCATGCCACCCAGGCCATTCCTCTGCCTCCATGCAGATCTCTGACCTGCTCTTTCCTCAGGGAACCTTTCTTAACTATGTGTAGAACTGAACCCCCTTCACTGCCACTCCTGTCCCCTTTTCCTATGGCTCGTGTCATCATATATATATATATATATAGCCTAATATACAAAGGGTTCCTTTGGGATTTCGATCTACTGGGAGTTCGATCACTCGCTATGACCACCAGGGGTCAGCGCAGAACGAAGAAGGCCCCAGCTGGTAGCCAGCAGTGGCAAGGGTCTCTACTGTGTACGAATTTTGTTCACTGGGCCTCTAGTTCACTAATATGTTATGTGTAACTGTCTCTGTCCCCAGACTAAAATGTCAGCTCTGCATGGGCAAGGTTTTCTGTCTCCTTCCACCCCTGAATCCCTAGAGCCCTTAAGAGTGCCTGACTTGGAGTAGGTATTTATACAGGAAATGAATAATATTGTCTCCTCATCTGCCAAAGGGGATTAATAGTGAAGGAGGTAATTCACGTGGAGGACGTGTCTCCGTGTCTGGCACACTTAAGTGTGCAGGGAGCACCAGCTGCTGCCTGTGTAAGGCTGGCAGTGTGGACCCCAGACCGGCTGTTCTGCAAGCTGAGCTCCCCAGGGTGGACTAACCTGCTTGCTGCTCTGGGTGCACAGGTCGGGGGCTGGCCTGGATGAGATCCTCCTGCCTCTGGTCAGCCTGTGTCCACAGGAGTCAGCATCTCTGGTCTCTTCCAGCCTTCTGATCCAACAGCGCCTTCCTGCCCAGAGATACGGAGAGACAGGTCAGCAGGGGTCACAGGCCCGGTGAGGTTAGGTGAGTTATGCAGATGAAGGCCATAGCAGAATCCTAGGAACGAGGTCAGCATCTGATACATGTTACTCGTGGTGGCGTTTCCAAATGGAGCAGGTACAGCCCGTAATCACCCAGAGAGTGCATGGGTTGTGGGTGCTGGTGAGGTGCTGGTCAGATTCAGGCCTGAGACCCAGCGTCTCGGCTGTTAGTCCAGGGTCCCTTTCAGCTTGGGCCTTCTGTGGTCTCAGTGACCAAGCTGGGGGGCACTCGAGCACCTGAAAATCATCCTCTGAGCCTAGTTGCTACCAGATACACTGCCAGCTTCTCCTGGCCCTGGGTCCCATAGCCTAGGGACATTGGCATCCTGACTTGGTGACCCCTCATCTGGCCAGCGGGCGCAGGGTCTGGGAGCTGGCTGGCTGGGGGCCTGGGAGTGAGTCCTTCCCAGTCTGGGATGATGACATTCCGCCCCACCTCGGCTGCCCTGAGCTCCTTGGAGAAATGGGGTCACGAGGCGAGGCCACTGGGGAAGGAGGTATTTCTGGCTGAGCAGGTGTGGCCTGTGCTGGCATCCTGGCAGCTGAGCCCAAGGTCTTTTCAGCTGCCCTGGCAGGAGCAGTGTGACTTCGATATTTTGGAAAGTGTAAGGGAAAGCAAGCCTAGAGTGCTGAGCTGCTGAGTGTGGCAAGTGCGCTCAAGCCTCTGCGTTTGTGAAGTTGGTTAGCTAGCTGAGATGGGCCAGGCCTCTGTCCCGCTGTGCCCTGTGTGCCCTGTGGGGACTGGCTGAAGGACCTGCTGGGCCATTTTCATTTTTACCTGGAGTCCTAGGTTGCTCTGAGCAGGGTTTGCACCGCAGCAGGCCTCTTGTGCCCCAGCTTTGGGAGAAGATGTTGCCCACCAGAGCACACAGTCCTTTGCAGGCACTGGCTAGGTGCTGCTCCGCTGCCCGGCATGCCACAGCCCAGTTCAAGGGCCTTTTCCTGGCAGGCAGTCCCCTGTGGCATCCCAGAATCCCTGCTGGAGGCAGAGTGTGCTGCCCTGTGCCACCTCTGTGAGTGGGCCCCTGTAGAGCATGACTTTGGTGCACTCTGCACCCTTTGGAACTTGGCTTCCTCATGGCTCCTGCTCCCTTGGCCACTGTAGGGATGAGGGAGGATGAGGGGAGGGGGCTGGGAAACTTGCTTCCCGGCCGATTGTCCTCATCCATGGCCACCGGACAGGTCCCTTCTTAGGACACAGCAGTTCCTGGTATAAAAGTGGGAGGTGTTGCATCCATGCTGACTTTCTGGCCTCGTCCAAGGCCCTTGAGGCCACTGAGTCTGGTTTACTGGTGGGAGGAGCGGGAGAAGCACCAGGCTGGCTGTGTGTGTAAAGATGGCGAAACACAGGCTCCTGGCTCCGGTGGCCTGGGCCCTGGTGGCTTATGCAGAGTGGAGCAGCGGTTACAAACTCAGCTCTTCAACTTGGGCTCGAGTGCTACTTGCCCCTTCCCCCGGCCTCCTACTTGCTCTTCCTGCCTTATGGGGCTCAGATAGGAACCTCAGACTTCTCTCTCCTCATCTCCACATGCCAACAAACGGTCAAGCCTCCACCTTCATAGCCTGTCCCTCATCTTCACCTCCATCTGGTCTCCCAGTTCCCAGGTGGTACCTGTGAACACCTGAGTCAGGGTATGCTCCTCTTCTACTCACGAACCCTCCATGGTGCCTGCCTCTCAGAGTAAAAGCCAGCGTGCTCTCTGGCTCACAGGCTCTGTATGAGCTGCCCTTTTCACTCCGTCTTCATGTCCTCCCACTCTCCCCTCACTCTGCTCAGGCCACATAGCTTCTTCCTGCTCCACAAACACGCTCGGCACCGCTCAGCATCAGGGCCATTGCACTGCCGTCCCCTCTGCCTGGAGTACTTTCGCCCAGATGTGTGCACGGTTTGTCCCTCGCTTCCTCCTGGCCTTTGCTCAGATGCCCACCCTGAGGGCGGCCTTCCCTGACCATTCTGCCTAAAATGGCCACCCTCCCCCTCCTGATGCCCCACCCTTCCCATTCTCTGTTTTACTTCCCAGCCCTTGGTGACACAAATCATATCAATATTGTCTTGCCACCCCCAGCACACAGGACTGCAGTGCAGGTCCCTAGAGGCAGGGGCTTGGTTTTGTTCACGGCAGTGCCCGGTCATGGGAAGAGGGTGCAGGAATGAATGAATGAAGCCTCTGCTGGTAAGAGGCAGAGCTGGGGTTAGGGCTCACTCTCCTGGTCCCAATCTGGTCCCCTCCTGTACTGGAATTGGGACGTGGAGTTGGGACCGGGGACTGGAGCCAAGCTGCTGCGAGCACCCTTCCAGGATTTAGGAGTGTGGGGTGGAGCTGCTGCCACAAGGGGGCAGCAGAGATTGGCAGCCTCCATCGCTGTGAACTGTAGTAAAGCTACAGAAGGGCTGTGCAGAGGCCCCATCTCTCATGCCCACATGTGTCTTACTATTGTGAGGGTTCTGCTCACTGTCAGCAGCTGGATGAAGCTTCATGGCACCAATCCTTGATGTCCTGTGAATGGGCCCCTGGATGCCCATAGTCAGGATTTGGGACAAGAGGCCTGGCTCCCTGGGCACCTGGCAGTGCTATTTCACTAGCATTGGTCTGCATTGTGCTTATTCTTTATAAGACTTATTCTAGGCTGGATGCATTCATGTACTTTTTTTGGTTATTATCTCTGTAAATTTTTTTTTAACGAAAAGAGTTGACAATTTTATTTTCACGTTTCACTATACAAATGAAAATTGCTATTTTTTTTTTTTGTCCCACTCCTCCCCTGAAACACTGTTCTCTCTGAGATAGGAAGAGGGAGTGAGTCTTCCTTGTCTGCTGTTAGAAAACACCAGAGTCACAGCTCCTCGACCTCCTGCGAAGGAACAGGATAGAAAGGGGCTCCCCTTTCTCCCTATCTGTCTGGATGAGTCATTCCAGGCCGAGTGGGCACCGTCATGGGCTGGACCACAGGTCTCATCATTGTGGGCCCAGGCATCATTGGCATGTGCCCTCCCATAGGCGGCCTCATTCCGGGAGCAGGTCCCACTGGCATCATCCCAGGAGGAGGAGGACCCACCATTGGCATCATGGGAAGGAGGGCCCCTCCATGTGGGGTGCTGGCATCACACGGGGCGAGGTGGGCCCGGAAGACTTGGGGGAGGGGGATCATCGCCCCTGCAGGAGGTGGGGCTGAGAATGGAGTAGGAGGTAATCTTCCTTGCTGAAGTGCTGCAGAGTCATGGGTGAGGTGTGTATCGCGTAGTCACAATAAAACTTGGGCATGCTGTTCTGCAGGCCATTGGCACTCCGTTGGCCATTCCGCCGGAAATGACCTATCTCTGTAAATCTTACGGTAACCCTGTGAGATGGCAGTCTACTTTGTAGATGAGGAAACTGGTAAATTCAGGGCCTCACAGCCAGGAAGTAGGTGAGTCTCGGCCTAGGAGCCTTTCACAGGTGTTCACAGAGCACAGCTCTGTGCTGGGCTGTGTTCCGTGTGCTGGCAACAACTGACCACCAGGGGGAGGTAGAAGGTCGATGTATGGGTTGATGTTCTAAGTTGATGGTCGGGAAGGGCTCACTGCAAAGTCGTCTGAAGGCCTGAGGAGATGACGGAGGAGCCCCGTGGGATCTGACGGAGATGTTCCAAGCGGCTGGAACAGCATGTGCAAAGTCCCGAGTCTCCTACGGTTGCGTAACTATGTCTTGTTTGGTCATCGCAAGACAGGGCCCAGCCCGGGAGCCTGCCTCCCTGGCAGCTCTGGGCTCGGAGCAGGTGCTCAGAAACGGTCCCCTCTCTCTGTACCGCTGCCGTGATCGGCACCGTGAGGACAGTGCGGGCCAGGGCCCTGCTGCTCCACAGTGGCTGTGCGGGCTCCGCTCTGGGTCTGCTCGTCCCCTCCTGCGAGGTGGGCTGTGGCCTCGCCCCTTGTCCCTGCCGCCCCCACCCCTCTGCCACTCGTGCTGCCACAAGTTGCTGTTGGCGGGTCCCAGGATCTCAGGCCTCAGGAGTTCCTCCCAGGCTAGTGGAATGCCATGGCATGCAGCCCCGCCAGGGTGCCCGCCCTGCCCTTGTCCTCTGTCCATTGTGGGCCATCGGGCCACACCCCCTGCCTGCAGCCACTGGTGGGTCTGGACCAGGGACCTCTTCAGAGGCCTGCTTCACTCATCCATAGGAGGGGACATGCTGCAGGAAGGGCTGCCCTCTGCTCCTCCTTCCTGCCACTCGGTTGCCTTCTCCCCAGGGCTGGGGCCTGGGCCCGCTGTCTTTTCTGTGCTCAGGAGTTGCCTGTGCCCTCTGACCTCAGTACTGGGTCCTACCCTGGGCCCCTATCCCACTCTGGCGTCAGGGCTGGGCAGGCATGTGGTACATGTGTTTGTCTCACGCAAAGGGCACGGGAGGTACGCTTGGGCACAGAGCAGGGGGTAGGGGTGGCACTGGGGTGGGGAGGGTTGCGGATCGGGGGATGAGCCCAGGACTGAGGACTGGGAAGCACACGACAGGGCCTCCACGTTTAATTCCTCGTTGTGGATGGGCTGGGGTAGGAGCCTCTGCTGCTGCCTGCCCAGAGACCTTTTTTTTTTATTTAAAATTATTGTTTATGGTATCACATAATCGTCCTCATCCCCCCATTCCCATCCCAAACTCCTCCCCACGTGTGCCCTCAGCCCCCTGTTGTCCGTGGCCACGGGTTAGGCTTATTTGTATGCACACGAGTCCTTTGTTGATCTCTCCCCTTTCCCCCATCCTCCCTACCTTCTCTCTGAGGTTTGACAGCAGAAACCTTTGTTTTGATGGGTCAGTGGGACTTGGTTGTTAGCCTTCCCACCTAAAAACTTTATGGAGATGAAATTCAATACCCATAACACAATACCCATTAAAAGTGATGAAAAGTTCAGCGGTATTCAGTACACTCACAGTGTTGTACAACCACCGACTCGATCTGGTCCCACAACTTCCCATCACCTCGGAAGGAGACCAGCCCCCGTCCCCCCCACCCCCCCCACCCCGGCTCTGGGCAGCCACCATTCTGTGTTTTGTTTGTGGGCTTTCACTGCTCTGGACATTTCCTACACATAAGTGACCCCTTTGTGTCTGGCTTCTTTCACTTGGCAAAACTTCCTTCCCAACTAGCATAGCTTTATTTTGAAAAAATTAGAGAGACACCAGGATAGAGAGGTCCCCACCCCCCACCCCCACCCCCCACCCCCACCCCCACCCCCACCCCCACCCCCACCCCCCCCCCCACCCCCAGGGCCTCTCAGGCCTCTCTTGGGGGAAAGGCGGCCTCTGGGTCCCAGGATTTGGGGCCAGGAAATGGGAAATGAGACTGATCTATGGGGGTGGCTGCGCTGGGGCAGCCCCCAGCCCGGTGTTCGGGCCTCTGTGCTGCCCCTCGGGCCGCGCTTACCTCTGTGAGGGCAGTCTCTCCCGTCCCGTGGTCTGGGCTGGCCGGCGCGGGCACAGCCCCTCTCCGGGCCGCCCTCTCCCGCCGCCCAGCTTCCTCTCCCAGCAGCCCGCTGGGCCCCCGACGGCTGTCCTCTCCGCCCGGGCCCTGGGCTCATGCCCGGTGGGGGGAGGGTAGAACTAGCCCTTCCCCAGCAGCTGGCAGCGGGGAGAGGGCTGGTTGTATTTTAAGCTGTTGAGTGGTTCAGCAGGAACTCAGAGGCCTCGTTCCGCGGAGGCACGGTGTTGCCTTCCTGTGGACCACACCGGCTCGGAAGGCATGTGGGCACTGCCCGCCTGGGACCCAGCAACTATTAATATACCTGCAGCCACGGGGCAGGCCCTGTGCCGCCAGGGCCCTGCCGTTGTAGCCCTTTCCGCACATTCCTGGGTGCCCCGCCCGTCCCCCGTGAGTCCCCGTGGTGGGACTGATGCTCCAGGTGGTGAGACCAGCTTTCTGTTTTGGGGCCCTCTGTCTGGCCTTGTTACCCCTGAGGCTCAGAGGGGTTCGGTAACCTGTGCCCAAGGCCACACAGCCTGGCAGAGCTCTCTCTAGGCAGGTTGGCCAGGACTTCTTGGGTGCTGGGCCCTCTCCTACCCGCAGGTCCATGGGGGTGGGTGCTGCAGCCACCAGCTGGCCTCAGGGAGCTGGGTCTCACCCAGGCGTGTGCTGTCTCAGGCCCCCCCCCCCCCCCCCCCAAAGCCCTGCTCTCTGCTCCCCAGGCTGAGGCCCAGAAGGGCCAGATTCAGTCCCATGTCCTGTCCACCACATCTGCCCCTCTCACTGTCGTTGGGGTGTGTGTGAGGGGAACCCCTCTTTCAAGAGCCTTGGGTGGGCGGCGTGCCTTCGGAAAGCCTGTGTGGCCCTCGCCTCTTCCCCAGCTGCCACTGCCTGAGGGCCACAGGGTGGGAAGGTCCTCAGCACCTGCAGCCCAGCAGCCACACCTGCCACCGCCTGTCCGAGTGTGTGCACTCACTGCTGCTCTTATGTCCGCGCTGTCTGCTTGTCCTGCGTGGGTGCTGGGTCAGCTCTCCCCTCCCGCCTGGAGCCCCTTCCCTCCCAGCACCCCCCCCCCCGCTCTGCCGCTCGGGCTCGGGAGCGAGTGTGGAGTGGGCTGTGTGCTCTTGGCTTTGGGGACCTCAGGGCCTGGCAGGGCAGCTGTGTTGGGCTTACAGGATGGAAAGACGGCCCTGAAGGTGACCTTGAACGTGGTCTGGGTGATCTAGTGAAAACGTGTGGAGAGGGAGTTCAGGGAGGTCAGGGAGGGGGGCCAGGCCCCATCAGCCAAGCTGGGGTGCTTTCTGGAAACTTCCCGGTTTCTCTGCCCTTTCCACACAGAGGCTGTGCACCAACAGCTCTGGAATCTGTCACCTCCCTGGGAACACGAATGCACAAGGGAAATAATCCGGGCGACTCTCACAGCTCAGAAGGGGAAATGGATGATCTATCTCTCGGATTCTCAAAATAGCTGGGATTTCTCCAAGCCCAGTGCACTCTGCCGGCCTGAGCCGGTGCTGGGGTGTGGGCTGGCCGCTCACCCTCCTCCCCAGACTGGTCCCCTCGCTGCACTGGGTCTGGGGGCCATGCCTTCCTCCGGAGACCTCCCTACCCCCAGTGCTCCTTGGGGGCTATGTCCGCTCGAAAGCCTCACTTTCGGGGTGACCCAGCCCCTGGGGCTGCCCTGATCTGTGCCGTGGCTCCTCGGGGCTCAGTCTGGGAAGTTTTATATTTAGCTGGGCATGGCTGGAGGGCCACTCGGGTTACAGCTGCACAGAAGGTGGCAGTGCCAGGGCAGGCGTGGGCTCCTGCCCAGCGCCGCGGCAGAATTTGATCGCGTGGCCTGGCCAGAGCGCCGTGCGTGGGGAGGTCGGTGGTGGGGCCTGACGGCCGGCAGCTTGGGCCACTGGCCTCGTGGGCAGAGCGGGGTGGCATGGACCTGAGTGTGAGCTTGGTGGCTCGGGAGGCCAGCCAGGGCCACGGCCCCAGCCCTGGCTTCGGCCTCAATGGCCTGCCCCGGCCTGCACCCCCCAAAGCGGCCAAGAAGCCTAAAAAGGGCGTTCTCTTCTTCGAGGTGGAGATTCTGGATGCAAAGACTCGGGAGAAGCTGTGTTTCCTGGACAAGGTAGGACCGCGCTGCTGGCTGCCCGGGACTCTCCCTTCCGGGGGCTCCTGACCCCAGGGGATGGGAGTGCACCTCCAAACTGCTTGGGGTGCGTGGAGGGGTCCTGTGCCTGCCAGCTCGGGGTAGGTGGGCAGCCTGGCCGCTGGGTGTGGCCGGGACTTGGCCTCACAGAGCACCAGGAGGTGAAGCAGCCTCAGGGGAGCCTGCAGGGCTCAGGGCTACGAGGGGGTGGAGTTGTAACCTGCCCCTCCTGAGCCTGGGCTGGGGAAGGGGCTGTCCTTCCTCGGGGAGGTCCGGCCTGGGCTGTGGGCCTTCCCGGGGGTGTGTGTGTGTGTGTGTGTGTGGGCAGGGGTGGAGAGGAAGGGTCCAGCTTCTTCTGCTCACATTGTCTCCCGGCGTGGCTGGGGGGCGTCCTGGCTGCCTGGTAATCCTGGGCCCTCAGGCCCACTGCCGTCCCCACTCTGACAGGCCCTTCTGCTCCATGGGGTACGGGGCTTGGACCCCAACCTTCCCACTCCCATAGCAGCTGCCCAGGCCCCCACCCGTCCGCGCCTCAGCAGGAGGGATCCTGGACCAGGGGTCCTGACTCCCCCCGGCTGACTTCCCTCCGGCCCGCGCTTCCCTCAGGTGGAGCCCCATGCTACCATCGCAGAGATCAAGAACCTCTTCACCAAGAGCCGTAAGTCCAGGGCCCGGCCGCACTGCCTCCCGCAGCCCCGGGGCAGGGGCCTCTGGGTGGGACCCCTCCTGGCAGCCTCTCCCCCCTCCCGTGCCTGCAGAGATGCCCATGGTGGAGCCCAGGACTTTCTGGGCTTGCCTGTTGCAGCGCCCCCGTGTGGCCACTGGTAGGAATGCCCTTGCTTGGTTTTCGGAAGGACAACTTCCGGCTTCTGCCAGTGCTCTTCCGGGCTGTGTCCTGGAGCCACCCAGGCCAGAGCCCTGTTCTCAGTTGGAGGAGCTGTGGGTCCTCAGGCCCCTCCAGGCTGTGCTGTGACGCCCGCTCTCCCCGCAGATCCGCAGTGGTACCCTGCCCGCCAGTCCCTCCGCCTGGACCCCAGTGAGTACAGCTCTGCGCCCACCCCGGGCACCCCAGTGGCAGTGGGCGCCGTGGATGCGGGCCTGGGTAGCTCCTGAGCTGTGGTCTGCCTCTCTGCAGAGGGCAAGTCCCTGAAGGATGAGGACGTTCTGCAGAAGCTGCCGGTGGGCACCACGGCCACACTGTACTTCCGGGACCTGGGGGCGCAGATCAGCTGGGTGACGGTGAGTCCTGACCCCGCTGCCTACAGCCTCTCCCATCAGCCACTTTGGGGTGACTCGCCTGCCCGTCCTCCCAGGTCTTCCTGACGGAGTACACGGGACCCCTCTTCATCTACCTGCTCTTCTACTTCCGGGTGCCCTTCATCTACGGCCACAAATATGACTTCACGTCCAGCCGGCACACGGTGGTGCAGTGAGTGGCCCGGTCGGAGGGGGCGGGGGCGGGCGGGAAAGGCCTGCGGGCGGCCCCGCTGAGCCAGCTCTCCTCCAGCCTCGCCTGCATCTGCCACTCATTCCACTACGTCAAGCGCCTGCTGGAGACGCTCTTCGTGCACCGCTTCTCCCACGGCACCATGCCCTTGCGCAACATCTTCAAGGTAAGGCCCGGCAGCTCCCAGGCCCGCCCACAGCCCCGCCCTCGCAGGACCAGCTCTGCCCACACCCTCAGGGTGGCCCCCGCCCCCGCCCCCTCCGCCCTCCACTGGGCCAGGCCCCATCCCGGCCCTGCTCCCTTTCAGAACTGCACCTACTACTGGGGCTTCGCCGCGTGGATGGCCTATTACATCAACCACCCTCTCTACACGCCCCCCAGTAAGTGGCTTTGGGAGCCCGCCCCCCCATGAGCCCCGTCTCCCACCAGACCCCTCACAGGCCCCCTCTGGCTTTCTTTCAGCCTATGGCGCTCAGCAGGTGAAGCTGGCACTGGCCATCTTCGTGGTAAGCAGGAGGCTGTATGTGCAATGGGGGGGAGGGAGTGGGGCTCTGGCTGACCCTGCTCCTCTGACAGATCTGCCAGCTGGGCAACTTCTCCATCCACATGGCCCTGCGGGACCTGCGGCCGGCCGGTGAGTGGCTCCTCTGGGCGGGGGCGGGCGGGCTGGGCCGGGGGTCTCACTCACCCTTCCCATCCTGCCGTCAGGATCCAAGACCAGGAAGATCCCGTACCCCACCAAGAACCCCTTCACGTGGCTCTTCCTGCTGGTGTCCTGTCCCAACTACACCTATGAGGTGAGGGCCCGCCCTGCTCCCCTCCCCCTGGGGCTTCAGGCTCCATGTGGAGGGTCAGTCCCTGGAGTTAGAGGTCTCAACCCGGGGGATCCCCAACATTTCCAAGGCGGGGAGTGGGGCTCAGCAGTTGCTTTTGCAGTTTGAGCTCGAGAGCATCTGGTGACGCCAGCTGTGGCAGGGTGGGAGTTGTGTCAGGCTGGGCTTGTGGCTGCTGAGGGCTGAGGGGCATGTAAGCCCCTACCCCCACCCCCATAGCTGCCTGCCCTCACCTCCACCTGTGCCCACAGATGGGGTCCTGGATCGGCTTTGCCATCATGACACAGTGTCTCCCAGGTGAGGCCCCCCCCCCCCCCCCCGCCTGGCCCTGCCCACTCCGGGCACGCACCCCCTCTGACCCCTGCTCTGCTCTGCAGTGGCCCTCTTCTCCCTGGCGGGCTTCATCCAGATGACCATCTGGGCCAAGGGCAAGCACCGCAGCTACCTGAAGGAGTTCCGAGACTACCCGCCCCTGCGCATGCCCATCATCCCCTTCCTGCTCTGAGATGCCCACCCCCACCAGCTCCCAGTCAGGCTCCCGGGAGCCGGGCTATGTACCCCCGTGTCCCCCTGGGGGAGGAACGGGGTACACGCTGCCCAGCACCTGGAATAAAATCTGCCTGCCCAGCTGGATTCAGACTCGGCTGTGTGTTTCTTTGGGGGCAGGGACCAGCACACCACAGGCATAGGCAGGGCTTGGGCTGAGGCCGAAGCTTTTATTTCTCCCCTCGTCCAAGGGCGGTGGCCGGGCCCACTACGCAGCCACCTGGCTTCTGGCCAGATCCGCCTCCCTCTGCTCCCGCCGCTTCTTTCGCTGGAGCAGCCGCCGCTCCCGCTCGTACTCCTTCATTCGCTTCACGTAGCTGTGGGCGGAGCAGAAGGGCGTCAGCTCCCTGCCTGACCTGGCCTCCCTTGGCCCTGGGAGCCAACGCCGGGGCTGGGACTCCACCCCAGAGCACTCTGGGAGGCCTAGGCGACCCCGCCCGGTCTAAGTCTGGGGTCTGCCCCCTGGCCTCTCTGGTGGGCACCGTGAGCCCTCCCCCAGGGAACCCTGGCATGGCCACGCCTCCAGGTGGCCTCAGAGGCCTGCCCCACCTGCTCCACCCAGCACACCCGAGAGCCTTTTTCCAACTGAGGTGGGGCCTGGCTAGAAACGCGGGCTGGTTCACTGCCCTTTGCTTCCGATCCTTGGGCTGCGGGGTTGGTGGGGAGGGCTGAGGGATAAGCGGTGAGGGATAACGGGTGGGTGGGGGTAAGGGATAGGGGTGGGCCGGCTCACTCGAGGTGCTCGCAGTAGTCCCAGTCGTGCTGCTCGTGCTTGCAGCCCAGGAAGTTGGGGAAGCTGTCGCGCTTGCACTTGAGCAGCCGGATCAGGTAGTGAGCGCAGTAGTCTCGCTGCTGGAGCACCAGCTGTGCGTCATTCATCTGCTGCTGCGTGGCCACCATCTCTGCGGGGAACGGGAGGGCGGGCCTCAGCCAGGGCGGGCTTGTGGGGGCCTAACTGCTGGACTCGGGTCCAGGGAGACCCAGCCGGCCCACATGCAACCAGGAGCCATGGCTCAGGCCTGCCCCCCACAGGTGACTGCCATCCTCTGACAGATGGACTGTCCGTTTCTCATTTGTTCAAAGGCAATCCTGGACACAGGTCCAGACAAGGGAAGAGTCCTGTCCCCCCATCACCCCAGGCGCCTCTGATCCACACTGGATCCTCACTCCCCACTCCTCACTCTGGATCACTTTGCAAACGGCCCCTCCCTGCAGAACCCACTTTCCCCCCGTGCTCCCTCTGCTGGGCAAACCCAGAGTGGGGACTGGGCTGCTGGGGTAACGTGGCTCCAGGCTCTGCCCTCTCACCAGTGTGGCCTCTTGGGAATCCAGTTTCTTCCCCTGAGGAGTGGACTAACAGTCCCCGCTCAGTCAACTGAGCGAGCATGAGGGAACGAATGTAAGGCTCAGTGCCCACCGCAGTGAGAGCTAAGCTTACCACAGGGCTTGTGCCCCATCCACCTGGCAAACCTTCGAGAGGCTGGCTGGGGCCTTCGAAGTCTGGGGCACAGTCCATGCTGGCAACTTCCCAGCTCCCCTGCAACCTTCCCCACTGTCTTCTCTCCCCTGCTCTGAGCCCGTCTCCCCCAGGCCTGGGCCTCACCCCTCCCTGCACAGAACCTCTGGCTTCCACTGCCCACACAGGCTCTCACAGGGCCACCGAGACCCCCGGGCACCCTCTTCCTCAGCTTCTTTCTTGAACATTCTCTGCCCCTGGCTCTCCCCTCCCCAGGTTTCCTCCCATCGCTATGGCTTTGGCTTCCTGAGGTTCCTGCTGAGAGCCTCTGCTCCTTTTAATCCCCGGCCTCCATCACTACCCCATGGGCCAGCGGTTCTCAACCTGTGGGTTGCGACCCCTTTGGGGTGTGGGGTCACAATCCTTGGGGGGGGTGTCGAATGATCCTTTCACAGGGGTCACCTAAGACCATCGGAAAACAGATGTTTACATTACGATTCATTAACAGTAGCAAAATTACAGTTATGAAGTAGCAATGAAAATAATTTTATGGTTGGGGGTCACCACAACATGAGGAACTGTGTTAAAGGGTCGCGGCCTTAGGAAGGCTGAGAACCACTGCCATAGATTAAGCCCGACTCGGTACCCCCACCCTCACCTTGTCTGAGCGCCAGGCCCATAATCCACCTGTAGCCCCCCTGCTGGTTTCCATGGCAATGTGACGGCTACCTGCACCTGGCATAACCAGCCAGCAGTTAGGATTAATGGAGCACCTAGGAGTTAGGTGCTTGTACTGTGTGTCCCTCCCGGCTCTTGGAGGACACACAGTGCGAACAGGTGGAGCCTGTCGCAGAGTGCCCACGATGCTAAGTATCGGGAAGTAAAGCAAGGGAGGGGGGGCAGTGTAGGAGGTGGGTCACAACTTTAGGTGAAGGGGTGCGCCCTTTAGAAAGTGGCATCTGAACGGGAGGGACGGGACACGAGGAGCCCGGGGGAAGAGCATTCCCGACGGGGGAGCAACAGGTGCAGAGGCCCGAGGGCGAGGGCACAGGCCGTGGGACGCCCCAGGGATCCGGGCTGAGCGTGTGGCCTGAGTGGGCTTGCTGAGTGCGAGATGCCCGTCACCACTGTGGAGAGCCACGCAGGCAGCGGGGTCCGTGAGTCTGGGGTTCAGGGCCAAGGCCCCGCTGGAAGTAAAAGCTGGGAGCACTGGGACACAGAGGGCATCTGAAGCTAGGGAACTAGCAGAGGACCCCAGGGAGTGAGTGGAGACCCTGGGGCTCCCCAATATTTACGATTTGGGGGGTGGGGGGGAGAATCAGTGAAGGAGCCCACATTGAGGCGGGCAGGAGGGGGGGATTCTGGCAGCCAGGTGAGGAAGGGCTTCCAGGAAGAGGCTCAGTGGGGGTGGTGAGAACTGGGAATTACATGGGGTCTAGCAATAGTGTGCGCGACCAACTGGATCAGAGCTCTTGCAGTGAAGTGGCGAGAGCTGGAGGGGGCGGGGGCCCAGGAGGAGAGTAAAAGTAACTATTGTACTTGCATGTCATGGAAAAAACCATGTTCCAAGAGAAAGGGAGACTGTGAGGGGCGCCCTTGGGCAGGTGAGGACGGGACGGAGGTCACAGGTTTCCCGGAGCAGGGCCAGATCATTGAAGGAGCAGCAGAGGAGGAGTGCCACGGAGCCATGAGAGCTCTTTGGACAGTTTCTATTTTCCTTTTTTATTTCAAAAATATGTTTTTATCGATTTTTTCAAAGAGAGGAAGGGAGAGGTAGAAACATCAATGAGCATCATTGATCGGTGCCTCTTCCTCCATTGATCCGTGCCTACAACCTAGACATGTGCGCCAACCGGGAATCAAACCCTGACCTCCTGGTTCACAGGTGGATATTCAACCACTGAGCCACACTGCTGGGCTCCACTGATTTTGAGAGAGTGGAAGGGTCACAGCATTAGGAAGGTTGAGAACCACTAGGAAGGGAGAGAGAGAAAAACATGGATGTGAGAGACACATTGATTGATTGCCTCCTGTACGTGCCTGACTAGGACCAGGGATCGAACCTGCAAACTGACTGGAATCGAACCCGAGACCCTTCAGTGCGTGGGCCAATGCTCGAACCCGAGCCAAATAGGGAAACAGCTCCTATTTTCTGAATAAGAGAATTCAAAGTGACTAGCTGAAAGGAGGTACTAGAGTCAGAGAGAAGGCGTGGGACTCTCATCTAGGAGGGAGGAGGGGAGGGAAGGGCCAGGAAATGTATCAGGAAAGCCAGCAGCAGAAGGATCAACCAGGGGCTGACGGGGAGAACCGTTGTAGAGGCCGCGTGTTTTTCTCCCCGGATGGTCAGCTCAACAGGAACAGGCTTAACCAGCTCCAAGCAGGAGAGAGGAGCAGGAGGCTGTGGGTGTTTGCAAAACAGCAAAGCAGGGTGCGGGAAGCAGGGGGAAGGATTAACCTAAGAAGGTAGGGGATCACTGGACTGCAAATCCATGCAGGGCCATTGGAGGGCTCCACTTCCCAACATTCTCTCCAATCCAGACCGCTCTGCACATCTCTGTCTCCCAGCACAGCCTTTTGCCAAAGCAACTCGGATCCTATCTCCTCTGCTTACAAACGCTGGGTCTCCCCTCTCCTGGGTCTCCGTGTGGTCAACTCCTACCCATGACCCTGAGGTCTGGCTCCCAGCTATTGCCTCCTGGACGCCTGCCTCCCTACTACTCCAAGGTGTGGACCCCCCAGATCTGCCTGGTGCCGCTGTCTCACCCCCAGGGCTGCTAGCTGTATCCATGGTGCCCAACTTGGGACCCCGGCCCAGAATCGGCGTTTGATGTGCTTGTGATATCACTACATTTAAAAGCAACGGGTCAGCCCTGGCAAGTGCCGCTCAGTGGGTTGAGCGTCGTCCCCTGCACCTAGAGATCGCTGGGCTGGATTCCCGGTCAGGGCACATGCCCAGGCTGCGGGCTTCATCATGGGTGTGTGCAGGAGGCAGCCCATCTGTGTCTGTGTCTCTGTCTCAAATCAAAAACATCCTTTAAAAAAAAAAAAAAAAAAAAGGCAGCTGAAACCAGTTTGGCTCAGTGGATAGAGCATCGGCCTGCGGACTGAAAAGTCCCAGGTTCGATTCCCGGCAAGGGCATGTACCTTGGTTGCGGGCACATCCCCAGTAGGGGGTGTGCAAGAGGCAGCTGATCGATGTTTCTAACTCTCTATCCCTTTCCTCCTCAAAAAAAAGAAAAAGAAAAAAGAAAAATCAATAAAACATATTTTTAAAAAAAGCAACGAGCACGACAGTATGCATGGCGTGAGTCCGCTGCGCATACCTAGGAACAGGAGTGACACCCGGACGGTGCACAGGTCCCTTCGCGAGGAGCCCTCCCTGGGGCCCGCTGCCTCCAGGACAGAGCCCGGCTCCAGCGCCTGGTTAGCCCCTACCGCCCCTCTCCCCCCGCGGGCTTCTCCTCCAGCCGTGCCCTCCGCCCCGAAAGCCTCCACCCCCAGGCAGGGTCACCCCGCTCCCGGGCCCCCCGGCCAGGCCAGGCCAGCGCCGCGCCCAGCCCTGCGGACCCCGGACCCGGGGTACGGCGGCCGCCCCCGCGCTCGCTGGCCGCGCCTGCGCACTGGGCCTCACCGCGCTCCTTGCGCCCGGGGAAGCCGTAGTCGGGCGGGAAGGTGGGCATCCGCAGGGGGTCTGGCTCCACGGAGGAGTCGCCCAGGTAGCGCCTGGCCAGGTGCGCCCCCATGGCTGCGGTCGCCACAGATTCCTGTGGCGCTCAGGTCACCCCGTTCCTATCCGGAAGCACTGCCCCCTCGCTCGTGTCAGCTTCCGGGTTGCGCTGGCCGTCACCGGGGATCATAGAGACGAACGAGTCCGGAGGACTTTCGGTATCTCTGGCGTCACCTGGTGGCCATTTGGAGACATTACAGGCGCGGCGCGCCCCGTTCTCAGGATCCTGTGACTGTCGATGGATTCGGGGATGTGCAGGGTTTTTTTTGTTTTTTGTTTTTGCCTCCGGATAGAAATCCACCTGGGTGGGGAACTGAAGGGAGGACGACGTGCGTCCGGGGCCTTCCCCTACCCTCGCTGGGCGCCCCTGATCTCCCCAGGCTACAGCACAACTGGAAAACTTTTTTCATATTATAATCATATTTTTTAAAAACATGGTTTTTCTACAAAAAAACATTCGAATTTGTTTTAAAAAGCCTCGCACGGTATCAATGATATATTTAGTGAATACCAAAAGCTTAAATAAAATTATTTCAAAAAAATCTTTTAGTGAATTTAATTTAAATATGCAAATAAAGTTATGTAATATATGATGCGCACTGACCACCAGGGAGTAGACGCTCAATGTAGGAGCTGCGGAGCTGCACTTGGTCTCAGGAGTTCAGGTGATGGACCAGGGAACCAGAGTGGAGGGAGCCCGATTCCTCAGGGTGGCCATACGATTCCACCTTCGGCTGTGGGTTATATTGTTGCTGGGGCACTGTCGGCCAAGAAACTGGCTTACTGCCAAGCTGCAGTGACCACAGACACCCTTCCAGTCGCCCCAGGTGTGGCTGGCCAGAGAGGGACCAAGGGAGGTTGGCTGCAGGGTGCGTCCAGCCCGTCTTGCCCAGTCCCGCCCCACTGGCCACCTTCTAATTAAGTTCCTTTCAATGTGCACGAAGACCATGCACTGAGCCACTAGTTTATAACTAAAACTATCGAGAGCCAAAATATTAAATAGATCCTATTGAATACTTTGTGAAAATCAAACAAGCTGCAATTCTAGTATCCCTCTAGTGGCCACTGTAAAGAAGTGCTATTATAGCCCGATTATGTGACTCAGTGGTTGAGTGAGCATCGATCTATGAACCAGGAGGTCATGGTTTGATTCCCAGTCAGGACACATGCCCTGGTTGTGGGCTTGATACTCAGTGGGGGGTGGGGGAGGGAGGGAGAGCATGCAGGAGGTAACAGATCAATGATTCTCTCTCATCACTGATATTCTGTCTCTCTGTCCCTCTCCCTCTCTGAAATCAATAAAAGCACATATAAAGAAGAATTGATAATACATTTCACACTTATTATATTAGGGCTTACATATATGCAAATTTAAGAGTACATTATTTAATACTGCTAAATATTTCTGGGCCTCAATGTGCAACTGCAACTAATGTGCTAATTTGTTACTCCCTCTGGACTCTGTCACTGGGATACACAGAGCAGCCGCTCATTGGGAGCTTGGCCGTGCTGGGAAATGATACTTGGTTATGTAAGAATAGATTTCAGCTGAAACCGGTTTGGCTCAGTGGATAGAGCGTTGGCCTGCGGACTGAAAGGTCCCAGGTTCGATTCTGGTCAAGGGCATATACCTTGGTTGCAGGCACATCCCCAGTAGGGGGTGTGCAGGAGGCACCTGGTCGATGTTTCCCTCTCATCGATGTTTCTAGCTCTCTATCCCTCTCTCTTCCTCTCTGTAAAAAATTAATAAAATGTATATTTAAAAAAAAATAGTTTTCATTAGATCAGGTGTTGTGGGTTGAAGTGGGACTCCCTCACCACAAAAAAAAGGTTGAAGTGAAGCCCAGCTGGTGTGGCTCAGTGGTTGAGCATTGACCTATGCACCAGGAGGTCACCAGTTTGATTCCTGATCAGGGCACATGCTTGTGTTGCAGGCTCCACCCCCAGCAGGGGCTGGCCAGAGGCAGCCAATCAGTGTTGATGTGTCTCTCTCTCATCAATGTTTCCCTCTCCCTTTCTCTCCCTCCCTCTCTGAGAATCAATAAAACATATTTAAAAAGAACACACTCAGCTCCTAACCCCTGGGACCTGTGAATGTGGCCTTATTTATTTATTTATTTATTTTTTAAAATTTATTTTTAATTTAATTAATTAATTAATTTATTTATTTTAAATCAATCTTTATTCATATTATTACAAAGGTTCCTCATTTCTTCCCCCCTCCACCAGGTTCCCACCCCACCCTCCGCCCCCTCCCCATCCCCCATTGTCCTCATCTATAGGTGCACAGTTTATGTTCAGTCTCTTCCTCCCTCCCTTTCCCCGATAGTAAATCCCTTTTCAGATAGTAAATCAGTTACTTAGCATTTTCTCATATCAATAATACCTCCACATACCCAATGATACACTTCACACAAAAGACATTTCTAAATAGGTCAACCAGCCTTATCCAGGCCCCACCCAAGGCACTCACAGATCAACAACCCAGCCCTATACTAACTCAACACATCCAGATCTAAGCCTTCATCACTTGATTCAGCAGACCCTCAAGTTCCCGCAAAAGTTTCCAGCCATGTCTGAGAGGCAGCCATGGGGCAGGGGCAGGCGAGGAGCGAGCTGTTCTGGGCCTGGCTGTTCCGGGCCTGGCCTCTGTTGCTCTGGTTCATTCCACAACCAGCTGCTCCGGGTCTGGTCACTGCCGCTCCTGACCTAGTTGCTCTGGACTTGGCAGCTGCTGCTCCGGGCCTGGCCGCACCAGACCCGTGAATGTGGCCTTATTTAAAAATAGTCTTAGTAGGTGAAATTAAGTCAAGATGAGATCATACTGGCCATGTGCTCTTGAAGGGAATCGAACTCAGGGCCTTTCAGTCCTCAGGCCTAGGCTCTACCCACTGAGCCAAACCAACCAGGGCGAGGGGTTTGTGATTTTAAAAAAGCTCATATTGCCAATGAACACATGTTAAGCACATCCACATTGCATAGAATGTGGTAATTAACATGTAACCATGGTATGATCTCGCATGGTTATTTCTTACCTTTATTGGAGAAACCTTAGTTTTAATTATTTCCTCCAAAAATAAATTATCCATTTGCTTAAAAAACAAAACAAAACATTGGCTCAATGTTGGATAGAATGTCAGCCCTTGGACTGAAGGGTCCTGGGTTTGATGGCCGGTCAAGGGCATGTACCTCCGTCACAGGCTTGATCCCCAACTCTGGTTGGGGTGTGTGCAAGAGGCAACCAATTGATGTGTCTCTCTCACACTGATGTTTCTCTCTCTCTGTCTCTCCCCCTCCCATTCATTCTCTCTAAAAATCAGTAGAAAAATATCCTCGGGTGAGGATTAAAAAAATAAAAAGAATCTTGAGATGAGGTCATCTTGGATTAAGCAGGTGGGCTGCCAATCCAATGACGAGTGTCCTTATGCGAGAAAGACAGAAGGAGATTTGGCACGGACAGAAGAGGAGACACAGAAAGAGGAGCAGGCCCATGAGGATGGAGGCAGAGGCTGGAGTGGTGCAGCCACAGGCCCAGGAACCACTAGAGGCAGGAGGACCCAGGGACAGACTTTCCCCTTGGGCCTTTGGAGAGAGCACGCCTCTGCCGACACCTTGACTTGGGACTTCAGGCCTCCGAATTGTGAGAAAATAAATCCCAGGGGTGGCAAGTTGCCCTGTTTGTGGTCATTTGTTTCGGCAGCCCCAGGAAACCAACACGCTCCCTTTGGGTGGATAAATCCCAAATTTGTCTCCAGGTGTGTGCAACCACTGACTGGGCGCCTCCAGGTGGCCACCTCACCCTGGCAGGCTGTCCCTGTCCATTTGGGCTCCTGTGACGACGTCTACAGACTGGGTGGCTTATCAACAACAGAAAGTGACATCTCAGAGTTCTGGGGGCTGCAAGTCCAAGATCAGGGTGCTGGCATGGCCAGGTTGCAGATGGCCCACTTCTGGCTGTGTCCTCACATGGGGGGAGGGATGGGCGAGCTCCCTGGAGTCCCTTTTATAAGAGCAGGAATCCCTCATGACCCAGTCTCCTTCCAGAGGCCTCACATCCTAATACCATCACAATGGGGGTTAGGGTTTCAACATATGAGTTGTTTTTTTGGGGGGCGGGCCACACACATTCAGTCCATAACATACACTCAGACTGCACTCCTGATTTCCCTGTTCTCTTTCTCCTAAACCTGCCCCTCTCTCTCTCCTCTAGTTTTGGGCAATGGCTGCTCCATTTTTCCCCCCAGGGGCTCAGGCCCCAAACCTTGGGATCACACTTGATTCTTACCCTTCTCTCACTTCAGGCAGCCAAATCATTGGCCCATTCCTCTGCCTTCACCGCTGAAGTCTGTCAAGGCACCATCACCTCTCCCCAGTATGACCGCAGAGCCATCTCCTTGTCCTCATCTTTCCGGAGGGTGCACCTGTCAAAAGGGAAGCCAGAGGGAAGATGGGGGTGGGGAGGGTGGGTGGGAAAGGATCAATCAAAGAACTTATATGCATATATGCATCACCGATGAACACAGACAATAGCGTGGTGAAGGGCTGGGGTGGGGTGTGGGTGGGAGTGGGCTAGAAGAGGCCAATGGGGGGTGGGGAAAGGGAACATATTTAATACTCTCAATGATAAAACCAAACCAGAGATGGTCAGACCTGCATCACCACCATTTGTCCACCAATCAGATCTGAAATATCATGGCTGACATGTAAGGAACTGTTTGACATTGAAATTGGGATTCAAAAAGAACTGTTGGCCCAGAAAGGAAGTCACTACAGGCTGATTCATTTGCCTCTCAGCATAACCATTATGGCTTGTCTCAGTTTTGGTTCTTACAAGGGTATTTCTTGGATCACATGATCTCACACATCTAGAGGAAATAATGAACAACATAAACTGATGAACAAAAACAGTCCCAGAGAAAGAGAAGCAGCAGTCAGACTCTCAAAACTCAGAGGTAAAGTAGGGGAGGGTGGGAGTAAGGGGCAGAGATCAACCAAAAGACTTGTGTGCATGCATATGGGCCTAACCAGTGGCCATGGACAACAGGGGTGTGGGGGCATATGTGGGGAGGGGTTTGGGATGGGAATGGGGGATGAGGACAATTATGTGATACCATAATCAATAAAATTAAAAACAAATAAACAAAAAACCAAAACAATAAAGACTTAAAAGAAAGAAATCAGATCATGCCATTCCTCAACCCTCTTTTGGCTCCCCCTTTCCCCATTTCATGTGGAGTAAAAGCTGGACCCAGCCTGGAAGTGTCTGACAAGGGAAGTCTGGGTGCTGGGATTCTTGTCCCAGCCTTACAAAGTGTTCAGCAATCTGGAGAAAGGATCTGTGCATAGATTATTGAAGAATCTGGAGACGAAAGATAATTTTGAAAGGCATTGGGGGTCAGAGGAGCTTCAGCTAAAGGAACTGAAAGACTACCCCTTGTCTAAGGACTCTGTGCTATTTATTAACACAATTTGTCCTAAGGGAAGGTGGACACATACACTTCAAAGGGGAAGGTTTCAAAGGATAGGATACAGAAGCATTGTCAGTTTGGGGAATAGCCTACAGCTGTTGAGATGTTTGGCCAACAGGAGACAATAAAATGCCCTGAGCTGTCTGGCAGCAAGCAATCCTATTCAGGTTTGGGGGAAGTGCTGTTTAGCCGGTCCAACGAGTAAACTACATATGTGGCTCAGCCCTTGTTGAGCCACCCAAGCTTCACCAACCTTTTGATGAAACTCTTGTAATTATTATGTACTGGAATTGGTTCCTGGCATCCGGGGTGTAGGGCCTCAGGCTCTGTATTTATCACAAGTTCCCAGGTGATGGTGATGTTATTGGTTTGGGGAGCACCCTGGGAGGACTGCCGAGCTAGACTTCCATGTGCGGAAATGGGGGAGTGGCCCATTTCCACTAAGTGGAAAAGGCAGCTTTGGAGAATAGACCAGTGGTGATGGAGACTTCCCTTCCCCACGCCACGGCCTCCATTTGTACCCTTCCTGACTCGGGAGCAGCACTCACATGTGGTCTTTGAGAAGGGCACTCCTGGAGCTGTGCAGTGTACAACCTGCACAGCCCTGACCGGCTCTGGGCGTCTCTCCTCCCCCTCCCCTTTTCTGTGCTTCAGCTGCTCACCTAGAGCTGGGTCAGAGCTGGGGGGAGACTCAGGGAGGCAATTTAAGGTCCCAGACCCCCTGGACGACTGTGGTAAGTGACAGCCTCTTTCAGGGATACTCAGTTTTCTCATCAGTGATACCTCGTACCATCTGGCCAGAGATCCTATTTGACCTATTTACCTTGTTTGCCATCTCTTCTCTTCTCAAACGGCAGCTTGGTGGAGCAGGGAATGTTGTCTGCCTTGTTCATTGCTGTGTCCCCCGCGCGTAGAATGGAGCTGGCCCACCATGGGTGCTTAGTCACTACTTGTCAAGCCCACAAATGAATGGATGGAAGGGGTGGTTTGGAGGAGTCAGTTAGATGGTTGGGTGCATGAAAAGCGCTCACTGCCTGGCACCTAATTGGGCAGCCAACCAGAGGGCACTCCCTCCTGGGTCCAGTCATGTCCCTGGAGGCTGAAGGGGGCCGAGCCAGGGCAGACTCTTGGGTCGGGGGTGGGATGGGGCCCATTCTGTCCGGAGGTCCCTTGGACTTAGATGCTTCAGTCTGTCCTGTCCATGCTCAGAGTTGGGGAGCTGGGGGAGATGATGTTAGGGTGAGGGTGGTATTAGGCAGCCTGTGTGAGGGTGACGAGGGAGGGTCTGGGCCTTAGTCACCTGTGCCCACAACCTTCCTGTTTTTTCTCTACCAACCAGCTGACAAGGAGACCTTCCTGTGTCCCCCGCCCGTGCCCCCCCTCAGATGCCCTTGTTCACTGCCCACAGCTTGTCTGCGCGTCCTTCCTCCTTTCCTTGCTCTCCTGGCCTGCCCCAGGCAGGGCTGCTCTGGCATTTTGTGAGCCTCAGAGCCCCCAAGTGGACCTGGGGTGGAGAAGGAAACTTTGGGCAGTGTCTGTGCCTCGGCATGGTCTGCTGGCTGGGAGATCGGAACCTCTGGCTAGTTCAGTTCCTGGGGAGGAGGAAAAACAAGGTCAGTGAGGCCTGGCTAGAAAACCCTGGGGAGTTGGGGGCAGGCTCCTCCCTGCCCCGGGGGTAGGGGGTGGGAGGGCAAACAGGATGCTTGCCTCTACGCTGGTCTAGAGCTCTGCCTGCGTGGAGGTGGCTGGCTGGCTGGCACTGAGGACGCGTGAGCCGGAGAGAGGCCTGGCTGGGCAGTGGTCCTAGTCTGTGCTTGGTGGGTAGGATGTCACTCATTCATTCAACAAACATTCGTTGGACACCGACTGTGTGCCAGGCCGTGGAGCTGAGCTTCCAATGGTGGGGAAGACAGGCAGTGGCAAGAGAAAGGAGTGAGATACATGGAATGTCAGGAGGAGAAACATAATGGTGGATTGTACGAGAAGGGCTGGCTTGGGAATTTACATAGGGTCATTTTAGAAAGCCTCACAGAGCGGGGGCCATTGGATTCAAGGCTTCCTGTTTCCCAAATGCACCGGGAGCTTGTTGTCCTCAGGGCCTTGGCACAGCCCGAAATGCTCTTCCTCCAGATATCCAGGCCTTCCCCCACCTCCTTCGGTCTATTTCCATTGCCAGGCCTTTTCTTAACCACTTTCTCCTTCCTTTAAAATTGAGGTATAGTTGACCTACAACATTATATTAGCCTCAGGTGTACAGCATAATGATCCGATATTTGTATATCTTGCAAAATGATCACCACAATAAGTCCAGGTCACAACTGTCACCACGCATAGTCACAATTTTTTTCTTGTGATGAGAACTTCTAAGATCTACTTACTCTCGGGCCTGGCTGGCATGGCTCAGTAGTTGAGCATCAACTTATGAACCAGGAATTCCAGATTCCATTCCCGGTCAAGGGCACATGCCCATGTTGTAGGCTCGTTCCCCAGTGTGGGGTGTGCAGAAGGCAGCCAATCAATGATTCTCTCTCATCATTGATGTTCCTGTCTCTCTCCCCCTCTCTGAAATGAATAAAAACATATATAAAAAAAAGGACACATGTGAAAGTCATGTTTCTATGAGTGTTCTTTGTTTGTATAGCTATGAACAGTGTTCAGAGATACAGACAATTCTGTGACGCATGAAGAAAAGTCTAGCAGGACATGTGAAAAAGCTATTCCTAGCTCTGGTCTAGTAGCTCAGTGAGGAGCATCATTCTGATACACCAAAGTTGTGGGTTTGTTCCCTGGTCAGGACACATACAAAAATCAACCAATGAATGCACGATTAAATGGAACAATAAATCAATGTCTCTCTTTCTCAGATCAATCAATAAAAATATATTTCTAAGAGAATTATCTAAAAAAAAAAAGAAATAATTTATTCTCCTAGCATCTTTCTTTTTTTTTTTTTAAATATATTTTATTGATTTTGTACAGAGAGGAAGGGAAAGAGATAGAGAGTTAGAAACATTGATGAGAGAGAGAGTCATCGATCAGCTGCCCCTTGCACACCCCCCACTGGGGATGTGCCCGCAACCAAGGTACATGCCCTTGACCGAAATCGAACCCAGGACCCTTCAGTCCCCAAGCCGACGCTCTATCCATTGAGCCAAACAGGTCCCGGCCTAGCATCTTTCAAATATACCTGATCACCTTCTTAACCATAAGCATTTATTGTCCCAACTTTCCCTCTTAGCACTGTTTTACCTGCAGCCCACATGGTTTGATAGGGTCACTTTCGCTTTCATTCAGTTAAAAATACTTGTAATTTTTGACTTCCTCTTTGATGCTTGAATGTGACTTGATTTCTGAATATTTGCAGATTTTCCAGATACCGGTCTATGATTTATAGTTTAATTTGGTTCTGGTCTGAGAGCATGCTGTGTATGATTTCCATTTTGTGATCTTCCTTTTTATTGCAAGGGATTTTTTTTTTTTTCCACCAGTGGATCCCTAGAGTCTTAGCAAAGGGCTTATTGCCCACATAGTAGGTGGTCAATACATATCTGTTGAATGGATGAATGAATGACTGAAACCCTCATCCCCTTTTGGACGTTATCAAGAGATAGTTGCTCAGAGATGTTGTTTTCCCCCTGAGGTCACACAGCAAGAATGGGGCAGAGCCGGGGTCAGCCTGGGCTTATGTTATACCCGGTGGATGGGACTGGATTCCACTGCCAGAGCCTCCGTGCCTACTGTGAACCAGGTTTGGAGGGATGGCCTAGGGGCCATGTGGCCATCACTCCCACACAGCGAGTCCATCCACTGCACTTCTCTTGCTCCAGGGCCACTCCCCTCAAAAAACACCCTTGATAGGCAGAGATGCTATTGATCCTCTTGGCTGGCGTACCCCACTTCTATCTCTATCCTCTCTCTTCCATGACCCCCTCAAAACCACACATATGCTCCCCCTGTGTGCTTCACGGGCGAACAGCTCTTTCTTCCTTCCCTCTCAGACTTTCCCGACGTCAGAATGAGACCATCGTTATCATTCACTGTACAAACAGGGGACAGCCTGGCCCCAGGTTAGCTTTCTCTGGAAAGGAAGGCTAGTCTGCTGCCCCTACCCGCTCAGCCTGGGGCCACCCACCTCCCTCTGTATTGGGGACAGTTTCCCACTTGTCAAGACGGCTGATTGCCACTATTGAGCCTGTGAGCTGAGATGTAAATTCTGTTCTGTGGAAGCCACTCTTGTTCCAAATCACAGAACCTCAGCCTGCTGCTCTAATCTGAACGTGGGCTGGATGGGATTTCCTTGTTGTGGAAGCCAACCTGAGTTGTGCTTCCTTTTATTGGTAGTGGAAAGCCCCTACAAAGGGGAATTGGACTATTGTCCTTCCGGGTATGTAATAGTTTCCTATGGTTATTATAACAAATGATCACAAATTTAGTGACTCAAGACAACAGAATTTAGTTCTTTTATAGCTCTGGAGGTTAGAAGTTCAAATTATTTCATTTGGCTTGAACCAAGTTATCAGCAGGGCTACCTTCGCTCAGAGGGTCTTGTGGAAGAGTCTATTTTCTTGCCTTCCTGAGAGTCTCCCTTGCTAGGGAGAGCTGCCTTCCTGGTCTCATGGCCTCTGCCTGTGTCTTCAAGGCCACCAGTGTGGCTATAGCTTCGGAGAAAGGAGAGGGAGCCCTAACTGGTATGGATCAAGGATGCAGGGGTCCTCAAACTTTTTAAAGTGGGGGCCAGATCACGGTCCCTCAGAGAGCTGGAGGGCCCGACTATATGAACTACTAATTCCTACTGTAACACCTCGGCTGCGCTCACTGCCCAAAAAACCTGGCAGGCCGGATCAGACTCCTCTGCGGGCCGCATGTGGCCCGCAGGCCGTAGTTTGAAGACGCCTGGAAAGAGTCGGCCCACAAACCAGAGGGCTGGGGTGTGTGCAGGAGAAAACTAGTTGATGTGTCTCTCTCATGTCCATGTTTCTCTCTGTCTGTCTCTCTTTCTGTGTGTTCCTCCCCCGCCCCCCTAATTCCTTTCATTCTCTAAAAATGGATGGAAAGAATATCCTCAGGTGAGGATAAAAAAAACCCCAAAAAAACTGAGGGAGGGAGATTGAGAAACAGAGACACAAGGAGAGAAGGCCATGTTAAGACAGAGGCAGACAGCCGGCATGGCTCAATGGATAGAGTGTTGGCCTGCAGACTCAAGGGTCCCAGATTCAAGTACATTGCTTACATCACAGCTCTCCAGCACTTATTCCTTGTGTATACTTGAAGCTTTATAACCCTTGACAAACATCTCCCCATTTTCCTCTCGCTTTGGCCCCTGGCAGCACCTCTCTGCTTTTATTAGTTTGACTATCTTGAGGACAAAGGGGGAAGCAGGTCGACCAAGGTGGAGGTTATGACTGTAATTCAGGTGAAAGAGGATGGTGGCTCATACCAGGAGGTGAGAAAGGCCCAGATGCTGGATATACTGTGAAGGCAGAGCCAACTAGACTTACTACCGTGTTTCCCCGAAAATAAGACATCCAACCTACTTACAGGTTTCCTTCTGATTGAAATATAAGGCATCCCCCCCGAAAATAAGGCCCCCTCCCAGGCTCTGTCTCAGAATGCTATTGCTAAACATGAGAGATTTGGTCCGCTGATTCTGAAAGAAATGGAGTCACAAGAAATTCACCAGGAAATTCAGGAATTGGATTGTTATGATGATGTTCCAGAAGGTGATGACATGATTGTCATTGAATAAATGAGTAAATTCTTGATACTGTAGGATTCACATCTACCGTACTACCGTACCATATACAGGTAATAAATTTCCTTTATTTTCATTTAACAATAAATGTGTACCGTTTTCTTCTTCATGGAAAAATAAGACATCCCCTGAAAATAAGACCTAGCGCATCTTTGGGAGCAAAAATTAATATACGACACTGTCTTATTTTCGGGGAAACAGAGTAACATTTGACCAGAAGAGAGGAAGACTTATAGGGCTGAAGGTGACCGATGTCTTGGGGGGTAGAACCGTTGGCACCTGGGCTGAGCTGAGACTTTTGAATGGAACACCTCCCTGTGACCTCCAGGTGGCTTAGGCTTTCTCACGACATGGCCCTGGGACTACGTGTTCTGACACACCCAGGTGGGAGCTGCATGGCAGCTGTCACTTCCACAGCATTCTATTGGTTATAAGAGACTAAGGCCGGTCCACATTTAGTGGGAAGAGAATTAGACCCTATTCCTTAAGTACACCAAGGTCACATTTCATAAGACCATGGAGGATATGAGATATGCTTTTGAAAATTCCCTTTGCTATAGCCATGGGTTGAGAGAGAAGGGAGAAGCCACAGATAATTCTAAGGCTGTTGGGCCCAAAGGCGAATGGTAGTCTTTTTGAGAAATACAGGCTGGCTGCCCTCTTGAGCAGGTTTCTCCAAATAGCTTCAGGCTGGTTATTTCAGTTTGATCACAGGAAACTCCCATATCCTTGCTGTACCAGAAGAGGCAACCACTCCCACTGCAGCCCTTTTTTTTCTGACTATCTTTTCACTTCATGCTGTGTTGGGTGTGAGTCAAACAAAACCTCATCTTTTGGCTTTCCCATGGGGTAGGCAGACCTCTTTCTCTCTTCAACTTTTTCTTTTTAAATACCCATCAAGGTTAAACTAAGTGTGAAAACATCCTTTGCTATTATAATAGCCAGGTTTAAAGATGGCCCTAAGGATGCTTACATCTTGGTATTCACACCCTTGTGCAATCTCCTTCCACAATGACTCACAGGCGGTCCATTTGACAAACAGAGATAGTGGAGATCATAATTTGAGATTGTAGGTTTAAACCATAAAGAAACTGTGGTTTTCACCTTAGCCTCCACTATGTGCTGAGGACAACCAATCAGCCCTTTGGGGAGGCTCCCAGGGTGAGGAACAGTGAAGTCATGTGAAGGCTCCTTCTTGGAAGAGGCTCCTTTAGCCCCAGTTGAGCTTTCAGATGATGGCATCCCTGGCCAACAAATTGACTGCAAACAAGTGAGCAATCCCAAGCCAGAACTACCCAGCTAAGCTGCGCTTACATTCCTGAACCACAGGATGTATGAGAAAAGTGCTATTGTTGTTTTAAGTCATTAAGTTTTGAGGTAATTTTTTTAATGCAGTCATAGCTAACTGATCCAGTATCCTAGCACTTCACTTTGGAATGTGGAAGTACTTAGCACTTGTCATTTTAACATCCTTTTTTTAAAAAAATATATTTTATTGATTCTGTACAGAGAGGAAGGGAGAGAGATAAAGAGTTAGAAACATCGATGAGAGAGAGTCATCAATCAGCTGCCTCTTGCACACCCACTACTGGGGATATGCCCGCAACCAAGGTACATGCCCCTGACCGGAATTGAACCCGGGACCCTTCAGTCCCCAAGCTGACGCTCTATCCATTGAGCCAAACCAGTCTCGGCAGTTGGCGATTTTTTTTAACATCTTGTTGTAGATGTTTCAACCTCCATGAGGTCTTCCCTGATACCTCTTTACATTAGCCCCCATCCTATTCCATTACCATGTTTTATTAAAAAAAATTTAGTCACAATGGGAAATAAAATAAAAACTATAGCATTTATTTCTATATTTCTTTACTGTTTTTTTGTCTGTCCTGTTTTGATGGGAAGTTCCATGGAGGAAGGAGCTTGTCAATCTTTTCCACCCAGGGCTTGGCACTCTGAAGGAACTCACGTGAGAGGGCTGTTGTTTCTGACACTTCTATGCATGAACTGATACTGGGGAGAAAGGTGTGTGTGGTCTGGGGTAGTTCCCCTCAAGGTAAATTTGCATGTACTTCTCTTAAAAAAGGGAACTGAGAAACCTGAGAAGGAAGGACAGGGGGGCAAAGCTTGAAGGCTCTGGATGCACCTTCTCAGTCTCTTGTGTTAGTTACAGCCATGCACATCCTGTATACTGACTCTGGGCGCCGGGACCTTCCAGGTACAGCCCTGATCAGACTTGGGTTGGAAGCCAGGGGTGGTCAGGAACCAGGTTACAGCCTCTCCATCCTGGGGCTGAAAACTTGGGCCTGAGGGACAGAGGTGGAAATGAGCTGGGTGCTTATTTACCTTTCCTCTTGAAGGGACCAGAGGGGATGATGATGATGCTGATGATGCTGATGATTATGAGAACATGGCGCCATCCTATAAGGACCTTCCTCCCAAGCCAGGTAAGAGGACTCTTCAGAGGCTAGGTGAAGAGATGTGTGGGATGGAGGGGGAGCTAGGTATCCAGGGGACATTAGCTGGGCTTTGTAGACTCAGCCCATGCTGGGCACTCTGATGGCGGGAGTACTCATGCCTCTGGACTGCCCTTGATGCTATGTCAGGTTGGTGAGGAAATCAGTTCTGGGAAAAATCTCAGGTTAGCAGATCTGAACAGGGATAAATCAGTGATTGGGGAAGTCAGGAGAGAAATGGAGGGCTCGGCCTGCAATGGTAGGAAGATTGGGGGTCAGAAGAGAGGATGTTGGAGTAGGGCTTACGGATGAATAGGAGTTTATTATGAAGAGAAGCCCAGAAGAGAACTGGTGGATGCAAAGACTCTTAGATATGAAGGCCAGTGTTTGAGGAACTGAGAGTGTATTGTTGGCTCCCCAACCTCCTCACATTCACACCTAGGGTCAGATTTGCCTTCAGACTTGGGCGGTCCACACCTGGCTTGGGAATCAATAAGAGTCTGATAAGTGGGTATAAAAGTGGAGGTTTTGGAAGTTTCCCTGAGTCTGCTCCCACCAGGGCCCTTGAGGGATGACTGTGCTGCCTTGGTGTCCTTGGACAGGGGTCACTCCATGTGGGATAAGGCTCCATATTCTCCACTTCTGTGTCCAGACTGGGGACAACTTGAGAGGTCTCAGGGCTCTGTGGGGCTCAGGATGAGGTGGAAGGTAAACTGAACTCTGCTGTTTTTTGTTTTTAACATATTTGCCATTGATAGAATATTTTTTAAAAATATTTTTTATTAATTTGTAGAGAGAGCAGAAAGGAGAGGGAGCGAGGAACATCAGTGTGAGAGGGAAATATCAACTGGCTTCCTCCAGTATGCCCCCTACCAGGGATTGAGCCCACAACCTGGGCACATGGCCTGACCAGGAATCAAACCAGCAAACTTTTGGTGCACAGATCAATGTTCAACCAACTGAGTCACACCAGCCAGACTTGACTCTGCTGTTTGACTGCTTACCTCCAACTCCAACCTGGTCCTAACATGATTCTCAAACCCTGTCTTCAAACTCCTTCCCCCAATTTAGACCCCTCCCCATCTCCAAGTGCAGTTATATCTCCATCCCATCTCCATTTCTGAATACAGTGCCATCACCATACTCCAACACAGCTGCAAACCAACCTCAACTTCTTCCCTTTTTCCAAACCCAAGTTGATCCCAGTTCAACTTCTTCCCCATCCTCCAACACAACTAAGACCCCATTCTTCATCTCAACCATTTCCTAAATCACAGCCCTATTCCAATGCCCATCAGTATCCCTGACACATCTTCAACTCAATCCTCATCTCAATCCAAATCCTCATGCCAACCCTAACCTTAACTTCATCCCCACCCCTAAACTTAACTGTGTCTTTAACTTGGGTTGAACAACTGTCCCAGTTTGCTCAGGGATGAAAGATTTCCTGGGATGTGGGACTTTCAGTTTTTTTAAATTTATATTTTATTGATTTTTTTTTTAACAGAGAGAAAGGGAGAGGAATAGAGAGTTAAAAACATTGATGAGAGAGAAACATTGATCAGCTGCCTCCTGCACACTCCTACTGAGTATGTGCCCACCACAAAGGTACATGCTCTTTACTGGAATCGAACCTGAGATCCTTGAGTCTGCAGGCTGATGCTCTATCCACTGAGCCAAACCGGTTAGGGCGGACTTTTAGTTTTAAAACTTGGCAAATCCTGGGTAATCCAGGATGGTTGGTCACTGTATCTCAATCCTGTTCCTATCTCTAACCCCAATTTTATTCTCAAGCCCAATCCCATCCATTACAATCTCAACCTTGTTTTCACCACTGCCTGTGATCTCATTTTCAGCCACAGGTCAACTCTAACTCTGAGCTTCTCTTTTCCAGGTTCATTTGTTCCACCAAGGCCTCCAAAGGCAGGTGAGCTGGGGGTCTGGGTACAGGAGACCCAGTGCTAGCTTTACACTACTCTGGTCTTGAGCCACCTCTCCTTTCTCCTCAGGAATAAAAGCAGAAACCCACCCACTTTCCAGCAAGCCCCTGGAAATCACAGGTGAGAATCTAGGGCTGCGCCTTTGTGTTCACCTGGCTGATGATCTGCTCTACATGATTATTATCTTTCTGATCCCCTCCAGGCCTGGACCTCACCCCTGTCATCAGCACATCTCAACTGGGTGAGCCATGGGAAGGCCCTTCCAGAAGTCTGAGATGGGACATGTGGAAGTCCTTCCTCCAATCCCCCAAATTCAGACCAGAAAACAAATCAGAGAGGGTAAAAGCTTGTTGATCTTGGAAGACAGAGTCAGCAACTTCTGAATAAAACTCTCTTCCCCCTTTTCCCAGGAATTTCTCCCGAGCTTCCTCCATTCCAGCCATCCCAAGCCAGTAAGTCAGTTCTTCATATGCTCTCCTATTTTTCCTCTCACAGTGGCCAAAGTATTTGAGTCAGACCTATAGTTCTGGAGTGAGTCTATAGAGCACAGAAACGTTTCCTCTCAGAAGATACTTCTCCCGGAGTCTATACTAGATCTACAGGGGCCCAGGGTGTCTGCTGGGTACTCTTTGGGGTCCACCTTCTGCTTGCATATAAGGTACAGAAAACATTCTCTGCCCCAGATGCAAGTGTCCACAGGCTTCCCTGAATGGAGAGCAGATTGGGAAGGTGCTGCTAGAGAGCAGAAGACAATGCATCATAGGGGTTAAGGGCAGAGCGGGGTCCAAGTCATGCATGACCTCTCAGTCTACTCATGTGCAAAATGGGAATAATATATCTATGTCATACGAGGGAGGATCCCATAAAATAATAAGGCTGCAACAGGGTGCTTGGCACACAATAAATGTTCCATAAATGCTCTGGGTTTCTTCAGGGTTCACTCTCCCTAACACCCTCTTGCTGGCCCCATCTGGTGATATAGTCACAACCATAGATTTTGGTCCCCTTGCTTTTTGAGAAAGGTTCAGGATCCTTTCCTCACACTCTCAAGCACTACTATTGGTCTTTCTGTCCTTATTCTCACCCTCAGCAACTCCAGTGCCCTGGGTCGGTCAGAAATCTGGGGGTCCTGGGTGCTACCAGGAGGAGAGATGGCTGGTTTTTCTGTGTCTTCTGGTGGTGGTGTCACTGCTCCTGGGCTGCACTGGTCTGGCTGTAACCCTGATTAAGTGTGAGTAGGGTGAGGATGGGGCATGTGGAGAGATTGGGGATGGGGTACAGGGACAACTTGGGCTCAAGCTGGACTTCTTCTCATAGACCAGGCGGTGGTGGAAGAACTGAAGATGTTAACCTTCCAGCAGATGGCGTGGCAAGCAAATGGTGAGTGTTTTCAATCATCCCTTCATGCCATGCATATTGAACATCAACGTGATATTCAAACCCAGCTCCATGACCAATCCCAAGCCCCATCTTTGCCAGGGACTTCCCCAGGTACCAGGACAGGGGTTGTGTGGGTAGGATGGTGAACTCATTATACAGTCCCTGTCCCTGTGGAGAGTGTGTATGTGTGTTGTGTGTGTGTGTGTGTGTGTGTGTGTTCATACTTCTACTGCCCAATATCATGTTCACGAGTCTCTGTGGCTGCTGAGCACTTGAAAAGTGCTCATTCTGAACTGAGATGTGCTGTAAGTCTAAAATGCACATCAATTTCAAAGCCTTGCTACAAAAAAGTAGAGTATCTTAATAATAATAATAACCTTTAATATTGGTTACTCATTGAAGTGATAGATTGGGATAAATAAGAGTAGCATTCAGCCGGGACCAGTTTGGCTCAATGGATAGAGTGTCGGCTTGGGGACTGAAGGGTCCCGGGTTCGACTCTGGTCAAGGGCATGTACCTTGGTTGCGCGCATATCCCCAGTAGGGGTGGTGCAAGAGGCAGCTGATTGATGACTCTCTCTCATCAATGTTTCTAACTCTATCTCTCTCCCTTCCCCTTGTACAAAATCAATAAAATATATTAAAAAAAAGAGTAGCATTCAAAGTAATTTTATCTGTTTCTTTTGACTTTAAAAAATGTGGCTCCTAGGAAATTTAAAATTACCCATGTGGCTCACATTTTGTTTCTGTTGTATAGTACAGGCATAAACAGCCACATACCAAGTTATCACCTACATGAGTATAAAATTTCAAACTTTGATGAGTAGTCTAAAGGAAGAGGAAGTTGATTCTATGAAAAAGTCTAACAAGGGGTCTTGACCTTATCTTTGGGAGGATCATACATGATGTCCCTAGGAAATGGTATTGCTGCTGCGTGAAGGCAGAGAGGGAATTAACCAGGTGAGGGGTTGAGAGTCTTAGGCATGTGCAAAGGATCTGTGGTAGGAGGCAGCACTGTTTAGATACAAGGGAAGAGGATGGTGTATTTGAAAGGTGAGAGTTGATAATAGCTTGGATGAGGGTTGTGGCTGTGGAGATGGAGAGAACTGTGTGAAGTAGAAAGATTTTCAGAGACAAAATTCACCAGGTCTGGGGATGGATTGATTGGGAATGATAATGAGAGAGAGGGAAGGGTGTCAAGGATAACATGTGTCATGTACCTCCCTTCCTACCTCTATATCTTTATCTTCCTATATCTATATATCTTATATTTCTGGCTTGTCTAAGTGAAGGACCATCTACTGATGACCCCGGGGAGTGTCAGAAGAGGGCAAGTTTGCTTGGGAGCAGTGGAAATACACACACTAGCTGTAGAAGAATTTTCTGGGCTGGCCTGGTCTTCACCATGATTGCCGAAGTCTTTCAAATTGCTGCATCCCACACTCCCTCACCCCAGCCCTCAGAGTAAGCCACTTTTCCTCTCAAGAACCATCAATGGCTTCTTACTGCCCAGAATCCAATATGGAAACCCTTGACTGACATTCAACAGACAGGACATTGGCCCTCACCCTACTTTGAGCTCAAGCTCCTTTGAGGTTCCCTTGTGTTCTACTGTGCCTGCCTTCCCCGACACACTTGCCTCTCGGCCTTTGCTTCCAAGGTGCCTGCTGTGCCCACCCCCTCCCTTAATTAGTGTCTTCCTTCAAAACTCACCTCTCCCAGAAAACCCACCATCCCCATCTTCCCCAAGCTCCAGAGATTAACCCGTCCTCTGAGCCACTCGAGGACTCCTAGGCACTGAGCATGCTGGTTTTGAGTTGTACTACCACCGACAGAAATGTGGGTGCAGCGGGAGCACAGCTGGTGTGCTCTCCGCCATGTCTGCAGTCAGTGGTGGGTGAGTGGGTAGATGGGGGTTTGGATTTCTAACCTCCCAGTCCCTTCCTGCTGACAGTGACTGGCATGTCGGGGCTTGCTGGCCTGAAGAAGGACATGGACCGAGTAAGAGCTGACACCAACCGGTCGCTGATGGAACTTCGGGGCTTTTTGGGTGAGCGCGACTTGGGGAACTGTCTGGGATGGCAGAGCTGGTGTATCGCACAAATCCATGGGAAGGAGTCTCATGGCAGTCTGTCCTGTTTCCAGACTGTGCCAGGGTCACCTGCCCTGAGGGCTGGCTCCCTTTTGAGGGCAAGTGTTACTACTTCTCCCCAAACACCAAGCCGTGGGATGAAGCCCGAAAGTTCTGCCAAGAGAATTACTCCCACTTGGTCATCATCAGTAGCATTGAAGAGCAGGTGAGCTACCCCTCCAAGCCCCCAGGAATCAGCAGGGCCAGCCTGCTCCTCTCCCAGATATACACATCCTTCCCTGGCTTGGATGGGAAGAAATTGGAATGGCTTTTGAACCACTGAAACCTTTATTTATATATTAAAAAAAAATCCTTATTGTTGAAAGTATCACATATGTCCCCTTTTTGAAACTTTTCATAGCAAACTTTTACTGAAATGATATCATGCAGAGGTTAATAGGGTATGCTTGCCCTAGCTGGTTTGGCTCAGTGGACAGAGCGTCAGCCTGCAGACTGAAGGGTCCCGGGTTCAATTCTGGTCAAGGGCATGTACCTTGGTTTCGGGCACATCCTCAGTAAGGGTGTGCAGGGGGCAGCTGATCGATGTTTCTCTCTCGTCGATGTTTCTAACTCTCTATCTCTCTCCTTTCCTCTCTGTAAAAAAATCGATAAAATATATTAAAAAAAAGAGGGTATGCTCTGCTTGAGTTCAAATCCTGGTTGTGTTTACTTATTCTTGAAAGTTTCAGTTTCCTAACCTTAGGCAACCACACGTCCTATTCTCCAGACTGTATCCCAAACAAAATTGATGCCAAAATGGTGAAGGTCAACATTTTACTTTATTTTTAAAAAGATTTTTAAAATTGATTTTTAGAGAAAGAGGAAGAGAGAAGGAGAGAGAGAAACACTGATTGCTGCCTCCTGCCCGGCCCCTCATGGGAATCGAGCCCACAATCTGGGCTTGTGCTCTGACCAGCAATCAAACAAGTAACCTCTCCATGACTTGGGATGATGCTCAGCCAACTGAGCCAGACTGGCCAGGGTGGCACTGTTCTACTTTGATAGGATAGTCTTTTGTCTTTCAAGCAGCACTTTTGTCTTTCTGGTTTCCTGACACCTCTCTGGGGCTTTACCCAGGGACAAGGGCCCAGATGCCCTCCCCTTTTTAGAGTCTCCAAACCCAAGTTTTGGCCGTCCCTGCAGACTCACTGGGGATGAATGTAGAGCTGCTCTCGCTGGCACCCGTCATATCTACATATTTACAACTGTTTTCCCTTTGTAGTCTCTCCTCTCCAACTTTTAGGGAACCTTAGTACTGTAATGAGGTTGGGTGAATGAGTATGGTTTGCCTATAGTAAAACACACAGATCCTAAATGTACTTTCTGTTTTGACATATGTGCATATCCATGTACCTGTCCACCCAACCAGGACTTAGAGAGCAATTTTACCGCCTCAGTGAGTTTCCTCATGGTCCTTTTCCACTCATCTCCCCACTCCTACCAGGCAACTACTGGTCTGGTGATCTGGTTCCTCTTACTATAGATCAGTTTGCCATGAGAAGAGGTTTTTTTGTTTTTTAATCATCACCTGAGGATATTTTCCCATTAATTTTTAGAGAGAGAGGAAGGGACGGTGTGTGTGTGTGTGTGGGGAGAGAAAGAGAGAGAAAGAGAGAGAGAGAGAGAGAGAGAGAGAGAGAGAGAGAGAGAGAGAGAGAGAGAGAGAGAAACACCTATGTGAACAATGATTGGTTGCCTCAAGCATGTACCCCAATTGAGCCTGCAATCAAGGTACATGCCCTTAGACTGGAATAGAACCGAGGACCCTTCAGTCTGTGGGCCAACAGAGCCAAACTGGCGAGGGTGAGAGGAGTTGTTTTTTATCATGATATTTTCTTCCTAATCTTTTGTCTTTGGCCCAAGTCCTTTCTCTTCTCCAAAGGCTTGGGCTTTTGAAACACAAGAAGGCAGGAAGCCTCATTCCTCTCCTTTCCCCCTTCGCATTTTTTTTCTGAAGCAATGAATTCCTTTTCTGCCTGAGTGCAGGTCAGGACTGCAGGGTGGGGTGTAAGTGCCAGGGAAGCCAAGACATCGGTTATTATTAAAGTGTCCCTTATCTACAATAATAAAAGCATAGTATGCTAATTGACATTCTTCCGGACCACCTTCTGGATGAAAGCCGGGACTTCAAGAGAAGCCTGGGTCCCAGGTGCCTGCTGGTGGCTGGAGGGACGTCTGGGTCCTGGGTGACAGGGGGAAGCTGGTGCCGGCAGCCGGAGGAAGGAAGGCCTATACTTGCACGAATTTTGTGCATTGAGCCTCTAGTATGTTATAATACTACATGTGAAGATGTCACAGTATGGACTGTGTGTCAGACACGGTTTTGAGCACTTTGTGCTATTAACCCATTTAATTCCCACAACCCTCGGAGGCAGTAGCTACTATTGTTCCATTTTACAGAAGAGGAAACAGACTCAGAGCAGTTCACTGGTCGTGTGAGAAAGTAGCATGCTCAAGTAGGAGGCAGGTGTTGGTCTTGCTCGGGATGCCACAGGGTGTGGGAGGGACTCTGGGGTGGCATTTAAAAGCCCTAAAGGATGGAGGAAAGAACCTGAGGGTTGGGTAGAAGAACTGATGGCTGAATGGAGTTTGTACTCGCAGAACTTTGTGACCAAGGCTCACCGCTCTCCACGGGTGCACTGGCTGGGGCTGAGTGACAGGGAACACGAAGGGAACTGGAAGTGGCTGGACGGGTCGCCTGTCACTCTGAGGCAAGTATCTAGAGTTCTTGGGCTCCCTGCTCATTGCGGGCCCTTGTGCAGTCCAAGCCAGCAGATTCTCTAGAATCTCAGGCTGGACTGGACAGGCAGGTACAGGGTGCTTTTATTGTGATAGGGGTTCTGGTCCTGTACCTCTTTAATTTCCCTCCATTGCAATAATCTCCACCTTTTAACACAACTGCTCAAATATATCCAGTCCCTAGGCTGATGGTTGGGGGCGGGGGTGGGAGTGGGGGGAAGAAAGATGGAGTGGCTATAGGACAAGAGGAAGAGGATTTAGCAGGATCTCATTCTTTTTACACTCTACAGATACTAACCCATTTATTTAATCTTTGTAAAGAAAGTCATATTATCATCTTCATTTTAGAGACGAGGAAACTGAGGCACAGGAAGGCTAAGCAACCTGCCCAAGATTAGACAGAGGGCAGGTGGCAGTGTCAACCAACCTGGCTCCAAAGCCTATACTCTTAGCCACTAGACTTTACTTTCTAAAGGAGTGTATGTATTTGCATTTTATTATTATTATTATTTTTTAATTTTTTAATATATTTTATTGATTTTTTTACAGAAAGGAAGAGAGAGGGATAGAGAGTTAGAAACATTGATGAAGGAGAATCATCAATCAGCAGCCTCTTGCACACTCTCTACCGGGGATGTGCCCACAACCAAGGTACATGCCCTTGACCGGAATCGAAGCTGGGACCCTTCAGTCCGCAGGCTGACGCTCTATCCACTGAGCCAAACCAGTTTTGGCTGTATTTGCATTTTAAATAAATATTAACAAATTGTTCCCTGTACTGATTATACCAATTGATTCAAGAGGGAAGAGATTAGCCTGGTGAAGAGGGAGGTGGGGCTGAGTTAGGACAGGCAAGTTGGGGTTAAGCGGATGATGCAGCATCTTCAGGTAATTCTGAGAGGCTGAAGAAGTGATTCAGCTAGAATAAAGAGCCTTGTACCATGAAGGCCTTTCTCCCCAATATATTTTAAAAAACCAATAGATTTAATTATTTTTTCTTTTAAAGCCCTAACTGGTTTGGCTCAGTGGATAGAGCATTGGCCTACAGACTGAAGGGTCCTAGGTTTGATTCCTCTCGAGGGCATGTCCCTTGGTTGCCGGCACATTCCCAGTAGGAGGTGTGCAAGAGGCAGCTTATCTATGTTTCTCTCTCATCAATGTTTCTAACTCTTTATCCCTCTCTCTTCTGCTCTGTAAAACATCAATAAAATATATATTAAAAAATGCTCACTAAGGATATTTTTTTCCATTTATTTCTAGAGAGAGAGTGGGAAGGAGGGAGGAGGGGGGAGAGAGAGAGAGAGAAACATTGAAGTGAGAGAGACACATCAATTGATTGTCTCTCACACTTGCCCCTACTGGGGCTGGAGAAGCTTCATCAGAGGTATGTGCCCTTGCCTGTTAATTGAACCCGGGACCCTTTGGTCCGAACTGGCCAGGGCTTAATTATTTTTGAATTTACAGAAAAATTGAGCTGAAGGTACAGAAATTTGCTATATATAAATATATATATATATATTCTCCACGCACAGCTTTTACTATTATTAACATCTTGCATTAGTATTGTACATTTGTCGAAATTGATGAACAAATATGGACACATTATTATTAACTAAAATCCATACTTTACATTTGGGTTCACTTCAAGTGTTGTATGGGTTTTGACAAATGCATAATTTCAATATCATGTAGACTAGTAGTGCCACTGTCCTGAAAAATACCCTGTGCCCCACCTAATCACCCCTTCCAAACCCACTTTTTATTCTCTCCAGCTTCTGGGAACCAGAGGAACCTAACAACATGAATGATGAGGACTGTGTCAGCATGAACAAATATGGCAGCTGGAATGACCTCTCTTGCTCCAAAGCTACGTATTGGATTTGTGAGCGGAAATGCTCTTGTTGAACCCCAGGGATTAGACTGGGTGGGGATCCATATCCAAGCACCCCTTGACTCTTGGAGATGAGAAGTTCCTGCCCTTCCTGCCTCTCTAGGAACTGATTTAGATGCATCCAAGGTGAACCAGCAGCTTGGATGTAGCAAGTTCCCTGGGGTGTAAGTCAGACAATTTCTAGGGTGAGAACTCAGGGCTTAATCAATTGGATGGAGTCTGAGTGTGTTTAGGCTACTATAACAGAATACCATAGACTGGATGGCTTATAAACAACAGAAATTTATTTTTCAAAATGCTGGAAGCTTGGAAGCCCAAGATTAAGGTGCAGGGAGAGTCAGTGTTTGGTGTAGGAAGGCCTGTTTCCTGGTTCATAGATGCCACCTTCTTGCTGTAGAATGGACAAGAGAATTGTCTGGAGTTTCTTTTATAAGAGCATTAAAGACATTCAGGAAGACTCTACCCTCATGACCTAATCATTATCCAAAGGCCCAACTCTGAATGCCATCAAATTGGGGATTGAGTTTCAACATATGATTTTTTTGGGTCACACACATTCAGTTCACAGCTGATGATGAGTTGGAGTGATGGCCTCCCAGTTCTGGGATCTGGAGGAAACTCACCAAGTCCTAGATCACGGAACTTAGGAAGTGATGCTTGCTCTGGGGGCTCTGGAACTGACATTGATTGATTATAGAGCTGAAAATACCTTCGGTCCTCTGAATCATGATGTACTGGGTCTGGACTCCCTTACTGCCTACCAGATGTGGATAAGCTTCTGGCAAGCAGATGGGGCAAGATTCTTCTTGACAAGCAACTTTCTCAATATCCCAGGTGATGTTTGACCAAGCTAGGTGATGGACTCAGACTTCTGCTAAGATTTGGCCGATGGAACTGCTGACTAGCTGAAAGGCAAGACTCCCCACTCAATGTGGCCAACCCAGGCCATGACTTGGTCAGATCCTCAGGACAGCAATGGAGATACCTACCCACACGTGCCTTTGAACTATTTTCAGTTTGTAAAGGTCTTTGATGAAATATTTCACTTTACTGCCAGGTGGACATTCTGGGGCTATTAGCTCTTGCAATGTTAGAGCTTCTCAAAATGCCAGTTCAACGTGTGGTCCTTGTCTACTGGGTTAACTTTCTGGGGCTGACACAATAAAGTACCATAGATTTAAACAACAAAAATATATTGTCTCATAGTTCTGGAGAATGGAAGTGCAAAATCAAGGTGTTGGTGTGGTTGGTTTTTGGTAAGACTTGTTTCCTTGACTTACAGATGGCTGTCTTCTCTCTGTGTGTTCACATAGTCTTCCCTTTGTGTATGTCTGTGTTCTAATCTTTCTAATAAGGATACCAGTCATATTGGATTAGGGCCCACCCTAATGACTTTATTTTTCCTTACGCACCTCTTTAAAGACCATATCTCTAAACACAGAGACATTCTGAGGTACTGGGGGTTAGGATTTCAATATATGATTTTTTTTTGGGGTGCAGAATTAAGCCCTTAACACTAAATTCCAGAGGTACCTCCCCCAGTCATTGTGACAATCAAAAACATCCCCTAGAAAGCTGGTACTATCCCCAACTGAGCACAGCTCAACATGGCAATTCATTTGGACAATCCCTGAATTGTATCCAGAGGTGAATAGGTATTTTCCAAGTCAATTAATTTATTGATTAACAAATGCCTATGATTAATAGAATTTTTATTTTATTTTATTTTGACTGAGATCAGGTGATTTCGGAAAGGAGGCTCTGAGCAGGGTGGGTGGGCAGTGGGGGAGGTTGGCATTCACTTCATTTTCTGTTCTTTCTATACTCTCTCCCTTTCCCACTTTTACACTTGTCCCAACCTCATCAGTACTGAACCCTGACACCATATAGCCCATAGATTGCAGAGTGGAACATCTTGTTCCCAGCTCTTCATTGAGGGGACCATTGGTCCAATGAACTGTTCATCTGGGGTCAGAGGAAATACTTGCATCTCAGAAGAGGAAACTTCAGTTTCCCCCAATATGTGGGTTGAGAAATGGAGAAGCAGGGCTCTGTGGTCATGTTTTCAAGTCATCCCTAGGAGGTCAAGATGGAGTTGGCCCAACTCTATTTCACTTCCCCATCTCTCACGATTGTTTAATTTCAGATACAGAGATGAATCTGAAAGAAGTTCCCTTTACTACATGGGTTATCAAGCATGTATTGTTTGTTAGATAGATGCAGAGTTTTTATTTAATCTTTATGATGACTGTTGAGGCTGCAATAATGACCAACCCCATTTTATAGCTGGAAATACTGAGCACAGGGGGGTGTCATGGCTTGCCCATTGATGTTTGGTGGGTAAGTGGCAGAACTGGTATTTGGACTCAGTCTGTGCCTCCAGTGGTTGATCTCTTTCCGTAGCACCTCTGCTGCTTCCTGTGGGACTGTCTGTAAACTTGAGTTGTTTCCGAGGACCCTGACCTTGTAGCTCTTGTTTCAGCTGGCAATTATGGGAAAAGAACAGCATGGTTTGGAAGAATAGACATCCTGGGCTAAGATTAGAGACCAAGAGTTGACTTTCAGGTCTGATGACAATGATCTGGGGCTCTCCTGGCACTATTATCATAATGCAGGTGATAGATGATGGGGACCAAAGAGCTAATTTCGAAGGTAGGAAGGATTCTGGTCCTATCTTAAAGCCACAGCTAATTTGTTTGATGGATTGAACATGGGGTGTGAGAAAAATAAAAGAGTAAAGGATGACCCTCAGCTTTTCAGCTTATGCAATAGAAAAGATGGAGTTATCATTACTTAGAGATGGAGAAGGAGAAAAAGCTTCAGAACACACCACATTAAAATTTAGATGATTCATGAACTCTTGCTGAAATTCTTAGAGGTTCTCTTTGGTCAAGAAAGAAATCTTGCTCGATGGGTGTGGCTCAGTGGTTGAGCATTGACCCATGAACCAGGAAGTCATGGTTTGATTCTCTGTCAGGGCATAGGCCAGGGTTGCAGGCTTGATCCCCAGTAGGGGGTGTGCAGGAAGCAGCCGATCAATGATTCTCTCTTATCATTAATGTTTCTATCCCTCTCTCTCTCTTCCTTTCTGAAGTTAATAAAATACATTTTTTAAAAAGAAAAAAAAGGAATGAAATCTTGTGTGAAGCAGATGCTGTCATACCCTATTTATAGCCTTGATTCTTACACTTTCAGTGACTTCTAATGCCAGCAGCTGCCATCAGAGTCTACCCGGTTTGGCACATGGCAGGTGAGAAGTGCCAGGTGGAAAATACTTACCAGAACAGACCCTACCAAAGCCTGGACTTAGTGGGCATATACCCCAGCTCCCTCACCCCTCAGGTGAGTTGTCTCTGAGATAAGCATCCCACGGACAGCCCAGTGGCCCCTGCTGGTATTAACCTCCCATTTCCTACAGCAATAGCTTGCTCAATAACACATCCTTGGATGCATCTTGTACTGGCTGCCTTTTCCTTCCTGACTCACTTCTTCACACCCCTGCTGGTGTTTTCTGGGATCACCTCTGAAATAACCTACTTGCACTGAAATCCTTGTCTCAAGTTTGCTCTTTGGGGAACCCAAATTGAGCTGTCACAGGACAGGGGAAGACGAGCTTGTGACATGGTTTTGGTTTTCGTGGGATGGAGGGGTTCCTGGAGTGTGGGACTCTCGTGTCAAAGCTGGGTAAGTCCTGGAAAAACTAGGATGAGCTGCCACTCCTAGAGGAAAAAAAGTGTGGTATCAGGGAAGTAAAAAAAAAAAAAAAAAAAAAAAAAAAAGTGAAAGTCTTAAGGAGAAAAGTAGACGTAGATAAATCATCATGTTGTACATTTTAAATAGACACAATTTTTAGTTGTTAATTATCTTTTTTTTAATTAATTTTTTTTACATATTTTAATGATTTTTTTTGCCCCCCTTCCTCCCTCCCCCATGTTAATTATTTTATATAATGAAGACTAGTATGCAAATTGACCATCATTCTAACATACAAGATGGCTGCCCCCATGTGGAGACAAGATGGCCACTACAAGATGGCCAACACGGGAGGGCAGTTGTGAGTGATCAGGTAAGCAGGGGAGGGCAGTTGGGAAGGACCAGGCATGCAAGGGAGGGAAGTTAGGGGCAATTGGGCCGGCAGGGAGCAATTAGGTGTCGATCAGGCTGACAGGGGAGTGGTTAGAGGATGATCAGGCTGGTAGGCAGAAGCATTTAGGGGAAATCAGGAAGGCAGGCAGGCGAGCAGTTGGGAGCCAGGAGTCATGGATTGTGAGAGGGATGTTCAAAGGCCTGTTTAGGCCCACTAGGATCGGGCCTTAATGGGCATTTGGACATCCCTTGAGGGGTCCCAGATTGGAAAGGGTGCAGGCTGGGCTGAGGAATACCTCCTCCCCCGTGCACAAATTTTGTGCACTGGGCCTCTAGTACTTCAATAAGGCTAGATAAAACCAACAACACTAGATAAAGAAAAAAAAAAAAAGAAGAAGAAGAAAATGGGACTGACGACATCAAGTTTGGTCAAGTTAGAGGAGACTGAGTGCGCTTAGCACCGAGGAAGCATTTGGGACATTGACTGACTCTTGGGCATGTTGGGGCAGAAGTCAGACTGTAGCAAATTAAGCAGTGACAAGATGGGAGGGAGTTGGGACAGCAGAATGCAAACTTTTCTAGAATTTTGGCTGGGAAGAGAAAGAGAAGGATAGTGAATTGCAACAGGGAGAATTTTGGGGGTTAGAAGAAATCTGAGCATGCTTTTTTTACTTTTATAAACCCCCCTGTTATTCCACATTAGATATCTTGGGTCTTCCAGACTGATTTTTTACCTTCATGTTTTTCATCTTTTGGCATTTTTCAGGATGTCTGGTTATGTGGTGTTCCTTCTCCTCTGTCGCAGAGGCTGAGCTTGTCTTAGGTGCTTGTATTTTTCCAGCTGTGATCTGAGATGACTGGCACTGGTTTCCAGTTTCCGCCGACCACTTCGGCACTCTCTTGCCTTTCCGTGCTTCCTCCTCTCTCCTGTCACTTTGTTCTAACTCATCTTTTGGCATTTTGCTCTGTGCTCTGAGATATTTCTTCCACATGGCCTTCCAAGTCATTGATTTTGCCTTTGACAGTGATCATCCTCTTCTTTAATTTATCCAGAAAAAACTCCTCTTTTTATTTATACCCATTTTATTTAGATCTTTTTGGTGCTGTACTTTAATCTTTTTACATTCGTATTTTTTTAAAAATATATATTTTATTGATTTCTTACAGAGAGGAAGGGGAGAGATAGAGAGCTAGAAACATCGATGAGAGAGAAACATCGACCAGCTGCCTCCTGCACACCCCCCACCGGGGATGTGCCCGCAACCAACGCACTTGCCCCTGACCGGAATCGAACCTGGGACCTTTCAGTCTGCAGACCGACTCTCTACCACTGAGCCAAACCGGCTTTGGCTACATTCGTATGTTTATTATGCTTGTTTGAAGTGATCTGTCTATTCCAGAAACTTTATTTTGCTGGGTGTCCATTATGTTAGACTATCCTCTTTTCAGGACCTCTGGGGCCCCTCGTGGTTCTCATTTGCTTTTGGTGCTCAGATCTGGGGGTTCAGAATGTTAAGCAGTGGCAGCTTTCCAAATGATGGAAGGAGACTGATTCTCTACTCCAGAGGGGCCACGTGTGCACCAGGCAGTGCCTTTCTGTTTCCCGCTCTCCTTGCTTCCTACTTGGAGTTCTTGGGATCACACACACACACACACACACACTCTCTCATAGGAGTGATGCTGACCTTATCCCAGGAGGCCTATGACCCCCTGGCTCAGACTCTTCCTAGGATGAGCTGTGTCCGATCTTTACCGTAGAGCACGCTTCAGCTTCTTTTGGGACTCTGCATCTGGTGTATGGAGAGACCTTTCAACCCTAGATTTTTCTTTGGGGATGTCAACCCATCTGCCAGGGCCCCAGCAGACTTTGGTTCAAAGGAGCAGATACATTAGGGAATAGATTGGAGGGGATTGAAATATATACAGGTGGCCATTTTTCTAGAGTCTTCTATTTCTCTCTCTTTAGCACAGGAACAGCAAACTATAGCTTGGTGGTGGTGGTGGTGGAGTGGGATGGCAAATTCTGCCTGCAGTCTTTTTTTGTATGACTAGTGAGTTTTTGTATTTCTAAAGGGATATACACGTATATCCCTTTACACATATACCACATACAGGATGTTCCAAAAAAATGTATACATACTTTGACAGCTGATAGCTCAATTTTGAAAATGAAATATATTTTAATGAACACTGCCTTGATCATTTTAAAGTGTGTGTATATATTTTTGAAACACCCTATATATTTTGTGTGTATCTATTGATTTATATCCATCTATATCTATCATCTATTTGTCTATCGTCATCGTCTTTATCACTATCTATGGCCCCAAAAGTCTAAAATATTTATTATCTGGTTTTTTATGAGGAAAGTTTGCTGTGTAAGCTTTAGCATATTGAAATGCCATCAGAGAAGAACTAAGAAAAAGAATGTAAGGAGATGGAGGACTCAGGGAAGAGAGGGGATAATGGAGAAAGGTCTGCTCAAGAGATGGGAGGGTGGAACTCCCATTTGACCCAGTAATCCCACTCCTAGGAATATATCCTAAGAAACTAGAAATATCAATCAGAAAGGATATTTGCACCCCTATGTTCATACCAACACAATTTACAATAGCTAAGATTTGGAAACAGCCTATGTGCCTGTCAGCAGATGACTGGATCAGAAAACTATGGTTCATCTACACAATGGAATACTATGCTGCCATAAAAAGAAGGAATTCTTATCATTTGCAGCAGCCTGGATGGAATTGGAGAACATTATGCTGAGTAAAATAAGCCAGTCAATGAAAGCAAAACACCACATGATCTAATTTATTTATGGATAATAAAGAACATTATAAACTGATGAACAAAAAGATAGATACAGAGACAGTAAAGCAACAAACAGATTGTCAATTTACAGTGTAAAGGTTAGGGAGATATGGGGGAGATAATAGATCAACTGAAGGAATTGTATGCATGTAAATAAGCGTTACCAATCCATGCAAAACTCTGGGGGGTGAGGGCATATACGGGAGTGGGAGGGCAATGGTAAGATATATATACTATATATATATATATACCACCTTAATAAAAAAATGAAAGAAAAAAGAGATGGGCGGGACTGAGCTCTAAATCTCAGAGGGAAGGGTTAGCTTTAAATCAGATGAGGGATCCCTTTGGAGCGGGAAACAATGGGCCTTGATGAGGCATGGACGGGTATGGATGTGGGTATATTTGTAAGAGATGCCAGAACATTGAGGAACTTTCCCATCCAAGTACTAACCAGGCCCGACCCCGCTTAGCTTCCGAGATCAGACGAGATCGGGCGCGTTCAGGGTGGTATGGCCGTAGATGGAACTTTCCATCAGCTGATGTTTATTATCTCTGTTAAGTAGAAGACAAGGCTTTATACCTTATGGAAAAGGGAAAAAGTGATGTGAATTGAGAAAGGAAGTGAAAACAGAAACTCCCTGTGTGGTAAAGATAAGTAGGGATAGAAAAAGCAAGTGTCAGATAGTATGAAGGGTCTTGTTTAGATCAGAAAGCGCACCTTAGTAATGGTTCCAAGCTGAGTGTTCCTGGGATCTCACTGCCTTGTTGAAGAGTGGAGAAGACACGTGGTTGGTTCATAAAGAAGACTGATTGTGCTGCAAGTCACAGATCCTCTGGCCCCAAGTGGCTTAACAAAAGCATTTTGTCTTATATAGGAAAAAGGGTTGGCTCAGCAACTCAACAGTGTCAGAGCCCAGATTATTCCCATATTTCCACTGTTTCCTGCAAGCATCATATTATTAAAGTGGCCAAAAATAGGAGGTCATGGTCAGGCTCTCCTTAAATTTGTCTTATTTTATCAAGGAGTAAAAGTATTTTCCAGTAGGTGTTTTTTTGTTGTTTGTTTTTAGTTTTTCTTTTTTTCTTTTTTTCTTTTTAAAGTACTTTTATTGATTTCAGAGAGTAAGGGAGAGGGAGAAAGAAATAGAAACATCAATGATGAGAAAGAATTATTGATTGGCTGCCTCCTGCACACCCCCTACTGGGGATGGAGACTGCAGCTCAGACAAGTGTCCTTGACTGGAATCAACCCAAGACCCTCCAGTTCACAGGCCAATGCTCTATCCACTGAGCCAAACCAGATACGGCTCCAGGGGATTTTTATTTTTATTTTTATATCTCATTGGTCACAATCGGTATAAATGCACATACTGAACCAATCTTTAGCAAATGGGAACACCATCACTATGGTTAGCTAAGACCAGGGCTCCTCCACCTCAGCCCTACTGACATTTGGAGGGGAATCATTCTTTGCTTTGTGTGTGTGGTCTGTCTGTACGGTGTTTAGCAGTACTTCTGGCCTTCACCACTTTGCCCCAGTAGTGAAAACAAAAAATGTTTTTCAGACATTGACAAATGTCCATTAAGGGAGGGAAGTAATCTCCCCTTAGCTGAGTATCATTCAGCTCACACCAATCCCAACTGAACCCCTGTGTTCAGGCACATTGCTGTCTCAAATCTTAAAACAGTCAAGTTTCTGTTAATAAGGAACATATGACGTGGTGATGGCCACTGAATAGACAATGCACAGTGCCTGCCATCTTTGGGTCACTCCTGGATTGAGGTCTTCACTCCTGGTAGGTGTGGAATGAGAAGGCAAAGGTGCTGAAAGTATGAGAGAGAATCATTTGATCTGATTGATCATGAGATCTAGCCTAGATAAGAAAGAAGGCAAAGATGATGGAGTGGAAGAGTTTAAAGAACAAGTTTAGGATGAGTGAGAGAAAGAACTTGAGACAAGGCCATGAAAGGGACCTTCTCATTTATGCAAAGTATTTGCAACAGTCATGATTTGGGTAACCAGGGACAAGCATTGGTTGAATAACAGAAAACCAATTCAACACTCATTTATTGAGAGCCCATTATGCAGAACAAATGCTTCGGGAAGTTCAGGTTAAATATTTCTTCTCCAGGGATGTTGTGTATAATGATTCCTTTTGTCCTCAGCTTCATTCTTCATGATGCCAACCAGATCCATGGATACGACTTTCCATGTGAAATTGAAAGTTCTAGTTTTAATATTTTCTCTTCACTTGTCCTGAAAAAATATTCCCCCCCCACAAAAGATGTTTAGATTAAAGGTAGATGTAAGGATAAAACAAACAAAACAGACAAACAAACAACAAGAAAGCAGAAAGGAAGAGCAGGAGTGGATTAAAGCCAGAGAGTTCCATCCAGTAGGCAAGGATAGTATGATCTCCTAGTATTTTGGAATCTTTTAGACAGGTGCAGCCTTAGTTTATAGTTGGAGGACTTCTAAAAAAAAAATAAAAAAAATCTAAGATGAGCCCAGCCAGTGTGGCTCAGTGGTTGGAGCACAGACCTATGAACCAGGAGGCCACTGGTTCGATTCCAGATCAGTGCACATGCTCAGGTTTCAGGCACCATCTCTAATGTGGTGTGAGCAGGAGGCAGCCAATCTAGGATTCTCTCTCCTCATTGATATTGCACTCTCTCTCTCTCTCTCTCTCTCTCTCTCTCTCTCTCTCTCTCTCTCTCTCTCTCTCTCTCTCTCATTTTCTCTCTGAAATCAATTTAAAAAATATAAAAATATATACCAAAGCCAGCTAAGCACTGTTAGTGAGCAGGGTCACTAGAAACAATATAATGAGAATGAAGAATGCTAATCAGATCATCAGAAAATATACTTCTTCCCCATACCTTCCAGGAAGGGGAGCTCATATTAAAACAAGGAGAGGAAGTTTGGAGTGTCAAGGGGTGAAACATTAGAATAAGTCTTCTTACCACATTGTGTTTTGAGTCAGGGCCAAGCCTGCTGGAAATTGTATAAATCTCAGACTCAGATTTAGGTTTCATGATGTTTCCAAACCACTTTTGAACCTGGAACAAGATGGCTTTTGTTAATATTGGAGAAGAGAAAAGGCAGAGTTGGGAAGAGAAAAGAGGCATTATGAAAAAAAAGTTTTTCCTACAAAATCTGGTTTATATACATAACAAAATGTTACACAACCTTAAAAACGAAAAAAATTTGGACACATGCTACAATGTGGATGAACCCTGAAGACACTATGCTGAGTAAAATAAGCCAATCACAAAAGGACCAATACAATATGATTTCACATATATGAGATCCTTATAATAGTCAAATCAATTGAGACAAAGTAGAATGGTGGTTGCCAGGGGCTTGGCAGGGGAGAATGAAGTGTTATTGTTAATGATTATGGGGTTTCATTTTGGGATGATAAAAAAGTTCTAGAGAGGAATGAGTGGTGATGGTTGCACACAATGTGAATGTACTTAATGTCACTGACCTGTACACTTAAACATGGTTAAAATAATAAATTTTATGTTATATATATTTTACCATAATAATATCTTTCATTACAGGATACATCTTTGTTGTGGAGACTTACAAAATATGCTACGCAGAGGAAAAGAATAGACGTCACACATAATTCCTAAATCTAGTAAAAGACAACTGATGTTTTGGTGATATACTTCCATGTGTCTTGGTTTGGGGTCCCTTGAAGGAGACCCTAAGGCAGGGTTCAAGTGTAAAGAATTCATTTGAGGGGTGTTCTTAGGAAAACACTAGTAAATCAGTGAGGAAGTGCGATAGGGCCGGGAAGGCAGTCAGTAAAATGTACCCAATCCTGCCATAGTGGTTTTGGCTCAATGGATAGAGTGTCTGCCTGGGGACCGAAGGATTCCAGGTTTGATTCTGGTCAAGGGCACTTGTCTGGGTTGCGGACTTGGTCCAATGTGCAGGAGGCAGCCAGTCAATGATTCCTTATCATCATTTATGTTTCTATCTCTCCCTTTTTCTCTGAAATAAAACAAAATATATTAAAAAAGAAAGTACCCAATGCTTTCCACTTCAGAGTCATCCCACCTCAGGGACAAGGGATCTGGGTCATTTATCCACCAGCCTGTCCTGTGTACAGGCCAGGCACGTCCTGTGGGCAGTAAGAAGCTCATAGGCACAGAGTCACAGATTTTTTTTTTACACTGATTTTTAGTTTATTGAGAGACTACTTTATGCTAGACACTCTGCTGGGCCATTTATACATGCATTATCTCATTTAATGTTCTCATTAACATTTTGTTGTTAATTCTCTCCCCAGGATATTTTTTCCATTGATTTTCAGAGAGAGTGGAAGGGAGGGGGAGACAGGATAACATCGATATGAGAGACACATCGATCGGTTGCTCCCACACACACTCCAACCGGAGCTGGGGATCAAGCCTGCAACCGAGGTATGTGCCCCCGACCAGAACCGAACCCACAACCCTTCAGTCCAAGTGCCAATGCTGTACCCACTGAGCAAGCGGCCTTAACTTTCAAGTAGTACCATTATTATTATTATCTATAACATAAAACAGAAACTTACAAATGACAAAATGTTTCTCCAAAATTAGAAGGCTAAGAAAATAAAAGAGCAAGGATTAGAACCAAGATCTATTTGATGGGGGCATGAGTTCCTAATTCTGGATAGAGTCATAGATTATTTTTAAAATAAATATATTTTATTGATTTTTTACAGAGAGGAGGAGAGAGGGATAGAAAGTTAGAAACATCGATGAGAGAGAATCATCGATTAGCTGCCTCTTGCACACCCCCTACTGGGGATGTGCCTGCAACCACGGTACATGCCCTTGACTGGAATCGAACCTGGGACCTTTCAGTCGGCAGACCTATGCTTTATCCACTGAGCCAAACTGGTTTCGGCCACAGATGTTTTTAATAAGCAATATGAGGCACACGGAGATGAATGGCAAAGGGATATGAGGGGGCCATGAACAGTATCTGCTACACCAAGGCTCCAGCCTTGGCACTATTGACATCTTGGATTAGAGTCATCCTATGCACTGTAGGATGTTTAGCAACATATTTGGCCTCTACCCAATAGATGCCAGTAGCACCTGCCCCCTGCCCCCCCGGGTGTGACAATCTAAGATGTCCCTAGATATTGCTAAATATCCCCCTTGGGTGTTGTTTGAGAACAATTGTACTTTGCCTTGCACACTCTTACCCACACATAAACAAATGCATAACAACATAAACAGTAAGTGCATATATACATTATACAAACAAAATGCAACATTTCTGGAGCAATGTTTTGAAATTTGCTTTTTCTCTCTCTCTCTCTCTAATATATTTTGAATATCCTTCTGGTCCTAAAATATTTTTGTGCCGGGACAAAAATGTACTGTTTCAAGACTATGCTGGTCCTTTGCTCTCCAGGAAGTGTTGGCTTGGTCAGCTCAGTTTCTTCCTCTCCTTCATCTACTGAGGAGATGTTCTTCTTTTCCTAGTTTGGTTTTTTGGGCACCTGAATACAGGCTGAGGAAAGGTGGAAGAGAGAGAGGTAGGGAAGGAGGGAGGGAAAGAAAGATGGATGGAGAGAAGGGGAGGAAGAGGGAGAAGGAGAGAGAGAGAAGAAGAAGAACAAGGAAGAGAAGCAGGAGAAGGAGGAGGAGGAAGAGGAGAAGGAAGAGGGGGAAGAAGAAGGAAGAAAAGGAGGAGGATAGAACTAGTAACAGGAGGGAAATTGTGTCAGTCAGGATATATTTTGCTGCAGTAACAAACAATCTCAAAATCTGTGGGATATTTGGACTATGTTTCTTCTTTAAGGTATTTGAGAAGTACAAATAAAGATCTTGAGTGATTCTGTATTTCTTCTGGTTGCTGGACTATGTTTATTAGGCCATTGTACTTCCTGACCTGAACTATGTGGAGCCCAGCTTCATTGGGGTTTCAGTCTTCTACATTATATTCAATACTTCATGGTTGTGTAGTATCCTGTTCTATAGATGTAGTATAATTTAGCTAAATCTAGGTAGAAGTATCTCAGTTCGATAGTGCATATTAGGGTTTCATCATGTCTAGGGTTCAATTTTAGAGACAACACGCAGTCCAAATTATCCCCGAGTGCCTCTTAGTTAGGTAACATCTTAAAAGCTTATCTCAACAAGCCCAAAGCAGCCAGTATTTCCCGTGTGTTGGATAGACACCCCTGTTTCTTTTGCTCAGCTGCACATACAAGGATTGGCTTGTATTGAGTAGTCATACTGAATATAAAATATATATCTGAATTTTATAGCTAAGCCAAGCTAAGCCCAGCCAAGATCATCTGAACTCTCACCAACCTGTGGACTGAGAATGAGAATATTACATATTTACGTGTAAGCCACAGATTTTTGAGGTTGTTTGTTAACACAGAAGTAGATGACGATTACAAATGGGAAAGCTGAAAACAAACATGGTATTTCCTCGATATAGCAATTATTTACTTTGTAAAGCCATTACTAAATGGACACATCTCACAATCAATAGCATCTCAAAATAGAGAAAATATAGGTAGCATTTACATACTGCTCACAAATTCACATGAAAATCTAGGGAATGTGTATCTAAATGTCCACTAAGCTCCAGACCTGCAAATTTTTTTTCTTACCTTTAAAACAATTAAAGAAAGGGGTAACTGTTTACCTGCTGGCTGAGGAGGCAGTAGACCAGGAAAATGAAGGCACCCTGAAGGCTATTGAGGATGGTGAAGAGGTAGCCCATGACCCGTCCAGCTGGGCCCACCTGCACGATGCCCAGACACCACGTGCAGCCAAGGATGAGGACCAGCGCTGCTGCCTTCAGGGTCAGCATCCTGAGGGGAGTGAAAACGAACATGTGCACAAGCTGGTAATGGACATGGACACCCTTACAGAGTGGTTGGTCATGGTGAGGACTCTGGAGCTAGACTGCTTTGGCTGAAATCCAAAGGCAGCACTGTGTGACATTGGGCAAACTGCTCTACCTTTCTATAACGTGGGTTCCCCCACCTTTATAATAGTCCTGTTTCACAGGGCTGCCGTAAGGATTAAATGAGGCTGTAACATATGTATGTAGGATAATATATGGAGCAAAATAAGAACCACATATGCATAAAGCATTCTAAAACTAGGGGCTTTTTATTTCTTTCTCTTTTATAAGATGGAGGGCCATATAATTTGTTAATCAAACAGGGAGATTTTTGAGATTAAAAAAGGTACTATTAATAATTACAATGGCATAAACTAGGACTGTCCCAGGCAAACTGAGATGTAAGGTCACTGTATACCTTCATATATACATATTTATCCCTAATTTAAACCATAATGTTTTATGTGAGAGAAGCTGGTTGAGGAAAGATTTGTGTAGTGTGTTGGCTCTTGTATGTGTGCCTGTCTGTTTTATAGAAATTCACAGAAAAAGGTCTGGGGAAAATAGCACACATATTATATCACATCTATCATAAAATTTGTTAATTCCAGCTTTCTTGGGAAGTGGAAGTAGTAGAAAAAGAGGGAGTTAACATTTTCACTTTACATATTTTGAGAAAAAAAATAGATATCATGTTATTTTTGTGATTAAAGTGAAAATAAATTATGTGTCCCCAGTAAAATGCATGATGCAAATTAAAAAAGCTCCGAGTCTCAATTTTTTGAAATAGTATTATACAAAAATATTATAATCTAAATTCTTCCTAAACCCATTACACAAAACCCTTTAGATATTTATTTAAGTTTGTTATAATTAGCTAAATTGGTCTCTATCAATGGGGTGAACCCAGTTTTGCTGGGGCATCCTACAGAAGCACAACTTTTAGAGTTTCTATAGAACCCAAGCCTTCAGTAACTGATGGATTCACAAACTTAAGTTGGTTGTTTTGATAAAAAGAGTATTCCTGTGTGCATCTTGTGTTGTGTGGCAGAAACTGCTATTTTTGTCCGTTCTCCTCCTCTTCCTTTTCGGGTTAGATCCCTCCCCTCTTAGAGTTTTTCCAAAACACATGGCTACCAGGTTAGAGACCATATATTTCCAGACTCCCTTAAAGCTAGTTGTCACCATGTGACTAAGGTCTGGCCAATAAAATCTGAGCAGATGTGGGCCATGCAACTTCTAATGGATGGGAAACTGACAAAGGAATGGTGGAGAAACAAAATAGGAAGGACCCGAGTCTCGGCATCACTCTGTGGAGCAGAGCGTCCCCACCAGCCCTGGACTGCTCACCTCTGGACTATGACATGAGAGTAACATAAACTTCTATTTCACTCTTTTTGACGGGGAGGGTCTTTTGGTCTCAATAGCTTAGCCTGGACTCTATCTAATATGGATATTGGGAGATGACAGAAGCCTTGTTAGTCCCTGGAGCCTGGTTGTGGGGTGTATGTGTGTGCAGATATGAAGGAGGGGCAAGGAGAGGAAGAGAGTATCAGAAGTACCACGTGCTCCATCTTACCTTATATTCTGGATGGTTGACACTTGACTGTTGAGGGAGGAGAATTTCTTTTTCAAATTCCAGAGGACCAAGAGAAAAAATGCTAAATTTGCCTGCAGGAACGACACAGACCAGGAATGCAAGTGAAAATAATGCACTGCGTCCTTAATAAATTGCACATCACTGCTCCTCTCCTTGCACACAGGACGGAATTGGTAGCAGGTGGAAAAGTAAAACCATACAACAGAGGAAATGCATTCCCCATGTGCTGTCTTGCACTCAGCATTTCTGATGCTGCCCCAGTCCTGACCCCTGGTGCCACATACTCACGCAGATAATGACACAGACGGGGCCAAGGAAACCCCAGATGAATCCTTGTTCCAGGTGGAGCCAGCAGCTGGGAATCAAGGGGAAAGGGACCCAGAGAGATCAGAGATGAACATGAAGTGACGCTTTTCCTAACAGAGAACATGTCCATTGTCTTCTGACCATGTCAGCTGACAGCAATGAAGGTTTTGATTGCTACCGACTGTGTGCCAATGCTACATTACGCATTTTATAAGCACAGTTCTGTCGAATGTTCATACCAAGGCCATGATGGTGCGAAAATGGAGATAATGCTAACGAGGAATCGGAGACCTGAAAGCTCCAAATGATGGGAGGGATAAAGCTGGTACTGAACCACAAAACTCCCTCCTTTCACAACCTTCCAAGCTCCTACTGCTCCATCTTTCCCTGCTTCCCTGGAGAAAGGCCAGCAGTCTTACATGCTAGGGAAAAGATATCCATTTGCTATGGACATCTCAATCACCATCATTGATGCTGCCTCCCCCCACCCAAACTGTCCATGGCACAGGGTGTGAGCCCAGCTCACCGTTCAGGGGTTCCATAAAGGTGAGGCCTGGACGCTGCGGAAATGCCCACGATCACAGCAGGGACTCCATAGCCGACCGGGAACATGAGCCACTTCATGAACTTGCTCACGCCGGAGTAGTTGACCACCGTCAGGTTGCGAGCGGTGAGGAAGAGGTGCAGGCCCTCCAGCAGCATCCAGGTGAAGGAGGCCAGGTAGAGATAGTGTAAGGCACCCGCGATGACTGCACACAGCACCTGGGGGAGGAGTGAGAGTCACCAGAGGGGGTTCTTAGGGGTGGTGTGCGAACTGAGGGCCCCTCCTTGATCTTTGTGTTATCTCAGAGCACCTGGCATTAGACCAAGGCCATCAACAGTAAAGGTGCTAGGTCATCAGTGTCAGTGCTGCCCACCTTGGCACCACCCCTCCACCCTCTTCCAGAAATCAAAGCGATTTTATTAAGGTGCCCAAGCAGCAACCCATGGGGAGGACAAGGGTCCTTTGGGACAGTGTCAGTACCTTGTTCTCAGTTCTGTCTATGGCCGTGAGGAAGAGCAGGTGGGCCAGGAAGAGGCAGAGCGAGAGCTGCAGGTGGAGTGAGGTGCTGGTGTTCTGGATGGCTTTGCACAGCAGGAAGGTGAGGGCCGCCAGGAGGAGGCACAGCAGAGAGAGGCTCAGCCCCACGTAGGTGATCACAGCCAGGGCGGGATCCTCCTCCTGGGACCCAGCAAAGAGGAGACATCAGCCACACTTTCCTGCTCTGGGATTGTGGCTTCCCTGCTTGGAACAGGGCAGTCTAAACACAGGCACATGATGAGTTTCCTCAAAACCCCCCCCCCCCCACACACAAAAAAAACACACCCACAATGGAATACTATGCTGCTGTAAAAAGAAGAAACTCTTACCATTTGCAAAAGCATGGATGGAGAACATTATGCTTAGTGAAATAAGCCAGTCAGAGGAAGATAAATATCACATGATCTCATTCACTAGTGGAATATAATGAATAACATAAACTGATGAACAAAAGCAGATCCAGAGACAGAGAAGCATTGATAAGACCATCAAACCTCAGAGGGAAGGTAGGGGAGGGTGGGGCTAAGGAGGAGAGATCAACCAAAGGACTTGTATGCATGTATATAAGCATAACCAATGGACACAGACACCAGGGGGGTGAGGGCATGAATGGGAGTGGATGAGGAGGCAATTGAGGGATAAGGACACATATGTAATACCTTAATCAATAAAGAAAAAAATTATAAAATAAAATAAACAAAGCTAATGACAGATTGTGTGAGAGGTGTCTCTGAGACTGTCACCCCTTGCCCCAGCTTTATTGAAGTATATCTAATATACAAAATAGTGCATATATTGAGTACACATACCTTTTGATGAATTTGAACATAGGCATATATCATGCTATCATCCCCATGGTTAAGGTAATAAATATATCCGTCACCTTCAAAAGCTTTCTTGTGCCCCCTTGCTTTTTAAATTTTTTTATTTTTATTTTTAAAAAATATATTTTATTGATTTTTTTACAGAGAGGTAGGGAGAGAGATAGAGTTAGAAACATGGATGAGAGAGAAAGATCAATCAGCTGCCTCCTGCACAACCCCCATCGGGGATGTGCCCACAACCAAGGTACATGACCCTGACTGGAATGGAACCCGGGACCCTTCAGTCTGCAGGCAGATGCTCTATCCACTGAGCCAAACCTGTTTTGGCCCCCCCCCTTACTTTTTTAAATTTGTGGTAAGAACACAAGAGATCTATCCTCTTACCAAACGATCAAGTGCACAGCCCTCTCCTATTAACTATAGGCTCCATGATGATCAGCAGAATTCACACTGTTAGTGAATGGCTCTGCCAGACACAGTCTGCACCCAAAGAGACACAGAGAGTCCTGTGTAGCAGAGGCTACTAACCTCTTCATACTCGTCTGTACCTGCCCTTTGCCCGCTTTCTGTGAGCCCCCGTGACTCTGCCTGATGGCATGTCCCCTTGCTTGGACACACCAGAGCAAGTTACAACTTTATGCCTCTGGAAGCTGCCCTCAAATAACAGCAGTTGGGGAACTGGTAGATAAATACTCCGGCTTGTTCCACCTCTTGTGGGAAGGTTCTGAGGTGCATTTCCTACGACATCTCCCAGAAGTACCCAACAGGACTGGGCCTCACTAGTCCGTGGGGGTAACTTTTGTTGGATGCATCCTTTCCTGGCGGCCTTCTCTTCTCTGTCTCACTTCCCTACACACCTACTGAGGTTTCACCTCCCAGAGAAACTACTTTCCCTTAAATTCTTTTCTCAGGACCTGCTAGTGGGAGGCCTCAAATGAAGATACCCTATCTATCAATAACTACGCTCTTGGGGACTCATCTCACTCATTGAAGACAGGGGCCAGGGATCTGATGAGCCATTTAGACTCACTTCTGGGAAATGATAGTCATCATCCCTTATGATTATACGGGTATTTTTGCTTTTTTCAATGCCACTTTATAGAACGTTTCAATCCCCCCGCCACCACCTTTTTTTTTTTTAAAGTCAATGGAGTAAAAAGGGGGCATCTATAATACTTTCAATAATAAAGATACGTTTTTAAAAAAGCAAAAAGCACAAAAAGCCAATCTATTATATGATAAATAATTATTAAGTAAATACTGATCATGAACTAGCCTGTTGTCATTATCCCAGAAGCTCTTCCTAATTGCAAACCACCTTCTCCCCTAGAGGTAGCCATGATCCTTTTACGGTAAATTTTACCACCTTAAGTATCCAACTCCTGAGAATATAATTTAGTTATGTCTGTTTTCCAACTTTATATAGATGGGACAACACTCTGCTCCACAGAGTCACTCAGAAACTCATGATAACAGAGGCTCCATCATCTGGAGTGTGTTGCACCCTCATCACCCTGGAGGGTCCCACATGGAACTGCATGTGCTTCATCCTAGAAAGGTAGCACTGCTTTTAATAGCTCCTGACAGGAAGCAACCTCGATACTCATTAACTGTAGAATGAGTAAGTACATTGTAGTATAGTCCTGCAATGAAAATGAATAAACTAAGGCTATGCTCAACCCATAGATAAACTTCATAAATGTAACAATGAATGAAAGAAGTATTTTCATGTGTATAAACATACGAGAGGCCCTGTGCATGGGAACAGGGTGGGGGTGTGTGTGGCTCCTCAGTCCAGCCTGCACCTTTTCCTCAGGTGATGTCTGGCTAATGCAGTGGTCTGCAAACTCGTTAGTCAACAGAGCCAAATATCAACAGGACAACAATTGAAATTTCTTTTGAGAACCAAATTTTTTAAACGGAAACTTCTTGTAATGCCACTTCTTCAAAATAGACTCGCCCAGGCCGTGGTATTTTGTGCAAGAGCCACACTCAAGGGTCCAAAAAGCCGGATGTGGCTCGTGAGCAGCAGTTTGCTGACCACGGGACTAATGGATGTTGGACATCCTTAGTGCTGTGGTGGAGGCAGACCACTATGCTCCCCAGCCATCAGCCTGGCTTGTGGCTGAGCAGTGCTCCCTCTGTGGGAGTGCACTGACCACCAGGGGGAAGCTCCTGCATTGAGCATCTGCCCTCTGGTGGTTAGTGCGCATTATACGGACCCTTTTATTATATAGGACTAAAGGCCTGGTGCATGAAATTCGTGCATGGTGTGTGTGTGTCTGTGTGTGTGTGTCCCATAGTGCAGCCTGCATCCTCTCCAATCTGGGACCCCTCAAGGGATGTACAACTGCCTGTTTAGGCCTGATCCCACTGGGCCTGGTCCCCTCCAACTGCCCTCCCCTGCAGGCCTGGTTACCCTTAACTGCCAGGATTGGGCCTAAACGGGCAGTTGAACATCCCTCTCTCAATCCAGGACAGCTGGCTCCCCACAGCTGCCTGCCTGCTTGCCTGATTGCCTCTAACCACTTCTGCCTGCCAGCCTGATCAGTCTATAACTTCTCCCCTGCCAGGCTGATAGATGCCTAACTACTCCCCTGCCAACCCGATTGTCCCTACCTGCCCTCCTCTGCTGGCATGATCACCCCTAACTGCCCTCCCATGCAGGCCTAGTTGCCCTCGACTACTCTTCCTTGCCAGCCTGGTCATCCCTAACTGCTCTCCAGTGCAAGCCTGGTTCCCCCCTAACTGCCCTCCCCTGCAGGGCTGGTCCCCCCCAACTGCTCTCCCCTGCAAGCCTGGTCCCCCTTCAATTGCCCTCCCCTTCAGGCCTGGTCACCCCTAACTGCCCTCCCCTGCTTGCCTGGTCACCCATAACTGCCCTCCCCTTGCTGGCCTGGTTGCCCCCAATTTCCCTCCCCTGCAGGCCTGGTCACCCCTAATGCCCTCCCCTGCAGGTCTAGTTCCCCCCAACTGCCCTCCTTTTCAGGCCTGGTCCCCCCTATTGCCCTCCCAGCAGGATTCGTTGCCCTCAACTACTCTCCCCTGCAAGCCTGGTCCCTGTCTCTAACTGCCCTTGCCTGCAGGCCTGATCTCCCCCAACTGTGCTCCCCTGCTGGCCTGATCGCCCACAACTGCTCTCCCCTGCTGGCCATCTTGTAGCAGCCATCTTTGACCACATGGGGTGGCCATCTTGTGAGTTGGAGTGATGGTCAATTTGCATATTACCTCTTTATTATATAGGATAAGATGCTAGCTCCCCAATGCCCTGTGTAATTGGGGAGGTCAGAGATTTCCACTAAGTGTTGTTTTGGGGTATCACCTCCAACCTGAGAAGAAGAGAGGGATGCAGGACTTCCTGTATGCTGTCACCTATCCTATGTCATTAGTAAGTTCTCCAACCCCACCTCTAGGCCCTGGACCAGTGTCCAATCTGACCTTCTCCCACCACCTCTACCACCTGAACCCCAGCCACCATCATCTCTTTTCAAGTCTATTCTTGCTACTGCTCATTCTTGACATGGATCTTCTAATGACATAAATATATAACATCCATGATGGAAAACCTCCATTGCCTTCTCATTGAAATCTGGAAGAAAACTAAATCTGGCATTCAAGATCTGGTATTTTTCTCCTGGTTCCATCTCTCCAACTTTGCCCCTTTCCAACTCCTTTCATTCACTCTACTCCAGCCACACTTCTCTCTGGGACACACCAAATTTATTCTCTCTTCAGAGTCTTGGCCATACTTGTATCTCTTCTTTAGATGCTCTTTCTGAGACCCTTTCCTACTGGCTTTTTAAAAATTGAGGTAAAATCCAAATAATATAAAAATCACCATTTTACAGGGTACAGTTCAGTAGCATTTGGCACGTTCAGTGTTGTGCAACCACTACTTCTATGTAGTTCCAAAATATTTTCATCACCTCCCAAATAAAACCCCATGCCCATAAATAGTTACTCTCATTCTTGCCTCCCCACAGCTCCTGGCAACTACAAATCTGTCACCATAGATTTGCCTATTCTGGACATTTCATATATGTGGAATCCTACAGTAAGTGGTCCTTTGTGCCTGGCTTCTCTCACTCAGCATCGTGTTTTCAAGGTTTATCCACATCACAGTACTACTGATGCTTAATAACCAGATTTCAGCTCTCATATTTAATCCTCTGACCATTCTATCTTAAGTGGCACCCCACTCCAGTCACTCCTGTCCCTCACTAGTTTTCATTTTCTTTATAGCACTCATGGACACCTCACAGAGGCTCAACAAGGATTAGGTGGAGGAATTAAACGCGTACATCATACCTGGTTAGTGAAGGCCATGAGGACAGCGAAACTGGACAAGTGAGTGCATCTGCAGGTGGTATGACTCGTGTTCACCTGTACCAGGAAGCAGCCAGCCCTGGACCAGTGGCCGTCCTCCCCTGTGCTCTCCCAGAAGACACAGAAGACCTTCTTGCTCAGGGGCTTCATCTGAAAATAGAATGGGATCGCTGTGTTCTTGCTCAGGAGGAGCAACTCTTAGAGTGTTGGTCTGCGCTGAGGTGCAGAATGAGAACATGGCTGAGAGCGACTCAGGTAATTTCTGTTTTAAGTGAAGAGAATGGCCACCAGGACAACAGCCCCCATAGCTCCACCTCTATCAGGATTTCACAAAACATAAAACAAGGTCATCTCTCTCTGTGGCAGCCTGCATTTTACACGATGTCATGACTTTGTACCCCCACAGATAAAATGAGAGTGTAAGGCTCACCCATAGGTTTTCTCCCAAGTGCTCTCCAAGCCAAATTTCCCTGGTTTTCCTCAACCCCTCCAACTTTCGAAAACAGTAACAAAAACATTTCTCTGGTCCCTTGACATCAGTTTCTTTCCTGACAACACAATGCTTACTTGTGCAATGAGAGTAGTGGCATAGGAAAAGAACATCGCCAGGAGATACAGGATAAAATTAGCCTTCTCTTTGTCTCAAGGGCTTCTAGGGAAACAGTTCATGGGGCCTGTATCTCCTTTGATAACCCACTGGCCCATTCCCAGATTTCTTGCTCCACTCCCTCTGCCCCATGCCATTCATCAAAAATTTCATGCCTAGATTTTTGCATCAGACAGAGAAAACCTACATTTCCCCGCCTTTCTCCGTCAACCCTTACTTTCTTAAATTTTTATTTTAAAATTAGATTAATTTTCCAGCTTTATGGAGAGACAATGGACATATAACCTTGTATAAGTTTAAGGTGTAAAATGTAATGATTACCACAACAAGTTTAGTTAACACCCATCACTTCTCATCATTACAACTTTTATTTTGTGGTGAGAACTTTAAAACCCTACTCTCTCAGCAACTTTCAAACATACAATACTAGAGGCCTGATACATGAAGAGTCATGTAAGAACGGGCTTTCCTTCCCCTGGCTGTTGGCACTGCCTTCAACTTCCTGGTTCATAGGTCGATGCTCAACCACTGGGCTTCCTTTGGTTAAAAAAAAAATCTTCTAAAGTCTCTATTATTTCCCTAAAATTCCTCTTAATTTTCCACTCTATCTTAATCTCTACTACGCTCTCTCAACTCTACTTCTCCATCGCCCGCCCACCATTTATCTTTTTCTACAGAGCAAGTTTTCTTGCTCTTGGCACCTCTATGTGTATATTGATCAGGAATTAGCAACCTATGGTACCTTATGACCACGTGGCAGTCACTATCCCTCACTTATCCTTCTTCCTTATCCCATCCTTTCTCCTTACTTTTTGTTTTTGTATTCAATCATCATGATCCATGTCTTTTATCTTCCTTTCATAGGATAATCTGTACCACTTGAGACTAGAGGTATCATCGAGCTGACTGTTGACAAGCAGTAGTGGCAAATGAAAGTGAAAGAAAGTGCCTGAATTCTCACCATTCCTTCCCCTTTCACCTGCTACTCCTTTATCACTCTTTCCTTCATCTAGAGTAGGGGTGTCAAACTCAATCAGAGAAGGGGCCAAAATCTAAAATCCAGCCTAAATCGAGGGCCGAATGGTTTACTGAACAGTCATAAACTTTCATTGTGATGGAAACGCAGCGGAGTGCAGTGATGACAGCGTGGTGCGGACCACATTGCAAGGCCTGGCGGGACGGATTTGGCCCGCGGGCCTTGTGTTTGACACATGTGATCTAGAGTCTGATAAATAGAGGCAGTTTCTGCTATAAACTAATTATTCATTAGTGTGGTGTGGTGAGAGATTGGGGAACCAAGGTTTAGGATAGTCTAGATGATAAATTCCAACAATAAAATTCCTGTCTTCAAGGATCACCCAATATAGTGAATCCCACCATATTTTAAATGCTTAACAACTACAGGTAGCTCCTGGCTACGATCTGGGGCAGCCCAGGTCCAGAATCACTGACTGGGAGGCGATGCATTTGTTCCATCTACTTCTGTGAAACCCAAGCAAGCCCAAATAGCAGGTCTGACCCACCTTCACGTGCTGAAAACTTAGAATCACAGGCCTGGAGAGAGATGTGTTCCTTTTGGGTCCAATAGCAGCGCTGACTACCTGGGAGTTCAGGTAAACGCGTTCTTCCTCATTTATCTGGCTAAAAAAAGTCGCATTTATGATATTTCCAAGAGAAGAGTATGCAATAAAGATAACTGCACTGGGACCTGAGGAAAGAGAAAAATGAAGTGCCACCATCATTCCATCTGCCCCCTTTCCTGCTCCACACATATCATGCTCCCAATGAGGGTCACACCTGTGCTTGGGTGTGCCTGGTAAGTTCACTCTTCCTCCCACGCTTCTCCTCCCCAAATGCAAGTCATCATGAAGGGCCAGCTCAATCCCAGCCTCTGGTTTAAGAAGCGTCATGATGCTTTTTCGAACTTTTATTTCAGATGCAGTCCCTGTCATGCCAATGAGAATTCAGTTGTCCACTAATTATTTCATTTGGAATGAGCTCTTTTTCCCAACAGACGCTGCATCTCTTGAGTGGCTTCATTTGGAAAGCACAGGGCTCCCAGCACAGGGCCAAACATCTTTATTTCATAAAAAAAGTTAAACTTATATTTCAAACATTCAGAAACTATGAGACATCTACTCCCAGATTTAACATGTATTATTATTTTTCCATATTGGCTCCAGAAGTGTTTTTAAGGAGATAAAATGTTTTAAAAATGGCTAATGCTCCCACTGTTTCTTTTCCTTCTTCAGAGATAACTATGGACTGGAAGTGAACGTGTAGTCTTTCCATAAATACTTTTGTCATTTTACTACATATATATGTTTCCATAACAATACAAAATCTTGTTTCCTGAGTTTAAGAACTCACATAAATGGTGATATCCTTCGGATATCCTTTTGCAACTTGCTTTTTGTCACACCAGTTAATATTTTAAAGATTTAGTCATATCAATACATGCATAGTTTATTTCAGTTACTGTATAGTGTCATGTTATTTATAGACTACAATTTATTTGTTGTTAGAATAAATGATAAAACTTTGATGAAAAAAGAAAAAAAAAGAGAAATAATCCCCATAAAATATTCCATCACTTTGAGATAATCACTGTTGGAGTTCTGGATTTTTTTCTAGGCATATATATGTGTATCTAAATATATGTGCATGTCCAAGATAGCCAGTAGAGAGCTGAGTATTGGGAATTATCTGGTTCTATGGGAGTGCTGCACCTTTATATTGATTTTCTATTGCCAAGCAATTTCACAGCTCTATGGGCATAGAAGATAACATGTAGAAAAATTGTTAGTAGCACAAGTAGTTTTTTCCATAGACACAAGTGCATGCTGTCTGGTAGATATGCAGCTACTTTCTACCCTATGGAAAATATAACCTCACCCTGGCCAGTATGACTCCATTGGTTGGGCATGTGTACCGAATGATGGCCAGTTTAATTCTGGGTCAGGGCACATGCCTGGGTTTTGGGTTCAAACACCAGTAGGGGACATGCAAGAGGACTTTTTGGGAAGCTGACTAAATCTGTGTGATGTCATTCCACTTTCTCTGCAGCCTCTTGAAGAGACTTCAGCAAAGATGGACTTATTTTTCAAGCCTTTTAGATTTGGATAAAATATAATGTTGACAGTGGACTCAAGGAAATCCATTTATAGTTGGGTGACATGTATCTCTATCTATGTGCACATATGTATCAGTGATTTCCTTTCTACATATTATATATATGTAAACCAGAGCTAGAAATAAATAACATATATGGAAATTATAATTATCTATCTATCTATCTATTTATCTATCTATCTATCATCTATTTAGCCACCTATTTATTCAACTTTTTTTTTTTTAATTCTCACTCAAGGATATTTTTCCATTGATTTTTAGAGAGAGTAGAAAGACAGGGAAGAATATTAATGTGAGAGAAACACATGGATTAGTTGCCTCCTGCACACACACTGACCAGAGGTCAGGGGAGGAGCCTACAACTGAGGTTTTGTCAGTTACTAGCTGTGCAGTTTCTCTAACCAGATTTCTCTGGCCTCACTCCAGGGATCAGAAGTAGGAGAGCCACTTGTTTCTCTAAGTTAAAGTCACTTTCTGTTAGAATGAAACACTGGTAGGTGGTTGGAAAACATAGGCAGGCGATATACTCGCCTGTTTTTATGCTTAGAAATTGCTTATTTTTCAGCTGAAATATTCTGGCATAAGAGCAAATCACAAGCAGGAAAGAGAAGAGTAGCTGTAGAGGTTTCCAAGGCCGGTCTCCATGGCCTTGTGGGTTTATTCAGTGATATGTTTTACGGGAGAAAGGGTGAGTTACATCTACAGTTACTGACAAAGTTCCAGTTCCCACCTGGTGTCCTGGTGTAATTGAACAGTACCCTTTTCCAATTTTAAAATTGTCTCTGTTTGAAGATAAATCACAAGATTACTGTAGACAAGCAGTTCTCAGCTGAGGGTGATTCTGCCCCCCTCAGGGAACACAGGGCAATGTCTGGAGGCATGTTTGGTTGTCACAATTGGGAGGTTGCTCTTGGCATCTAGTGGGCCAAGGCCAAGGATATAGGACTGAGAACACTATAGGGCCCCAGAGAATAACCTGGCCCTTTAAGTCAATATAGCTGAGATTGCGAATCCAGATGGAACCTAAGGACTGAGCAATGTCCCTCTATTAGTTTGTCACACATCCATCAATGGGTTCTTTTCTCTCATTAGTAATGTTAAGGCTTCAGGTTTAATTTGATGAGCTTTTTGTTGTTTTCCAGATACAGCACCTATAGAGAAAAAACTAATGGTTCCAGCCTTGAAAGAGATCCAAGTTCAATGAAGGAGACAAGGCTGTGTCAATCAACAGAAACAACACAACATGGTAGATGCCAGGATAAGGTAGGTTCATGCTGGGGAGGGGAGAGGAGAGGCGGGGACTCACAGAGGAGGGATGGCCTCTTTCTGGTGCTGTGATGGGAGTGGGCAGTCCTGGGAGGTGAAAGTTGAGTTGTATTAAAAGAAGAGTCAAAGTTCACCCAAAGTGATGGTTGGCATTCCGGGCAGAGAAACAGCCAATGCAAATACTTAGAGATGAGACCACAGGGTCCACTAAGGGGTGACAAATAGTCTACTGCTGGGCATGTCCATGCCAGGTGCTCCTCAAAGCTCACGGCATCCCACTGTGATGTGTATAATTTATTTAAGCAGTTCAGCATAGACGGCTGTTCTGGGCTGAGCTGTGTCCTCATGAATCTATATATTGAAATCCTAAGCCCCAGGGCGTGACCAAGGAGGAGCAAACTGGGCTGAAGATGTGATTTTGTAGCCTGTACTGTGTGAACTCTTGCACTCTCTACAAATTGTGAGGAATTGCAGAGGAATCCCATGACAATGCATGTGTGAAATTATGTGATTGGAGGTTAGCTCCCCTCCTCTGCCTGGTCCATTCACAAATGGAGGCAGATTCAAGTACTTATCTTCTCGAGGGAGGAAAGTGATAGGAACTGACTGTCTCATGAGATTGTCTCAGATCAGAATGCGGTCTATGTTTTACTTTGGGAGTTTTGATGGACAGTACAGACAACTGTATCCACATTTACACGATTGGATTTCAAGACCCCATTTATCATGCTATAGCAGTTTTAGCTATGTGGCAGTTATAGTACATGTATTCTTGCAAAATTGAAAAATTAAAGGTTTTCATGCAAACAACTCAGTTTTTGGTTTCTCTTAGAAAAAAAAAAAAATCAGCCGAAACCGGTTTGGCTCAGTGGATAGAGTGTCGGCCTGGGGACTGAAGGGTCCCGGGTTCGATTCCGGTCAAGGGCATGTACCTTGGTTGCGGGCACATCCCCAGTGGGGGGTGTGCAAGAGGCAGCTGATCAATGATTCTCTCTCATCGATGTTTCTAACTCTCTGTTCCTCTTTGTGAAAAATCAATAAAAAATATATTAAAAGAAAAAGAAAAAAAAAATCAGAGTTTTTGCAGTTACAAAATAGTCACAGGATGTAAACTCCAGCATAGGGAATGTAGTCAATAGTATTATAATAACTAGGTATGGTCAGGCAAATACTAGATTTATCAGGGGAATCACTTTGTAAGTTATATAAATGTCTAACCACTATGCTATATACCTGAAACTAATATAATCCTGAATGTTAACTGTAATTGAAAAAAAAAGTAAAGAAATGACTAGATAATGTGAAACAAAGCTGAATTCATTTCTATCTGCCCCCCCACCCCCCAAAAGAAAAGTCAGAATGTGGTAGCACTGGGACAATTAATAATAGCAATCTGTAGTAGATGCTACAGGCACTCTGGCTTTATTCCCTTGGCACTGTTGGTTTCTTTGTATGCTGATGGATTTTACCCAACAGCTGAGACTCTGCCCAGGAGCTTTCCTTGAGAGAATGTGTTTGGTCTGCACTCAGGGCAGAGTGGAAGGGTCTGGAAATGAACTCCCCAGGTGGGTCTTCAACTGGTGGTGAATCAGCACAGGTGGATAAATGGCTCAGTTCCTTCTCCTTTAGCGGGATAACTCAGTGGGATTGAGCCCCAGTCACCACCAGCAGTAACCTGTTCACTAGCATAACAATCCCTGTATTGGCTGCCTTTTCTCCCCTCACTTCCTCTCTCCACAACTTGGGTAGTTTATTTTATGTTAACATAGCAAGTACATGGTACACAGATATTTGGTTAAACACCAGTCTGGATGTTGCTGTGAAGGTATTTTTTAGATGAGATTAATATCTATCTATTATATCTAGCATCTATCTATCTATGTGTTTCCCCGAAAATAAGACATCCTCCAAAAATAAGATCTACTTACAGGTTTCCTTCTGAGTGAAATATAAGGCATCCCCTGAAAATAAGCCCCCCCCCCCCCAGGCTAAACATAAGAGATTTGGTCCACTGATTCTGAAAGAAATGGAGTCACAAGAAATTCACCAGGAAATTCAGGAATTGGATTGTTATGATGATGTTCCAGAAAATGATGACATAATTGTCATTGAATAAATGAGTAAATTCTTGATACTGTAGGCTTCAGTTTGTCTGGTTTGTGTTGACAACTACCATACTACCTTACCGTATACAGGTAATACATTTCCTTTATTTTCATTTAACAATAAATGTGTACCGTATTCTTCTTCATGGAAAAATAAGACATCCCCTGAAAATAAGACCTAGTGCATCTTTGGGAGCAAACATTAATATAAGATACTTCTTATTTTCAGGGAAACAGGGTATCTATCTATCTATCTATCTATCTACCTACCTATCTATCTATCCATCCATCCATCTATCATCTGTTTATCTATATCCTTTAAAATTTTTTATTTTTGTTTGAATTCTTACAGTAATAGTTATTTATTTTATTTTAAAAATTATATTTATTGAGGTGACATTGGTTAATAATTCTACAATACATGATCTGTATGGTATATTGCATTGTGTGTCCACCACACAAAGTCAAATCACCTTCTATCACCAATCACCATATATTTGGCTCCCCTTACCTTTTACTGTCGCTTCACTCCCTTTCCCACAATCTTAGGGTAACCATGGTACTGTTGTCTGTGTCTATGAGTTTCAGTTTTATATCCCACATATGAGTGAAATCATATGGCTCTTACCTTTTTCTGACTGACTTGTTTTGCTTAGCATAATATACTTAAGGTCCATGTGGTACATGTGTACAATGGAATACTACTCAGCCATAAGAAGAATTGAAGTACTGCTATTTGTGACAGCATGGATGAATCTTGAGATTAATGCTTAGTTAGGCTTGGGTAAAGCAGATTATCCTCCATCATATGGGTGGGCCTCATCCAATCAGTTGAAGGTCTAAAGGAAAAGACTGGCCTCCCCTGAGGAAGAGGGAATTCTGTCTCCAGACTGTCTGTGGACTTGGGCTACAACATCAGCTCTTCCCTGGCTATAGTTTAGACTTGCCAGCCTTCACAATAACATGAGCCAATTCCTTGAAATTTGTCTCTGTCTCTCTTCACATACATTCCATTGGTTTCTCTGGAAACTCTGACTAATACACTTATTGCTGCTTCTTTGGACCACCTCCTAAATAAGCTACACTGAAACCCCTTACAATTCTTCTAGAGACTGCTTCTGGGTGAACCCCAACTGAGATGTGGATGGAGCAGCCCCCAAATAACAAAGAAGTCTCTTCCATGCTGAAGAACAAAAAGCTTCCACTTTGAGGAGATTTTTTTTTTTTTTTAAATTTTTTTTTTAAGGATAAAACTCAACTGACACAATCTTAGGGTAACAAACCCAACCAATAGGAACCTATTGGGGGATGCTTCCTTATGACTCACAGTGATTTTGCTGTGTGTGTCTTAGAGTTTCTGAATGCAGCCGCCACATGTACCTTGTAGGTTTTCCTGGATGACGTCATTGCAGTGGATGTCCAGTGAGTTCATCTGGACCTTCAAGTTGAAGATATTTCTTTCCTTGGAGCAATTGTCTGTAACAACTCGAGTTTCAACAGCTGGTAAGAAAAGTGCCAAGCAAGATTACTGTTATTATAAGTTTTAAAAAACCTGTACAGCAACAAAAACAGGCCACATTTACTGAATGTGTTGGGAGGGATGCCAGGCACTGAGCTAAGAGCCTTATACATTGTCATCTTATGACAGCCTCATATAACCCCACAAAGGGCCATTATTTAGATGAGGAAACTTAGATTCAGAAATTAGGGGTCCTCTCCAAGGCTTAAGATCATGATGGGGGTGTAGGTAAATGTGGTATTCGAATCCTCCCACCATCACATCAAAAGTACTACTAAACTACTAGCAATCATCATTCAGAACCACCTGAAATGTAGCCAAACAGAACTCCTTCAACTAAGGATTTAAGGAATAAGCCACATTGAGACTGGTGGGAGGGGAGATATGTGGAATGGGTTGGTCCTACATCCATGTGTGGTAGATAAAAATCAGGAGGGTATTTGCAGAGGTTACCCCCGAGGCCCCCAAAACAGGCTCCTCATTTCAGGGATTCAGTGCTGTGAAGAGAAGTTTACATAACTTCTGGTTGTAAAAACCAGCAGGGATTGTGGCTGAGACAGAGGGCTTCTGGAGTCCCAGGCAGTTCCTCTTAAAAGACCTGTGCATGGACTTACTCAGGCTCACTCATTCTCAGATCCAGAACTGGGGCAGCAGCTTGAAAGGCACCAGGGACATACAGAGAGGAACTGAAGTGTCTGGTATCCAGGTGAGAGCTGGAGGGGCAGCTTTCTCCCAGACAGAAGTATTGGCAGAGGCCACGGTTCCTTTTCTGAGCCCTTTCCTTACAGAGCCAGCAGGCAGGCACCATATCTGAGTCTTCATAAACCTGGCTATCACTGTTCACCCTGTTCTGGTGATTCCCTGAGACCCTGCCTCACCACTCGTGGGCACATCCAAGCTGTTTCCAGTGGCTTTTCCATACAAATAGCCTGTCTTGGTTCATGCTTTAGAGTTTCCTGAAATTTCTCAAATAAGCAGCATCTGGTCTCAGCATTATATGCACTATTTAAAAATATATATGTATTTTATTGATTTTTTAAAGAGAGGAAGGGAGAGAGATAGTTAGAAACATTAATGAGAGAGAGTCATCGATCAGCTGCCTCTTGCATGCCCCCCACTGGGAATGTGCCCACAACCAAGGTCCATGCCTTTGCCCGGAATCGAACCTGGGATCCTTCAGTCCACAGGCTGACGCTCTATCCACTGAGCCAAACTGGTTTCGGCTATCTACACTATTATAATCCCATTTTATAGATGAAGAAACTGAAGCTTACTGAGGTAAGGGCACTGGTTACCTGATTAAACAATTATAACCTGGAAAGATGAGAATTATTTGTAATTCAGGAAATGGTTCAATTTATAATGAAAGTGTCCAGATTCCAGTTCCCCAAGATGGTTAGGTACTAGATTTTCTTTTACCCTTTACATTTATTTTCATTATCATTATTTTTAAAGAGCATAAAGTATTTTATCAGCTAAGTTGGTAAAACAAAAATGGTTCATTAGGCATATACCAATCCTCTGATATCCCTGAGCTGAATAAAACACAACAAATATTTTTGGAGGCCCATATAGTGACGTATATCAAAAGTCTAAAAAATTTTTCCCCTTGACCTAACAACTCCTCCTTTATGAATTCTTCTAAGAAAATATCAAACAAATACAAACAGATAAAAAATTTTAGTGGTCTTTATCACAGGATTGTTTGGCAAAAACCCACATTTCCCAGAATAGGAAAATAAATTATGACACACTCATACAATGCAACTCTGTAAGTCATTGAAGACAATAATGTAGGTAATGATGCTGTCTTCAGTTTTCATGGAAATATTAGTGAGACAATGACTGAAAAAAAAACAGGCTTTGTGGAACTGTAAGTAAAATATAACATACACAACAAATATGTGTCCTCCTCATCACACAACTACCTAACTAGGAATAGGATTGGAAGACTGGGATATGGTCAGATTTAGTTGGTCTAAATTAGTTTTGTTTATGTATTTTCCTAATTAAAAAATTAATACTTGGTTTTGCTGTGGTATTTTATTTTTAAAAAGAAAAAAATATATATTTAGGTTTATAATATGATGATTTTACACATATATCCCTAGTGAAATGACAACCATAAAGCTAATTAACATGACATGTCACATGGGTGTGTAATATGTATGACAAGTGCAATAAAAGAATTTTCATTTAAAAATATCTCATAAGATGTTCCTTCTACATGTGTTATTAGGTTATGTAGACACAAGATTAAAAAAAAATACTTTTTAAGCCCAAATCCCAGACCCAGGATGGGAAATCCCTGAGAATCTTTTTTTTTTTTTAAGCAGTTCTATGGAGGTGTAATTGGTTGTAAACTAGAGTGTACAATTTGATTAGTTGTATTGGTATATACATCTGTAAAACCACCATCATAATCAAGGTAGTGAGCATTTCCATGACCCCCAATTTCCCCAATTTTTCTCATGCCTCCTTTCCATTCCTCTACTCTCCACTCCCTGTCACTGAAGCATCCATTTTATATAAAAACTGTTGTTTGAAATTTTAACCCTGCCATTTGGCTTCTGTAAATGCTTGCTTGCTTAAATAATAAGGAAAATAAGACTGCTCCCACTTCAGAGAGGCCATTAAACCTTCCCCGGACGAAATTATCAGTGCTGGCACTGGGCCAGGCCTTTGGTTGCGATCTCAAGGCCCCAGCACATAGGGGCTCTTTAAGAACTTGCAAAGGGGGCCTGAAACACCCCATATTTGGGAGACAAAGAAGATAAAAACATACAAATAGAGAAAATTCTTCCATGTTTGGGCTCAGAATTTGAGAGACATCTTCCTCTGGACCCATGTGTAATAAATGTAACTCCATTTCTCTAAGTGTTGCTTGGTTCTTCTCCAGTTTTCTGTAACATCACTATAGATTGGTTTGCAAATCTCCAGCATTTTATATAAATTGACTTATGCAATGTATTTATTTATTTTCTAACTGCTTAATACAGACCCCAGCTGGTAGCCAGACACCCCCCACCCCACTCCATGAGCATCAGGTCTTATTGTCTCCTTACCCACAGTATTATTTTGAAGTTTCTGGATTTCTTGGTCTGGGGCGTTCAAGGCAGTTTCTAGAACATTGGATTCCATAGTCTGGAGAATAGATGTGGCCTTGGATGCAACTTTTCTCTGCTCTCCTGATCCCCACAGAGTCTCATTGGCGAGAAGTGACTCAAAATTCTCAACAACCCGTTGTAGCTTTAAATATATAAATAAGAACAACAATAATAACAATTCACTCTGATAGGTCCCCACAACCCCAAGGCACAGTAGAAAGCACGAGAAAGCAAGTTTTGGAGCCAGAGGACCCAGTTCAAATCCTGACTCCACCATTCACTGGCTTTGTGAGCTTGGGAAAGACACTCGATTGCTCTGTGCCTCAGTTTCCCCACTTTAGGATGAGACAGTAATAGGACTCTATGGAGTTTTTTGAAAAAATTAAATGAGTTAGAAGATGCTACATGTCTGTGACTGGTAAATACAGAACAGGGTTAATTATTACCAACAGGGAAGTGGTATGTTTGCTCAAAGTAGACCAGGTTCTCAACCTGGGCAATTTTGACTCCCTGGGGCAAGCATGTCAAACTTGGGACCCACAGCGAATATTTTTTGTGGCCCAGCCAATATAATGGTTTATAAAAAATGGTTTAATAAAAATTTCATAACTTACTTTTTACAATATCCTATTATATATAATTATTAAAAACAAACTACAACTTTAATGACCAATTACTATAATCCTGTTGCATTCATTTCCCTTATGCGCCTACACACAGGTGCACCCTTTCTTTCCACTAATACTAGCAGTGAATATATTAGCATCCGATTGTCACGTCATTAGTCTTATACTGACTTGTTTGATGTGCACAACAGGAAATATTTCACTTTTGGAGAACAAGAAAAATAGGTTTATTTGCATTATGCTTATTAACTTCTGCAGTTATTCAGTGTCTGGTAAGTTAATGTTCAAGAAGAAATATTAATTTTTATCAAAATGTTCTATTATTTTATGTAGGCAATGACTCATTTATTTCAACCCTTTGTATTCAGCATGTCTCTATAGAAAGAAACCTATGTTTCTATGAAAATTGAAGCTTTTGTTTTTTTTTGCAGCCCACATAAACTTAAACCTTGTTCATTTGGCGCATGTTAGCCTTTGAGTTTGACATGCTTGCCTTGAGGACATTTGATCAAGTCTGTAGATATTTATGAATGTCACCACTGAGGCATGCTCTTAATATCCAGCGGGTGGAGGCCAGAGATATTGCTCCACATCCTCTAACTCACTGGCAGTGTTTCCCAAACTTTTGACATATGTGTACCCCTTCTATAATTTTCGTAACGCTGAGTACCCCTCATACTCATGAGAACGTAGAATTAGGCACAGCTAAGCACGGTGCAGTGCATAACCTCACCAAACTCCGGTGCAACACGTGCCCCCACCAAACTTTTCCCGTACCCCTGGGGGTACGCGTACCACACTTTGGGAAACACTGCATGCATAGCACAACCCCCACAACAAAGAATGACCCAGTCTCGAATATTATAACATTATAGTGTTATACATAGAGAAACTCCAAGGTAGACATAGCTCAGAAGGCACTATAATTGGCCTTTTAATTTTTATTTTTTAAAATTAAGTTTATTGGGGGATGACATTGATTAATAATTATGTGTTCCAAGTGTACAATTCTATGATGCATCATCTGTATATTGCATTGTGTGCCCACCACCCAAAGTCAAGTCTCCTTCTGTCATGATATACTTGACCCCTTCTACCTTTAACTACCTCCTTCATCCCCCTAATTTATCTTTTAAAATCAAGACATTTGTCTATGAAGGATAGCAAAGAGATGGGCCAATGGATGGAGAAGAATGGGGCTAAGGTGAAAGTTTAAAAATGTTTAAAAGTTTAAACATTCTAATCCTATGTATTTGCCTATTCTGGACATTTTATATAGACAGAATCAGCTCTGGCTGGTGTGGCTCAGTTGGTTGGGCGTTGTCCTGTGGACCAGAGGGTTGCAGTTCAATTTCTGGTCAGGGCTAGAAGGCATGCAGGAGGCAACCAATCAAAGCTACACTCTCACATCAGTGTTCCTCTTTCTCCCTCTCCCTTCCTCTCTAAAAGGAATCAATAAAAATATTTTCTAAAAAATGGAATCATAGATTGTATAATCTTTTGTGTTTGGTTTCTTTCACTCAGCATGTTTTCAAAGCTTATCCACATTGTAATATGTATTAGAACTTCATTCCTTTTTATGGCTGAATAACATTCCACTCTATGGGTGGATGAATTTTGCTTATCCATTCATTTGTTGATGAACGTTTGGATTGTTTCCACCTTTTGGCCATTGTGAATAGTGCTGCTGTGAGTCATCAGCAAGAAAGCTTTAAGGTAGGGTTGCAAATAGGTGTCATCTTTAATGCCAACACCAATCAATTAGTAGTGGCTACCTGCAACACTGTTGAGAAAGATTCTCAGGCTGTATTCAGATTCAGCAGAAAAGAATGCTTTGCTCAATCATTGCTATAGATCATGAATATATGACAGGAGAAATAGCAAAAACACACACCAAAAAACAGCGCTGCTGTGAACATTGGATATGCAAATACCTATTTGAATTCCTGCTTTAAATTCTGCTGGGTATATCATAGAAATGGAACTGCTGGGGCATGTGGTTTTTCGGTTTAACTTTTTGAGAAACCTGGCAATAAATTTTATAATGAAATGCTCCTTTTAATTATATGCTTATTTATTACTTCAATGAACATTTGTTAAACTCTCAATGAGGGCTTGGTGGTATTCCTGTCCTCAAGAAGCTCATGGTCTATGCGGTGACAGCATATCATGTAAATGACAGTCAGCTGGAGGTCACATGGATAACATGGATGGAACATGTACTCTGGATGACTCACTGTGCTAAATATTTGACATATATAATTTAATCTAAACTTCCCATCTATCTAAGGAGGTGGGTGCCATTATTACCCTCATTTTATAGATGCGTAAATCAATTCTCAGAGAGCGTGATGGTTAGTTTTATTTGTCCATTTGATGAGGCCATGGGTAACACACATATTTGGTCAAGCATCATTCTAGGTGTTTCTGGATGAAGTTAATATTTGAATGGGGAGACAGAGCAAAGTGGATTACCCTCCCTCATGTGGGTGGGCCTCATCCAGTCAGTTGGGGGCCTGAATACAAAAAATATTCTAGGTAATGGGGAATTTCCTTCTGTCTGACTACCCAGGGGCCTTGAGCTAGGAAATTAGTTTTCATCTTCAGACTTGAACTGAAACATCAGCTCTTTCTATGTTTCAAGCCTTCAGGCTCTGCTCTCCTGGTTCTCAGGTCCCTGGAACTCTCCCATCAGCTCCTCTGGGTCTCCAGTTTGCCAACTGCGGATCTTGGGACCTGTCACATATAAGAACCTGTCACATTCCATAATCACATGAGCCAACTCCTTGTAATAAATCTCTTGGTCTATATCTATGCTTCCTATTGCTTCTTTGTCCCTGGAGAACTCTAACACAGAGAAGTTGTGTCTTTTGCCCATGCCACTTGCCACTGTGGTGCTAGGATTTGAACCCCTGTCTACAACTGCTAGCTCCAGAGCCTCCCACCATAAACACACGGGGAAGGGGATATTAACTCAGATGGAGGTTGTTTAAGGAGGCCCTCCAGATGTAAGTGATACCCGAATGGAGTCTCTGGCAGAGAAGAGTGACAGGAAGCCAGCCAGGTTATGGACTGGGAAAAGGAAGTTCAGGGAGAGAGGATAGCATGTACCTGGAGGCCTGGAGATTGGGAGGGCAAGGCATGAACACTCCCTCTGCAGTAGGGCAGGGTGAGGGCAGAAGAAGGAATGAGCCCATTCTACTCAACTAGACCTTATCAGAGATATGAATCATTTAACCAAAATATTAACATTTAGAGTTGATTACTAATAGGTACTTTTTTGGTTTCTCTTTTAGCTATCTTAGAATATCCATTTCCCTTCTTCCTTTTGGTAACTGAATGAATCCCTCAGATTTCACGTAGGTCATGCTGCCTGACTTCGGGCCGTATTGTTCCAACTTCCCTTGCAGTTAGGCTTGGGCACATGTGCAATTTCTGGGTTGTCACTTAAGACATGTCTCTAAGCCTTGGCTGATGTGACTCGGTTGGAGTGTCGTCTCGAACACCGAAAGGTGGTGGGTTTGTTTCCCGGTCAGGGCATATGCATAAATTGTGGGTTTGGTTCTTGATCAGGATGCATATGGGAGGCAGCCAATGGATGTTTCTCTTGCACATCTCTCTCTCTCTCTCTCTCTCTCTCTCTCTCTCTCTCTCTCTCTCTCTCTCTCTCTCTTTCCCTAAAATCAATGAAGAAGAAGAAAAAAGACATGTCTGTAAAAAAAGGGAACCCTAATGTACTGTTGGTAGCATTGTAAATTGGTGCAGCCACTATGGACTACAGTATGAAGATTTATCAAAAAATTAAAAGTAGAACTACCATATGACCCAGCAATTCCACTTCTGGGTATTTATCTGATAAAATCCAAAATACTAATTTGAAAAGACATATGTACCCTTATGTTCATTACAGCATTATTTTCAATAGCCAAGATGTGAAAGCAACACAAATGCCCATCAATAGATGATTAGATAAAGGAGATATAGTACATATCTACAATGGAATATAACTCAGTCATATAAAGAATGGAATCTTCCCATTTGCGACATAATGGATGAACCTACAAGGTATTATTATAAGTGAAATAAGCTAGGCAGAGAAAGACAAGCACCATATGATTTCATTTATTGTGAAATCTAAGAAACAAAATAGCTCTGGCCAGTTAGCTCAGTTGGTTAGAGCATTGTCCCAGTAAGTTAAGGTTGCAGGTTTGATTCCTGGTCAGGGCACATACAAGATAGAGTGTTGGCCTGCAGACTGAAAGGTTCTGGGTTCTATTCCGGTCAAGGGCATGTTCCTTGGTTGCGGGTACATCCCCAGTGGGGGTGTGTGCAGGAAGCAGCTTATTGATGTATCTCTCTCATCTATATTTCTAACTCTCTCTCTCTCCCTTCCTCTCTGTAAAAAATCAATAAAACATATTAAAAAAAAGAATCAACCAATGAATGCATAAATAAGTGGAACAACAAATCTCTCTCTTAAATCATTTAAAAGTTTAATAAAAATAAAATAAATAAACAAACAAAACAGAAATAAACTCATAGATATAGAAAACATTTTGGTTGACAGATGGAGGGAGGTTGGGGAATGGGCGAAAAAGGGGAAGGGATTAAGATGTGCAAATTGCCAGTTATAGAAATAGTCACAAGGATGTATGCACAGCAGAGGGAATATGGTCAATAAGATTGTGATAACTATGTATGATGTCAGATTGGTTCTAGACTTATCAGGATGATTACTTCATAAGTCACATAAATGTCTAATCACTATGTAGTATACATGAAACTAATATAATGTTGTATGTCAACAGTTATTGAAAAATTAGAGAAAGACACGCTCTAAAATATGATCACACCTTTATTAGCATATCATAGAGTGATCTCATTGATGCATCCCTCCCTCCACTCTCTCCCTTTACTCTGCCTTCCAGACAATGTGCCCTAGACTCCCCCGCTCTCCCTATGAATGCAACAAGCAGCAACCCATCTTTGACCATGCAGTTGAGGACAAGATGCCAAGGGATGGAAAGAATGTGGGCACCCTTATTGGCCTCACAGAGCAGAATCCCTTCACCAGCCTAGACTGAATTTATCTCTGTATTGTTAACTTAGAAAGTAATAAAAATCTACCTTTTAAAAATCATTGAATAACTGAGCCTATGTTGCTACAGCTCAGAATACCCTAATACAGTCTTACTTAGTCTGTTTTTCTTGGTCTGGGATAGATCCTATCTTTAGGGGGCAGTACACACACACACATACACACACAATCTATCTATAGCTATAGTGATATATATAGTGACATACGTAGAGTGATAAACATGGTGGTATATAGTTGACCCTCAAACAACATGGTTTCAACTGAATGGGTCTATTATATATTATATATTGCATATGATGCATCAATATATGATCTATAATATATAGTACACACATAATATCTAGTACCCATCGCCATTTGCTAATATTTGCCTTTGTAGATATTTGTTACCAGGCTAGGTTCCAGGACTCAGCTTCCACTCACATCTTTATTGCCTTTGGTTGTGTTTGAGGAGGTGATCTCTGCAAAAGACATCATGGGCAAGTTACCATGGGAACTGAGAGTGAGAGGATGGAGAGGTGGGCAGGTAAGGTGAGCAACTTGAATGTAGAATGTCTGAAGGCAAACTAATGATGCTCATTGACAAGCTTCTTTGCTGTTTGGGGGATCAGAGTCCAAGTTCCTTGTTACAGTGTAGAACAGAGTTTTCCCACTGGGGTGATTTTGCCCTGAGGGGACACTGACAATGGCCGGAGACATTTTTGGTGGGTACAGGTTGGAACAGGGGATGCTACTAGAATGTGATGATTGGGAGGCCTGAGATGCTGTTCAACACTCTACAATGCACAGGACAGCTACTGACCACAAAAAAGTATTTGTGTGGTTAATTGTGCATTGGGAGGACACCTGTATCTGCTTTAGGAAGACGAGGAAAGGCTAGCAGATGTTTACATACCTGTTACCATCAAACCAAGGTTAAACCTATACCTAGTCCATATCTTGGTTTTCAGCTGAGTCTATTTGCTAAAAAGGGCAGAGAGCTTTCTTGTAACATTGAAGGTTTTGACTTAGGAGTGCAAGACCTTGGAATATCACTCAGTCATATAAAAGAATAAAATTTTGCCATTTGCAATAAGATGGATGGGCCTAGAAGATATTATGCTGATGAAATAAGTCAGACAATTTCTTCCAGGAAATAGAAACATGCCCTGTCCTCGCCACAAAAAAAATACCTTTTCTGGTGTTAGACTCAATGAAAAATGTGAAAGGAGGACAAGAAGATAAAAGTTTTCTTACTCTGACAAGTGTTCTCATTGGAATTCTTGAACTGTGTATTCCCAGAAAGGAGTTTATATCCAGGGTCACAGCGACAGTAGAAACTTCCTGGAACATTCTGGCATTCTGCATTTAGTCCACAATATATACTAATTGGTGGCTTACATTCATCAGTATCTGGAACACAAAGGAGAAATTTGGTCATTCATTCCGCAAAGATTTATTGTGCATCTAACATGCTCTCTCCACCACAGTCTATCCTGATTTTCCAAGACAATCAGTTAAGGTAACGGCTGTCCTTGCTCTTGCCTTTCCTCATTGACTTTGGTTGAGTTCTCCAAGAAGCAGACATTGAGACACAGACCCAAGTGCCAGTACTTTATTTGGGAGGTGATTCCAGAAAACACGGGAGGGGAAGTGGTGAAATGAGACAGGGATGGCAGAAAATAAAAAGAATATCAAGCAAGTTTCCACTGTGGATAACAGGGCCCCAATTCCTCTAGGTACCCCTGGGAGGAAGTGTAGAGCACACACTGAGTGATCCAGGCAAAGAGTGAGGGCGATAAGCTATTTATCCACCAAATCTCATCATTTAACCATGGAGGAATGCTCCCAGGGAGTGTTAAGTCCCCTTTCCACCTGTCCCAAACATGGGCTGAGTAGTCTTCAGTAGCTAGAGAAAGTCTCAGACTTGGTGTGCAAAGGAATGGCAAATGCCCAGGGCATCTAAGCAGGACATTTACCATGTCTGCTGTCATGAACTGAGTGTTTGTATGCCCTCTGTTCATATGTTGAAGCTCTAATCCCCAGTGTGGTTGTAAATGGGGCTTCCAAGGAGGTAACTGAAATTAAATGTGGTCATAAAAATGGGGGTCCCGATTTTACTCATATGTGCAATTTAATGAACAAATAACTATGAAGCAAAATAAAGACAGACTCAGATAAAGAGCAGGCAAGACACCTGGAGTCAGGGTGGGAAGGTGAAGGGATTGAACATTAACAACAAAAAAAGAGAGAACTCATGGACAGGGACAGCAGTGTGGTGATGGCAGGGGTGAAAGGGGATGGGCCTTTTAATTATTGAGCCAAGACTGCATTTTGCATCTTAGGGACCATAGGAACTTATATCAGCAAAATTTCTGCCCAAGTTTTTATTCTCTCTTTGCTATGACTTCCATGCATATTCTCTTTTTTGAACTTAAAAAACACACCATTTATAGGATGTTTTATAATCCATGAAGTACTGTCAGATTCATTACCTTATTCAATCCCCTACCATCCTCATAAGGTCAGCATTATCACTCCCATGTTGTAGAGGACAATACTGAGGCCTAGCTAGGTTCTGGAAGAGCTCCCCCTTTGCGGACTCCATGGAAGTGTGTCTTGGTGAAGGTTGAGTGGTAGTTTTCAGCATTGTATGTTACTGTTACCTCCCCACAACCCTTATGCTGCCTACCTTCCAGTTCCAACACTGGCTAATTTGAAAATTACCCCTTTACCTTGACATATCTCCAAGGGATATGTGAAGAATTTATCCCCAGATTGGGAGGTGTATCCAGGGTTGCAGGTACAGTCTGTGTTGTTGACACAAATAGCATTTTGGGGGCACTGAGGACAGGCGCCTGCAGGGAGAAGAGAGGTAGGTCAGATTCACCTGGGTCAAAAACTCTTGAGTTATTATCTGATTTTGCCTCTGAATAGGGCCTCTCAAGACTGAGGGAACTTGTATATGTTCCTTTTTGTTTCATCTCAGTACAATAAAAAAAAAAAAGTAGAGATACTATTTATATACCTTACAATGTGATCACTCTGATAAGCCTAGTACCCACCTGACACCATACATAGCTCCTAAAATATTGACTATATTCCCTATGCTCTACTTTACATCCCTGAGACTGCTTCATCCAGCCTGCTTTTAATTCTTTCCAGTGTATTTTTTGATGTCAGATATAGTATTCTTCATTTCAGACTGGTTCTTATTCATGGTTTCCATGCCCTTTTCATGCAGATGTAGTTTCCACTAAGTTCCTTGTAGTTCCCATTAAGTTCTTTGTAGTTCCTTGGAGCATCCTGATAAGCATTAATCTGAACTCTGTGTCTGATAATTTGCTTACCTCCATTTCACTTATGTCTTGCTCTGAAGACTTATCCCCTTTTTTCATTTGGGTTTATTTCTTTGTTCCCCCATTTTAGTTGTCTCATTGTGTTTGTTTCTATGTAATAGATGGAACTGCTATGACTCTCAGTTTTCATGGGGCAACCTTTTGTTGTAAATGTCCTGTGGGACCCAGTGGTGTGGTCACCTTGAACTCCTGAGCTGGACGTTCTAGGAGTGTCCCTTTTGTGGGTTATTTGGGCTCTCCTGATTGCTGTTGTTCTGTTCATGGATGGGATTTTTCTCTCAGGCTGGCTGACTGTGAGGCTCAACCCTGAACATGTCATGTGAGCTGTTGTACAGTGTGACTGTCAGATGAAGAGACAGAGAGCAGCATCCTGAACAAAGGAGTGTTTGTCTTCATGGAGTTTGGGGCCTGTTCCTGTATACAGAGCAGAAGATCTATAAGTTTGTGGCCAAATCCAAGAGAAATGCCCTTGGCCAGTCACATCATTAGGTGGGGCTGCCATCGGTACCGATCTTTGCCTTTGGAGCCATGGCTGAGGTTGAGGCCTTCACGTCTCCATGTTTCCAGTATGAGCAGAGGCAGTGGAATATCAAGTAGCCACCCTGGCTCCAGAGTCACACTCGCTTGACTTTTTATAACTGGTAATTTGTACTTCTTAACCTCTTTTCCCTTTTTACCTATTCCTTCTCACTCCCCAGCCCGCTTCTCTGAGGCAACCATCAGTTTGTTCTCTGTCTTTAAGAACTTGTTTCTGTTTTGTTTGTTCATTTATTTTGTCTTATGATTCCACATATAAGTGAGATCACATGACATTTGCCTTTATCCATCTGGATTACTTCACTTAGCATAATACCCTCTAGATCTATCTAGGTTATCACAAATGGCAAGATTTCATAAATGTCTAATCATTAAATTGTACACTTGGAACTAATATCTTGTATGTCAACTATATCTAAAAAATAAATTTTAAAAAATCTAAAAAATATTAAAATCACTGAACCCAAGTTGTAGAGACTGTGCATGATGTAGAATTGGGGTTGGCATTAAACAAATTAATGTTAACAAAAAAGAATTTCTACTAATGATAACTGTGTCATTCTCAAAATCATTGCAGGATTTATAAAAGGAGAATGAGTTAATTAAGACTTGGGACCCTGGGTTCAATTCTGGTTTTACTACTTAATACCTGTGTGTTTTTGCACAAGTATCTTAAACTCTCTGGCCTCAATTTCCTTATCTGTAAAATGGGTTATTGTGAGGAGTGAATTAATGCATTGTGCTGGGGACACGATGGGATCCCATTACGTAGAGCTTGGCTACTCAGAATGCATCACTTGGATAAAAATCTCAGAATCTCAGCAAAAATGCATATCATCACTCTATACCTTCTGAACCATAATCTAGTGAGATCTCCAAAGATTTAAAGCTAATCTGAAATGATCGTGTTCATTTTGTGTTGATGTGCTTATAATCAGAATGAAATGGTGACATCATGCTGTTTCTCCTCACTTGAGTGTTTACTTCAAGAGGCTTTTGTTTTATTCATTGTTCTATCTCCACATGGGATACATTGTGGGTACTAAAAGCAAACAAATCCACGAATAAAAGTAACATAAAAAGATAAATTAAAATATATACAAATTTGATACAATGATCAATTAAGAAAGAAACAGCACAGGAGCAAGCCTGCTCAAGCTCTGTCCCCCAATCACGCCTCTTTTTTGTTGGAGTACGTGGGCGTCCCCAGGTTCACCCTTAGTCTACCCCTCCCTGGTCTCTGACGATGGAAGAGGCAGGCTTTTTGCACTCACAGTTGGCCTTCTGAATCATGACTCCTGACAAACTCAGCAGAACGCAGAGTCCTGGAACAGGGAAAAGAGAGACATGAAGCTATTGAGAAAAGGTTTCAGGAAGTTCTCTAGGCGCTGTGTATCAGCTACCTATCACTGTAAAACAAACCGTCACAAAATGGAGCCGCTTAAAACCAACAACCTTCATTTTATTATGATTCCAGTGGGCCAGAGATTTGGGAAGAGCCTAACTGGGTGATTTTGACTAAGGGTCTTTCTTTCTTTCTTTCTTTCTTTCTTTCTTTCTTTCTTTCTTTCTTTCTTTCTTTCTTTCTTTCTTTCTTTCTCTCTTTCTTCCTTTTTTAAATGTATTTTATTGAATTTTTTACAGAGAGGAAGGGAGAGGGATAGAGAGTTAGAAACATCGATCAGCTGCCTCCTGCACGCTCCCCACTGGGTATGTGCCCACAACCAAGGTACATGCCTTTGATCAGAATTGATCTTGGGACCCTTGAGTTCGCAGGCCAACGTTCTAATCACTGAGCCAAACCGGTTAGGGCAGGGTTTCTTATTTTGTTGTAGTTGTGCAGTGGCTGGGGCTGGAGCGGCTGGGAACTATTTGGGCATTACTGTCCCTTCATGTGGTCTCAGGCCCTGAGGTAGTTTAGGCCTCTGTCTATATCTTTTTATTCATCAGGTTATAATGTTCTTTATTATCCAAAAATAAGTATTTTTTTCTTTCACTGACTGGCTTATTTCACTTAGCACAATGCTCTCCAGGTCCATCCATGCTGCTGCAAAATGGTAAGAATTCCTTCTTTTTGATAGCTTCTGATCACAGCCACTATCCCACTCAAGACGGTGTGGTCTCTGTGGCAGAGCTGGTCACTACGGGAGAGATTTCAGCAGCAGTGGAGGCTGCCCGATCAGTGGAGCCTGGTCCGGCAGTCCCTGACAGTCCCTTGAAATATAGTTCTCCCTCACTCACAAGTAGACACTCCCTGTATATCCACCCACTCTCCTTTTGTTCTCTCACTCACACACTGTCTTGCAGCCTGCCTTCCCTTCAGCAGCCATCTTCCTAAGTTTTCTTTATCTCCTCATCAGCAGGGCCCGATTCCTTAGGGGATAATCAGGGTGCAAGCAAGGTTACTACTGTGTTTCCCCGAAAATAAGACATCCTCCAAAAATAAGGCCTAGCGCATGGAAAGATAAGACATCCCCTGAAAATAAGACCTAGCGCAACTTTGGGAGAAAAACTTAATATAAGACACTGTCTTATTTTTGGGGAGACAGGGTACTCACCAGAGCTAAATGTATGCTACTGCACATTAAAGAGCTACGCTGGTGGTTCATATTGAAACATTTCTGCCTTGTTTGTCAGTATTCATGGCCAGAGCCAACTATAATAGTAAAACATATGGCTGCCAAGTGTTTCTCAGTTTCCTAAAACTCAGGCAGTCTGGGCCCTGTCACATTTCCTCAAGGTTAGTCTTTAGGGTTTTCTTTCTGACCCACCAGCACCACCACTCTTAATAATATGTGCATGCATCTAAAATTAGAGTTTCTGGAAAGTCATCAGTATGCCAGGATCTCGGAGCTCTAAGAGACTTTCGAAATCATCCACTGACTCTTTGGTCCTCAGTTGCTGTTTGCTCAGACACCAGTCAGTTGTGCAAATTTGGGTGTTGCCATTCCTGGAATTGTGACGTAACATAAATGAGGAAATACACAAAGTCTGGCAGAAATCTTCCATAAATGCCAGCTGCCTTAAGAAAAAAAAAAGGGGGGGGGGCAGAATGCTGGCTGCCTCTGTTATAAATTTATCATTTTATTTGCAAGAGAATCCTTTTCTAATTCTTGACCGGATGCTCATTTTATTTCACTACCTGTTACATCCAGTGATGAGGGCAGTGAGTTCATAGTTAATCAAAAGTCACAAATAATCCATCTCAGAATTGTCTAGGGCTCTGCCTCCAGTTGCCCCCAAAGCAGGAAATATCTTGCTCGGCATTCTTGCATTTAAATTGCATAGTCTCTCACTTAAATTAAATTCCACAGATATATAATGGACATCTCTTCTATGTGAGACTAGAAGTCCAATGCACGAAATTTGTGCAAAAGAAAAAAAAATATATATATACTGGGCCTTCCTTCCCCTGGATGCCAGAACCAACTTCCCTCTGGCACCCAGGACCCTGGCTTCCCTCACAGCCCCAGCTTTCAAATAGTCTATATTATTTTGATAGAATTTATGAGGTGTCTCTCCCTCTGCAAATAAATAACCGGGAGGCTTTAAGTCTATAACCTTTCCATAACGCCACTTCACATCTGTAATGTGAAGATGCTGTGTCATAATGAGTGGAAAACAATTTTAGCTTGATGCCAGGCTAACGCAAGTGCTTGATAAATGTAAACTATGATTGATTTTGTGGCTGTTGGCAGTTCTTTGACCTGGAGCCAGAAGGAGGGACTGAAATTCAGAGTTGGGGAAACTATCTACAAAGAAGTTGTGGTTGAAGCCACAAGGTTATGGGATTCCTTCAGGGAGAGGGAATAGACAAAGAGATGAAAACCGCAAGCAGAATCCCGTGGAAAGACTATTATAGCAAAGATTTGGAGCCAGGTGGCTTGGGTAGAATCCTGGCTCTGACATTTATAAAGTGTGTGACTTTTGACAAAGCAACATAACCTCTTTTTACCCATTTTCTCATCTGTATGGTGGAGATAATAATAGTATCTGCCCCACTTCTCAATTTTTGGGCCTATTGAGAGGATTATATGGGTTCATACATATAAGGTGCAGGTTAGTGTTCAAAAATATTGGTTGTTATTAATAACATTCTTGGTACAGGAAAAGGAAAAGAATTGGGGGAGAAAGAATAGCAAGAGAGGCAAAGAACGAGTTAGGGCAGTGCTAGGCCAAAGAAGTTGTCAGGAAGGAGAGAATATCAGTTAAAAACCAAAACCTGTATAGAAGAAGATGAACAACTCACTGGATTAGACCATTAGAAAAAATTTAGGGATATTTGGGAGCATTGTTTAAAAAAGGCGGTGAAGGAGGAAACCATAATTTAAGAGGAAAGGGGAGTGGTCAAAGAAAAACAGAGAAAAGAGAAGAAGGAAAAGACAGTTAATTGTTAAACCGAGTAGCTTCTGAAAGGGGATAGGTTAAGATACAGTAATGGTCAACGTTACACATACCTTGAAGAAGTGATGGCCCTCTCATTCCTGCATGCGGGTAATCCTTGACAGCCAGCTCTGAAAGCTCTGTACTGTGTGCTGTAAGCCAACCACTTTCCCTGTGTCAAGGTCAAATGACTAGGGAAATTGTTATCAGAAAAATGAACTTCTCATTTTTCACCATCAGACCTTGGTTCTGTTTTTTATTTGTTTATTTTCTATGCACAGACTTAGGAAATTGTTCTCAGAAAAGTGGAACTTCTCTTTTTTCACCATCACACTCACAGAATCCCCTTGCCAGCTTGGTCACCCCCAATCCCCCCCCCCCCTCCCCCCAGCTTGGTTGCCTCTTACTGCCCCCTGCCAGCCTGGTTGTCCCCAATGGCTCCCTCTGCTGGCCTGGTTACCCCTAAATCCCCTCTCCTGCCCCTGCTGGCCTGGTCACCCCACACAGCCTGCTTGTTCAGTTGTTTGGTCATCCCTTGGGCCAGCCCTGGGTGACTGGGCAGCTGCCATTCGAGGCTTGCCTGTGCCTCAGGCTGGCTCTGGGCTGCTGGGGGGCTGAGGGGCTGGGGGATTCTAGAGGCAGGCATGTGGAGTAGCTGGACCTGTCTGGGGTGGATGCCACGTGCCTGCTGCCCCAGGGGGGCTGAGAGGACTGGGCACCACTATCTTGTAGCTGCGGGTGCCGCCTTATTTGAGGGAGTGACAGTCAATTAGCATATTCCTTCTTTATTAGATAGGATTCCCACCCAAGGATATGTTTTTGTTGATCCTAGAGAGAGACCAAGGGGGAGGGAGAAAAGGAGAAACATTGATGTGAGAAACATCCATTGGTTGCTTCCCATATGCACCCTGACCAGGGATCAAACACACAACCTCGGTATGTATGTGCTCGGTATGGGAATCTCACTCGTAGCCTTTTGATATATGTGACAATACTCCAACCAACTGAGCCACCCAGCCAGGGCACAGGGCTCTGCTTTTTATTTGTTTACTTTCTATGTCTTTCTGCACTTGTTTTCTTTTTTAAAAATTGAATTTATTGAATGGCATTGGTTCACAAAACCATAAGATTTCAAGTGTACAATTCAATAAGACATCATCTTGCACCCATTGCCCCAAGCAAAGCTGCTCTCTATACCCATTTTCTCCCTTTTGTCCACTTTCACCCACCTCTCCCCCCTGCCCCTTTTCTTCTGGATATCCACCATATTGTTGTTTGTGTCTTTGTGTTACATATATATGTCTTTCTTGCTTAATCCCTTCACATTCTTTCAACTAGTACCCCCACCCTGCCATCTAACAGCTGTCAGTCTGTTCCATGTATTCATGCCTCTGTTTCTATTTTGCTCATTAATTTATTTTATTAGATTCCATATATAAGTGAGATTATGGTATTTGTCTTTCTCTGGCTGACTTATTTCACTTAGCAAGGCCCATCCATGCTGTGGCAAAAAGTAAGATTTCCATCTTTTTTTTTTTATGGCCAAGTAATATTCCATTGTGTAAATGTACCACTGCTTTTTTATCCAATCATCTACTGATGGGTACTTGGGGTGTTTCTAGATCTTGGCTATTGTAAATGCTGCTGCAATGAACATAAGAGTGCATGTATTCTGATGAATTAGTGTTTTGGGTTTCTTAGGATAGATCCCCAGAAGTGGGATTGCTGGGTCAAATGGACCTCGGTTTTTGCGTTCTTGAGGGAAATATTTCAATCAAGAGACAAAGTGTAGAAAATCAAGCAAGGATTTATTGACTGCAGCAAAAACATTCTTAGGACCGTGAAATAAGGAAGGCCACAGAAGAAGCAACAGGAGAACTGAGGCTGGGCTGCTTTGGCTCACTGGGAAGTCAAAGAAAGGGGGCCTTAGAGACAAGTTCAGGTTAGCCAGGGACAAGATGCTGCCACCCATTGCTCCCTTGGTTGCAAGTCTCATGAGGTCCCTTAGAGGCTAGTGGATACGTGCCTGTGGGGGGAGGAGAGGAGCAGGGGAAGGGAATGACACAGGCTTGCTCCCTGGAGGGAGAACGCACTGGGACTTTCATTTTCAGGGGTTTCAAAGGCTGGGTGTTTAAGAGAGTTCTTAGGAGTGGATCAATAGAAGATTCATGAATTTTATGCTGATATACCAAAATGAGCTTTATTTTCTTAATTTGTCTGTCTTTGGGTGTGGTTGGCAAATGGCACTTAATTGGATTTCTACTATTTGTCTCCTTGAATAGGGCGATTTAATCTACCAACACTGGTTGGGGAGAAGTGCAAACCATTTATTCTTAAGTGCCTTTAGTTTAAGAAAGATAGGATTTACTAGGTGGCTGCAAACTGCTGTTTAACTGTCTGTCTTGGTGTCCCTATTCCACTTCTCCTAGAATTTTCCTAGTTGCCTATTATATCATTATCCAAACTACATAACAAATGCATATTAATTTATTCATTTTTTCCTGAAATTTAATAAGAGTTTATTTGAGCCAAACTAACAAAATATGCCAGAGAGCAAGATCTCAAATGCTTTGGAGAATAACAATTTTGTAAATACATATTTTTTAAAAATTAATTTTTTTCAATTAGTTGACATACATTATATTAGTTTCTGATGTACAACATAGTGATTATACATTTCTCACTATGTTGTACATCTGACTACATAGTTATTATAATATTATTGACAATATTGCCATACTTCACATCCCCATGACTATTTTATAATTACCAATTTGCTCTTCTTATAATTCCTTCTCCTTAACGAATACATAATTTTAAGGAGGAAGAGTCAGATTTCCTATCTATTGTCTTGAACAGTTTTTCATATCTTATTTTGGAGAGAAAGGCAAGTTGTAGAATAAATAAGATACAGTTATGGGCCTCGTAATGATGGGGATGCATTCTGAGAAATACATCAGAGGTGACATCATAGAGTGCACTTTAACAACCTACATGGTATAGCCTACTACACATCTTGGCTATATGATGTAGACTATTGCTCTGTAGAGGAGAAAACATAATTTCCTCTCTGCTGGGTTCTTGACAAGATATCTCTGTATTAGAAGATTAACAAGAGAAAAAGAAACAAAAGTTTAATAACATGTATACTTCCTAAATACATGGGATAGACTGTAAAACTGAATAACTCACCAAAATGGTTAAAGTCACCACCTTAAATACCACCCTTAACTAAAGACAAAACAAGATATTGGGGGTGGGAGGAGTCAGTTATGGGAGGTTACCAGGAAAAGCATAATTAACAGATTTTAAATCTTTTTTTTTTTTTTTTTTTTTAGTTGTAATAGAAAGGACTTTATTTTTAAGGAAAATTCATTCAGCCACTGATTATAGAGTCATTTCTCAGTACTCCTTATCTTCCTACGTAAGAATCTGAAATACAACATGATTAGGATAATGCAAAAATAAGAATCGCTGGTTCATCACCTAGGGAACAAAACACACTTAATTGCTTGACACTTTATTGAACGCAAAGCAAGATTAGGTGTCTTTGCCTTCCTGGTAGAGCTGAAGCAGGAGCCCAGAGAGGGGAAGACGGCACAGTTTTCCTTTGTGGGGAGATGTGCGCCCCCTGTCATCTCATCTTGTTGTCGAAACACTAACCCATGTTCTTTCGGTTGCCATAGCCCCTAGGATGGGTGTCCTTCCAGTCATCCCACTCCCGAGCTCGGTGGAGTGTTTGCTCATCATCCTCTTCCTCCCTTTGTTCTTGATCTTCTTCTTGTTGAGCTGCTCGTTTGGCCTCTGATGTTGTTCTGGCTATTCCCTGGTCTGGTAAAGTTCCCAGCTTCCGATGCTGCTCATACCAGTCATTCACTGTCATGGTTGCCAGACTTGGATAACCAGCTCCAAATACTTTGGCTTGGGCTGCATCCCGAGTGAGAATGAAGGGTTTCATTGGAGGCCTGGACGGGCGAGATGAGTGAGAAGTTGATGCCTCTTTTGAAGAGTCTTTTCCTCTCAGGATATTTATCTCCTGGTCAATGCTCTCAATCTCTTCTAAGCAGATACCAATCCACCTTCGAAGGTGAAGGAGGTAATATTCACGAACATGCTCATCATCTGCTTTACCACTTTCCACAGCAGATTTCATTTCTGACAACCTATGCTCCATCTCCTTCTTCTGCTTGTATCTCTCTATTTTAGCCTGTCTTTGAGATGCCATAGCAACGAGGCTAGGATGGGCCATGGAGGAACTTGCTGTGTTATTTTCAGCTGAGTTGTTCTTGGTTTTGGGCAACTCAAACTCTGCCACGTGATAGTGCTGGCACTGAGATAAGTAGTTTAAAAAGTGTTCGCGAGCCCATTGCAAATGATCTAAGCGCTTGCTGGAGTTGCCTTGTTTCATGGCGAAGGCTCCTTGAAATGCTGGCACCATCAGGTACTTCAGGTCGGTGGAAGCAATCTCTTCCAAATCTTCATTTCGGCTGAACAAGTCGAGCTGCGCTAACATTTCGGCGGCCTGCTTAAGGTGCTGGAGTCCTTTCGAGACCTTCTCTTGGACTTCCCGGGAGCCGGTGGGCTCAGACGCTACTTCCACTTCGTCCAGAAGCCGCCGGCTGATATCAAACAGCTCGGGTAGCCGTGGCAACAGTAACTCGTCGTCTTCTTCGGCCGCGGCCATCTTGAGGGAGGGAGAAACACGGAAGACCCAGATTTTAAATCTTTGTTTTCTGCATTGATAAGAGTTTCCTGAGATAAGGAGGGAGACACCCTTACAAACGGAGGTTTCCCTTACTAGTGTAAATGTCTCTTACAATGAGTAACTCCTACTTGGTTTTCAGAGACATTATTTTTGTATCACAAATTCTTTCCCCTACAGCTACAAACCCGCACAGCATGTTACTGTACTGAACACTGTAGGCAATCTATAACAATAAAAGGGTAATATGCTAATTAGACCAGTCGTCCTTCAAGGCATCATACTGGATATTCTTCTGGACGAAGCTGGGGTTGGAGCAAAGTCTAGGTCCTGGGTGCCAGAAGAAAGCTGGTGCTGGCAGCCGGGGGAAGGAAGGCCTACTCTTGCACTGGGCCTCTAGTAGTAACATAAAATAGTATTTGAGTAATGCATTGCGCTAAAACATGAAGCCAGCTAGTAAGTCACAAGGGATAGGGATTTTCCAGCTCCATTAAAATGTGAAGGAACCACCGTAGTATATGAAGTCATTAGGTGACTGAAACATCTTTATGCAGCTCATGACTATATTTGATGCTATCTTTAAGATAAATTATTGAGCCTGAAAAGTAAATCTTACTTAAGACATATTTTTTTGCAGGAGCCAAAGGAGTAAGGTAGAACCCAGAGTTGGTGAGAGGAAAGTTAAACATTTGATCATTCACTTGGCCAGAGAGGCCCCGCCCACCAAGCCCAGGTCCCGCCTCCCTTTCCCCCCTCCCCCCCCTCCTCCCTCCCCCTCCCCCCTCCCCCAGCCCATTGGATGTAAACCCTGTCCCAGTCTTGCCCGTTTCCCCAACTCCACCCTCCGGTCCCTCTGACCCAACCCCATAGCCTAACCTCCCTCCCTCAGGCAATTCAACTAGAATGTGTCCTCTCCTCCGAGGTTGGACATATAAGGAGCTAACCTCGCAGCCGCTGTCAGAACCTCCTCCGGCCCTGAGAACTGAGGCCCCGGCTACTTCCGCTCCCGGGGGCTCAAGACCGGAAGCGGAAGTGCTCAGGGGCGGCGGCAGCGGCGTCAAGCAGCTCGGCCGGGCTTCCGCGGGTCCTGTGGTTGGCGTGTCTCTTCCGGTTTTCGCTGGTGCGGTCTGGCCGCCGCGAAGGGCGGGGAGGGCCCCGAGGGGCCCGGGCTGAGGCGCTTCCGCCCCGTGGTTGCTTCGGGGCCGGGATGGATTGAGGACAGTTCAGACTCGCAGCCGCGTCCCCAGCTTGTCCGGCCGGGGACCTCGTCCTCAGGTAACCCCTTCCGGCAGACGGGACTCATTCGTCTGCCAAGAGGAAAATCGCGAGATCCAGCCAGGTCCTGCAGCTCAGGAACGGTGACACCGGCCAGCCCCAGTGCGCTGGGCTCCCCGGGTCTATAGGGCCTTACCCTATCGCCCTTATGCGATAACGGTGCATAAGCAATTCCCATTTTATTTAATGTGACATTTCTTTTTAAATTATATTTTATTGATTTTTTTTTTTATAGCGAGGAAGGGAGAGGGGATAGAGAATAACACCGATCAGCTGCCTCTTGCACACCCCCTACTGGTACATGCAACCAAGGTACATGCCCTTGACCGGAATAGAACCCGGGACCCTTCAGTCCACAGCCTATACTCTATCCACTGAGCCAAACCGGTTAGGGCTAATGTGACATAGCTCGGCAATGGGAAAGTTTGGTCTAAGTCTACATGTACAAATTGGTTTGAATAACTTGTCGAGTACATTTTAAAAAATGGAATGCATCCTTTATCACGGGATGAGCTAGATGACGATTTTGTGTGTGTGTGTGTGTGTGTGACTGACGATTTACAGTTCTTAAATTTAGGACCTGTTTACTTAGCTTTTGTTGCCTTTCCCTTTCATATCTCTTCTTTAAAAAAATTTAAATATATTTTTATTGATTTCAGAGGAAGGGAGAGGGGGAGAGAGAGAGAGAGAGAGTGTGAGAAAAGAAACATCAGTGATGAAAGAATCATTTATCGCTGACTCCTGCATGTCCCACACTTGGGATGGAGCCTGAAACCTGGGCATGTGCCCTGACTGGGAATCGAACCATGACCTCCTGGTTCATGGGTTGATGCTCAACCAATGAGCCACCCCGGCTGGGCTTTTATTTTTTTATTTTTATTTTTTTATTTATTTAAAATATATTTTATTGATATTTTACAGAGAGGAAGGGAGAGAGATAGAGAGCTAGAAACGTCGATGAGAGAGAGTCATCGACCAGCTGCCTCCTGCACCACCCCCACTGGGGATGTGCCCGCAACCAAGGTACATGCCCTTGACCGGAATCGAACCCGGGACCTTTCAGTCCGCTGACCGACGCTCTACCACTGAGCCAAACCGGTTTTGGCCCTGCTGGGCTTTTAATTTGTTACTTTGTGAATACCTTATCAGTTTGTGTTTTTTTTTTCTTTTCCCTGTGAGGTGAGGATGTCTTAAGAAAAATTATTTCTGTTATGTCACAAATCTTATCAAGGAAAAGTAAGCAATTCATTTCTCTTTACTTTGGCTCAGTTACCCCAAACCTGCAAGTACCACAAAGCTTCAAAACACCCGGGACTCCAGGAAAAAGATGACATAGTTTTGTTAGTAATGACAATTGAGATTGAGTTGGCCATAAAATGGGATGTCTTCTTTTAAATTTTTATTTTAAATAATAGGTTTAAAGTTCACACTACTGGGAAATGAGGGAAATAAAAAAGTCCGGAGGAAAACTAAACATCAGATTCCAATTTAATGAGTGCGGTGTTTGTTTTCAGAAAGAATACATGTCTCACCTTGCCTTTTTAGGAAGAATCAACATTCCTTAAAGACATCTGAAGTCTCTTGTGGATCGTATTATATGAACAGTCATTAAAAAACCCCAAAACTTTAGTTTGAGAGTATTACAGATGTCTCCCTTTATTACCCCATAGCTCCCCTCCACCTGGTTTCCACCACCCCAGGCCTTCACCTCCATACCATCTATGTTCATAGGTAAGATCTTTGGTTAATCTCTTCTTGCCCTCCTCCTTCCCTCTGAGGTTCGTCAGCCTGTTCCATACTTCCATGCCTCTGAGTCTATTTTATTCACCAGTTTATTTTGTTCATTAGATTTCCTGTTCGTTTATTTTGATTTTTAGATTCAGTTGTTATATGTATTTGTTGCCCGAACAGGCATTATAAGTCATTTTCATGGTGCTATAGTTTTGTGTGTGCCTGTGTGTGCAGGCAGGGGCACTGCACGGAGGAACCTGTGCAGATTTGGAATACTGGTCAGCTGTAGGACACTGGCATAAGTGCCTGCCACGTGACCACAGAGATGTGGTATGGGCTTGGTGGTGTTTACTGTTCACTAGGTTCCCCAGGATAACAGAGCGGCATCTGATGCATTGACTTAATTTTTTTCCATGATCAGGGTCTCGTGCGGGTCTCATTGACTTTGGCCTAGGGCAGTGGTCGGCAAACTGCGGCTCGAGAGTCACATGCGGCTCTTTGGCCCCTTGAGTTTTTAGCAGAGGCCAGCTTAGGAGGACCCTAAGTAAGTTAATAACAATGTACCTACCTATATAGTTTAAGTTTAAAAAATCTGGCTCTCAAAAGAAATTTCAATTGTTGTACTATTAATATTATATTTGGCTCTGTTGACTAATGAGTTTGCCGACCACTGGCCTAGGGCTTGAGGGCTTAGAGAACCTCAGCCCCAGAGAGAGGTGTGTTGGTGGTTTGGGCCTTGGGTTCAGTGACCATTTTGCTGCCTTTGTACTCATTCATCGTCTTGAGCTGAAGTCCATGTGGCAGCTGGGAGGCTGGTTGGGAAGCATTTGTTTTCTTCTGCAAGCCCTCGGCCAGCACGTGTGTCTTTCTGCCTGAGCAGGGCACCACCATGCAAACCCGGGCTTGCCCCCAGGTGGGGCCAAGAGAAGAGCTGAGGGCAGCACCCCGAGGCAGATTTTGTGCTGTGGGTGTGGGTCAGTGCCAGGGGATGCAGAGATCAATCTATTACGAGGTTGGTGCCTGGAAAGTATCAGTCTTAGAGCATTTTAAAGGCCCTCTATTTTTAGGGGAAATAGGCCATTTGGTATGAGGCTTCTCAGGTAAGTTGCTTGAGCTTTTTTCTGTTTTCAACATTTTAGCTTTTTGGTTTCAGAAAAAGATATGTTCCATTTTTTTTTTTTTTAGAAAATTTTTTTTTGCATCACAAACTACAAGATGCAATCCTTTAAACTGCGCATTTTTTTTAAAAGTATATTTACAAAATTGTGTTATCGCCACTACTGTACTCCAGAACATTCCCATCATCTCAAAATGAAACCTTTATGCCCCCTCCCTCCAGCCCTTGGCAACCATTGATCTGCTTTCTATTTATATGGATTTGCCTGTTCTGGACATTTCATGTAAATAATCGTATAACATGTGACCTTTGGTATGTCATCTTTTACTCAGTATAACATTTTTGAGATTCATCCAGGTATCATTCTTTCCCTTGTATGGATGGACCCCGTTTTGTTTATGTGTAACAAACATCAGGTATTGATGGGTTGTTTATACTTTTTGGCAATGTGAATATGTTGTTGTGAACATTCATGTACAAGATTTCATGTGGACATGTCTTTAGTTTTCTTGAGTATATACTTGGGAATGAAGTTGCTGGGTTATATGGTAACCCTATGTTTAACCTTTTTTTTTTTTTTTTTAAACACACATTTTATTGATTTTTTACAGAGAGGAAGGGAGAGGGATAGAGAGTTAGAAACATCAATGAGGCAGAAACATCTATCAGCTGCCTCCTGCTCACGCCCTACTGGGGATGTGCCGCAACCAAGGCACATGCCCTTGACTGGAATCGAACCTGGGACCCTCCCAGTCCACAGGCTGACACTCTATCCACTGAGCCAAACCGGTGAGGGCCCTATGTTTCACTTTTTGAGGAACTATTAAACTGTTGTCTAAGAACAGGTGCACCATTCTATGTTCCCACTAGCGGTGGATGAAGGTTTTGATTTCTCCACATCTTTACTCACATTGATTATCCAGTTCCTCTTTAAGTTAAACATTTCTATATGTGTTGTCTAATTGCTTCTTGTTTGTCTGATAACATTCTTTTTGGCAACGTCAGTCTCATTCTCCATGGAATCTTTTGCTCGGAAAAATAGCTTCTCATTTTCTCCTTGTTCCTGTCGCTTCCAAATTCTGTACAGAGCTCTACTCACTTTGCTCACTGATGCCTTCTTTCCTTTCAGCACCTCCCCAAGTTTAGGGTCCATATTAAAAAAAACCCACAAAACACATTTTTTTCTGTGTCAATTTCGCACCACTACTTCTTTCTGAACGAAGTCTCTCTCTCTGTCTCTCTGTCTGTCTGTCTGTCTCTCTCTCTCTCTCTCTCTCTTTTTTTTTTTTTTTTTTTACAATTCATTTTAGATTGGGAATCTCCACCTAAAGCCAAAGAGTCTACTCCTATGCAGGATATTTTGGAGGAAAATTCATCTCATGATTTGCAAATGGTAAGAGTTGTGACAGGTGATCCTTTGTTCCCTCTCCTTGGAGAAGTTGATGGACATGTGGGTAGGAAATGCACCCCGGGGCCAGGGCACTTCCTCAGGAGCGTCCCCCACAGTGTTGGAGAGGATGCTGTGACTATGACCGTTCACACAGTCAATGACTCATTAAAGTGGGCGAACATCCACCTGTTGCTCAAGACTCTTTCTTCATAGTCAGTTCCTCCAAGTAAACATTTCCATCAGTGTGAGTCAGACATTGTGTCAGATGTGATTTATCTGCAACCGTCAAGAGAGACAGGCTGTCTGTTCGGGCAGCCCCAAGACAGTCATGAATGCGAGAGAGCCTGGTGATGGAGCCTGCAGTGTCTTCGGAGACCTCAACCCGTGTGAACAAGGAGCACCTCCTCCAATGCTGAACACGTGCTTCTGTTGGGAGCGTCCCCGGGTGTGGCGCAGGTGCTGGGGAGCTTTTCATCATCATTCGCCCCTTGTCAGGAGCGGACTTTGCTGGAGAGAAGACACCTGAGGATTTAGCTGTGGTGGGAAAGCCTTCTGGAGGAACCATACCTGGACATGAACAAGGGACCCCACAGGAGAGAGGGCCATACTGGTTATAAGGAGCGTGGGAAAGTTGTCAGGGATCCCTCCCTGCTTAGGAGACAAGTTGAGACCCCAACCTGCAAAGAAGCCCTTTTCAAAGTGGAGAAGAACCTTCAGAACCAGCTTGTACATTCCAGTGTATGAGAAGATACACATGGAGCCCCTCTGTCCCCATTTTGGCTCTGAGTTCCTGCTTTCTCAAACTGCAGGAGCTTCCGAAATTTGGGTTCCCAATTGTTGGGAATTTTGAAGGTTAGGGTTTAAGTAGAGGGACACACAAAGCCCAGCTTCAACCCTGGACTGGGCCTACTTGTCCCAGAGTCAGTGAGACCTCTGGGTTCCCTCAATCTGCACACCTTTCCCTCTGTTATGGATGATGTTGACCTCTGTGCATCATAGATGCTGGCCCAGGGAATAGGGTGGTGTGGTCTGGGTTGTAGAGACCTCTGTCCTAATCCTGCGCCCTAAGCATGGGGAGCCTCACCCTGCATAGCCTGGTTTGGGCTGCGGGGCTGCCAAAACCCTTACCCTGCACAGCTTGCAACCGACCCCAGGGCAGCTGAGACCCCCCTCCTCCTCAGGTCCTCGATGTCCCTGTCTTACATTCTTTTTTTTTTTTTAAAATATATTTTATTGATTTTTTTTTTACAGAGCGGAAGGGAGAGAGAGAGAGTTAGAGACATCGATGAGAGTCATCGATCAGCTGCCTATTGCACGCCCCCTATTGGGGATGTGCCCGCAACCAATGTACATGCCCTTGACCGGAATCGAACCCGGGACCCTTCAGTCCACAGACCGACGCTCTATCCATTGAGCCAAACCTGTTTCGGCCCTGTCTTATATTCTTGTTTAGGAGGATGTCTTCCAGTAGCTGTTTGGAAAAGGGCATGTGCTATTTGAGAACTTGAGATCTGCAAATGTGTTATTGGAGCTGCCGGATTGCAGGGGCCTCATCTGCCGTGATCGGTGCAGTAACCCTTTACAGAGCATTCTGTGCGTCACAGAGCTCTCGATGTTTGCTGAATGTAGAATGAACAGATATGTGCTGCTGACGGCATCTCCAGGCCCTCACCGTGTCCATGTTTTGACTGGCAGGTGGACTGTGGGAGGAGGAAGGATGCCACGATGGACAGGTCCTCTGTGGTTTCTGTGGCTCTTTCCTCTCAGCATGGGGCTCCAGCACCTCCCACAGAACTCCAGTCCGGCTCAGTAGTGAGCACTGAGTGTGGGAGAGGAGGGGTCTCCTGCTGCATCTGAGCCCAGGAAGTAGGCAATCACAGGATGTTCTGAGTGGGCAGCGGAGATCCACTTCCAGACACATGTAGAGAAGGTGAGCAGTTCACCTCAAAGACATATCAGCCACAAGTGGTCAAGTTGGATTTGGAGCGGGGAGTAGAATCCGGGCTTAACTCCTTAGACAACCATCTCAAGAGGCAGGAGAGAGAGAGGGAATAGGGTAGGTCAGAGCCTTTATTGGGGTTTCCACAGGGCAGGATAACAGGATTGGTGAGCTTGAATAATTCTGGGGGACCTGGTTGTCTGGCACCTGGTGTGGGTGATTTAGGATGGGGGAGTATTGGTTTGAAAAAGAAGTGGCCAGGTAGGTGATTCTGGGTGGCATGGGAGACGTAAACAACGGGCTGGTAATTTGGCCCTATGATTGGTGGATGCCAAATATACAAACACAAAATCTAAGAAAACACAGACCATGGTTTATACTCAGAATTAAGAGCTTCCAACCTTTCTGTGGTCAGACATCCTGTAGTGCCTCTGAGGGCTTGTGGCCTCACCTCCAGACAGGCCCCCCCAAACCAGAAGGGGTCAGGTCCGTCTCCCTTGGAGACGCTTGGTGGGCGCTGGTGCCTTCAGTCGAGTAAAAGAGTTATCCGGTCCGAAACTGCCAGACCAATCTCTGACTTCACTCTTCCTAAACCAACGGTATCCGAGGCCAAGGAAAGCCTCATCTGTCTCTGTCCTGATCAGCATTCTCCACTTCTTTTCTTAGGGGCCGGGGCTTGATTTGAGGATGCAGATCCGACCCATGATGGGAGAGAGGGGGATACTTTCACCTCCAGAGGACCGGCCAGCGCTCTGGGAGTCGCCTCGGCCTCCTGGTCACACGGTAAGCTTGGGAGGGGGCTTGCTGTGGGGGCCTCAGCCAGTAAGGCCAGGGTTCAGGATTTCTGTAAATGAGGAGGCCAGAGAGGAAGAAGGCACCTACGGCCTGCTGTTGGAAACACAAACTGGAGGCCCTGGCTTAGCTTCTAGTGAGAATTGAACAGGCCCCAGCATTTCTGCATGGATGCAAACCTCGAAGGTGGCAGGTGGCAGGGATTAGCGCTCTGACCTTGCCTTGTCTGGCCCAGCCTTTTTTCCTCCCAATCTCTCCACCCTCACAAACACCAGGAAACCTATAGGAATGAGCGGGTCCTGTGATCTAAGGGCTGGATTAGGAGTGTCCAGGCTGATGACTGAAAGTATCAGAAAGGGACACTTCCCTGTGGAGAAGAGGCCTCCCACCTGCCCCTGCCCATCACCTGCCCTCAGAGACCTGTGCAGTTACTTCCCATCCACCACCAAGTCCTGTGAGCTTTTCCTCCAAGCTGTAACCTACTTTTGGCTGCTTCTCCTGTTCCCCCTGCTACCATCCTTCCTGGAGTCACCGGGAACTGCTTCTCACAGACTCCTGCTTCCACTGTCCCACTCTGGGCATAGAGGCCAGCAGCATCCCTTAGAAGTGCAGGCCAGGTTAGACCATTCAAATCCTTTCTCCCAACAGGGCTTCCTTCCTAACGCCCCTCATTTTCATGGGTTCATGCCACACCCTCCCTCCACCCCTCAACCTGCTGGCACCCGCTGCTAGCTTTGCTCCAGCGTTTCCCCCCATCTGGAGGCTGCTCAGAGGAGGCCTCCTCCGTTGGGGCCCCTTCTCTCTGTCCTTCTTGGAGTTGCAGTTCTAACACAGTGATTAGCCTTGTCTTGCAAATTGGGTAAATCTGGGCAGGTAATCAGGGCATGTTCTCATCTATACTAATAATAGAGAAATATGCAAATTATCCATTACAGCGTCACATCACGACCGGATCAGCAGGCTGTGTCTCCACCCTCTGCTCAGGCCGTTATCAGGCCTGGGGTAGGATAGGATACGATAGTAGGGAATAAGAAAGGAGTGAGAGAGGAAGGTGGGCCTGTATGCAGACAGACTGAGAGGAGAAGCAAATATAGAAAGGGAATAAGAAAAAGACACAGGAATGGAGAAGTCCATTGGCCAGGAGGCACCCACGGGTCCCAGACGGAGTGGTGGACAGTTTGAGACTCTCTGGACAGAGGCATTCCTGCTTCGTGTTAGCAGCAGCAGCACCTGGGCTGCATGGGCCTCAGCCACCCTCACCGGGCTGGGCTGGGCAGGGAATGGGAGCAGGACAGCAGTGGGGAGGCCGGGGGAAGCGGGGGTGGCGAACACCTGGCTGGGCTGAGCCCTGGGCTGGGGGTTAATGTGCATATCTCCTTCACCCCCAATGGAAGCTTTAAGAAGGGAGGGAGGGAGAGAAGAACTTTATCAAGGAGTCAGTTGAGAGCAGAGTTAAAGAAGGAAAGAGGATGTATGAGTGAACTGTAGGAGCTATTATGAAAATCAAGTATAGTTGTGTACTGGGGACAGATTTTAAAAGTAGGAGTCAGAAAAGAAAAAAGATAAATGATAGTGAATAATTAGGCAGGTAGATAGATAGATATTAAAACAGTGGAAATAAGTAGAGAAGAATGTATGGGAAAGGTAGGATGAGAGAAAAAGAGGGAGGGAAGAAAAGTTTTAAAGGGCAGCTGGTAGAGTTTAAAAGGAGAACGGGAAGAAGAAATGGGGGAGGGAGCAAAGCAGGTCCGAGGGAGGAAAAGAAGAAAAAAAATTAAGGTGGGAAGGAAGGAAAAAGGGAGGGAGGACAGGGGTAAAGATAAAGAAAAGAAGGAATGTTGGGAGGGAGGGAGGGTAAGAGAAAGATGGGAAGAAGGATGATGGAAGAAAAGTAGGAAATAAGGAGGAAAGAAAGTTTATAAATGATGAGTAATTAGGAAAAAGTGTTGCATAAAGGAGAGAAAAATTGTGTGAGAGGGAGAAGCCAATAAGGAAGTCAAATACAGTTGTATGTGAAGGGGATAAGATTAAAAAAAAAAAAGTTAATAGGGGCAACCAGGCTGGCAGGGGAGGGTAGTTAGGGGGATCAGGCAGGCAGGTAGAGTGGTTAGGGCAGGCAGGCAGGTGAGGGATTAGGAGCCAGAAGTCCCAGATTGAGAGAGGGCTCCCAGATTGGAGAGGGTGCAGGTCGGGCTGAGGGACACCCCCCACTGCACGAATCTTGTGCACCAGGCCTCTAGCATCATATGTTCTCCAAATCAGTACCAGTCATGAGAATTCAGTGAGTGAGCAGGTGTGAGTGGTTCCCTTCCATCACCATGTGTCTCTGATCTATGCCTGTCACTCCATCCAGGGACTGAAGGCAGCTGTGCAGATTCAGGGGGTGGCCATGCTGGAGCCTGCACTGGGCGTTCCTGATCCCTGGGCGATCAAGGGTTCTGGTGAGTAAGTCCCTGTGGAATCGCAGTCCGAGGGCCTGGCTGTCCTGTGAAAACTTGCATCTCCAGCCTTCATTTCCTCTGATGGCAGGCAGAATACTTAAGGGCCTCTCTCATTATCTATGTGTTCAAGGGGAAAGACATCTCACAGCTCTCAGGTTTTTTGTTTTTTTTTTTGGTTTCAGATCTTTCTGTTTTGAAAGAGCAGGCCCTAGTGTCAACAACAAAAGTGCTCTTTAACCAAAGGAGCTATTGTAATAAAACAATTGATATAGCCACTGAGCATTGTCCTCTATGTCAAAAGGTTGCAGGTTCGATCCCCAGTCTGGACATCTATGGGAAGCAACCAAATGTTTCTGTCTCTCTTAAATATATCCTCAGGTGAGGTAAGATAATTGATATTAAAAAGTTGATATATTAAAAAAAAAAAAAAAAAAAAAAAAAAAAAAAAAAAAAAAAAAAGAGCAGGCCCCACTCAGTTGTGGTAAAAGGCCAGACATCTCTTTAGGAGAGATTACATTCTTTACCACACAATTATGCAAAAGACACATTTCCTGAGATTGGGGAAAAAAATTCTGGAGAACAGAAAGTATCTTAACTTTAATTATAAGCACTGGATTACATCATAATTAGTATATCAAGCAGTTTGGCCAGATATTTTGCTGTTTGGAAAGAGGATTTCAGGCCTAGGAACAGCTTCAGTAAAACTACTTACCTCAGAGCCTGGTCCGCCCAGGGACCCATGGAAGACTGTAGAAGGGGCAGAGAGAAGTGGAGAGAGTGAATGGGCTCCAGATCATTTAGGGCCTGGAAGCGTGGGAACAGAACTCTGGCTCATGCCCTAAGCTCTGTCTTAGCGCACTAGTTAAGTATATAATTTTACCTATATGTTCCCCAAAATTCTAGTTTAGCACTTCTTAGTTGGGATTCAGCAATCTGTAGTTTAACAACTCCACCAGGTGATTCTCATCATGAGAGAAGTTTGGGAAACACTGTAAGGCTACTGAGAGGAGGGGCGGGTGCATTTAGGTGAGTGGTACCGTGCATCTGTGGCTCTAACAGAACTCACAGCACCTGGATGATGATGGGCTTCAGGGAAGATGTGAGTGATGGATGCAGGCAGTTAGGAATGGAATGATGGCGACCTAGATTGGGGCAAGTGTCCCTAAGACCACTCTCAGGTTTGGTGACTTACTAGAAGGTCTCATAGGGGACAGCATAGTTTATGGTTTATCACAGGGAAAGGATACAAAGGAAAAGGTGCATGGAATGAAGTCTGGAGGGAACCAGGTACAAGCTTCCAGGCTCGTCTCCCAGCAGAATTACATGGGAAGCACTTAATATCCTGCAATGAGCTGGGACAACTCGTTCGCAGTGTTGTCTGCCAGGGAGGCTCATTAGAGTTTTTACTAGTGGCTGGCATGTAGGCACCCTCTGCCCAGAACATATCTACATAGAAGGGAAGCAAGCATTCAGCACAAACTGTACTGTACAAACTGTTTAAGCAGAGTTAACTCCTCATACCAGTTAGAGTGGTGGGAACCCTCTTGAAATCCAAATTTCCAGACCCCAGCCAAGGTCCAACCTTGACATCAGGCCTTGCTAAGAAGCACCATCGAGCCTGCTGTGTTAACTTTTATCTGCACAGTAGGTAAGCATGGAACATTCATTCTAAGACACATAGGAGGTCAAGTTGAGACAATTTGATGAGTAGTATATACATTCATTTACCAGATGATCCAGAGCATTTATGTGCCAGATGCTGTGCGGGGGACAGGGTTGTGGCATCTAAGTCAAGAGGGAGTGACATTTAAGTGGATCCAGGAGGGAGAAAGGTATGATATGGCATTAGCCACAGTGAGGACAGGGTTAGGAGGAAAGGAAGTGGGTGGGTGGAGTTGGGGAGAGATGGGTGCTTCAAGTAGAGATGTCACTACTGATTTATTTTGGGGGGGGGTTAGTTTTTGGGGTCTGTAGAGTGTCAGAGAGGGGAGAGATTTCACATCTGAGGCAGGAATGTCACTTCCTGAGATTGAGAACACTGGAAGAGGAATAGTCTTTTAAAAAAAATATATATCTTATTGATTTTTTGTACAGAGAGGAAGGGAGAGAGATAGAGAGTTAGAAACATCGATGAGAGAGAATCATCGATCAGCTGCCTCTTGCACACCAGTAGGGGATGTGCCCGCAACCAAGGTACATGCCCTTGACCGGAATTGAACTCTGGACCCTTCAGTCCCCAAGCCGATGCTCTATCCATTGAGCCAAACCAGTTTTGGCAGGAATAGCCTTTGAGAAGAAGGTGGTGAGCACATTTTGTGTGTGTGTGTGTGTGTGTGTGTGTGTGTGTGTGTGGTGTGTGTGTGTGCACATGCAGGGGGAATGAAACAATAAATTTATATCTCATATATCTAAAGGCACAGAAATCAAGATGTCCACAGGGTGATACTTCCTATGAAATTTGGAGGGGAGGGTTCTTTTTTGTCTCTCCCTAGCTTCTGCTGGTTGTTGGCATCCTTGGTATTCCTTGGCTTATAGATGCCTCAATCCAATCTCTGCCTGCATTGTCATATGGTCTTCTCCCCTCATGTGTCCCTGTTTCTGTGTCTCTTTTCCTCTTATAAAGACACCAGTTATTGGACTAAGGGCTCACTCTGCTCCACTGTAATTTCATTCGACTAATTACATCTGCAAAAACGCAGTTTTCAAATAAAATCACATTCTGTTCGAAGCCGGTTTGGCTCAGTGGTAGAGCATTGGTCTGCGGACTGAAAGGTCCCAGGTTCGATTCCAGTCAAGGGCATGTACCTTGGTTGCGGGCACATCCCCGGTGGGGGGTGTGCAAGAGGCAGCTGGTCGATGTTTCTCTCTCATCGATCGACGTTTCTAACTCTCTATCTCTCTCCCTTCCTCTCTGTAAAAAATCAATAAAATATATTAAAAAAAAAAATCACATCCTGAGGTACTGGGAGTTAGAACTTCCTCTTTTATTTGGGAACATAATCCAACCCATACAGTCTGCCCTCTGGCTCCCACAAATTAGTGTCTCCAATTTTTACCCATTCCAGCAGTCTCAAATTTCATCTAAATCTCATCAACTGAAAAAAAGGCCCAAATTTTATCATGTAAATCATCCAAATCAGATATGGGTGGGATTTAGGGTGTGATCCAGCTTGGGCAGACTTCTCTCCATCCGCGAACCTGTGAAACCAGAAAGGAGATCTCTGCTTTCCGAATACGATAACGAGGCCTGCTCAGACATTTCCATTCCTAGCGGGAGAGAAAAAAAGGGATTGCGAGTCCCACACAAGTTCACAACCCAGCAGGGGAAGATCAAGGCCTGAGAATAATCCTTGTTCCTTAGAGCTGCCTGCTTGGGTGACAGCCCTGCTTTCTAGCTCATTCTGGATATTCCATTCTTGTTCGCCCAGATAGGGAAGTAGAGAGATTGGAGCCGTTGGTTGGGTGTCTGGTCTGGAATTCAGATTGAGTCAGCATTGTCAAGTAGAGTTGGCCAAGTAGAGGGGCAGGTTGCCAGCTGAGGCAGAGAGTACTGAGGGAGATGAGAAGAGGAAGGTCTACAATATGGGGATGCTAGCCAGAGGCAAGATGGAGGAGGAGCTTATACAAAAAACTGGGAAGGAGGCAGGGAGTGTGGGTACGGTGCATGTCCCTATGAGTATGTGCATGGGTGTGTATACACATGTGATCACTAACAATCAGGGTGGGCAGCCCCTGGTCTTGTGAATATGCTCACTGGGCCTCACAGCCTTCCCCTTCTCCTCTAGCTCTGCTTGCTCAGGACCCTGTGTGGCTGCAGGAGAAAAGCACAGAGGAAGAGGATGTGGTTCCTGGCGTGCTGTCTACCTGTGTACAGGTAAGTAAGAAGTGCACCTTGCTCTTTCATGCTTTACCCCCTCCTTCTCATTACCTGGAGCTTTCTGACCCTAAAGGGCTGGCTTCCAGGCATCTAGGCATGGGGCTTCTCTCAGTGGGTGGGGGATGGCCCTGGCAATGAACACAGCCCCTCAGTCAGACCTTCCCCAGGTTGTTAAGTGCCGTGTTCTGCTGAGCATCAGGAGGGAAAATAAAGCAAGGATGTGAGCTGTCCTTGTCTCCTAACCGTCATGATCTCCTGGAGCAAATATTTCTCTCTTGCCTTTTTCTTGCCTGCCACATGCTTGGGGACTGAAGGGGAATAAAGCTGCAAGGGCTTCCTGGCTAATTGTCAATAGCTAAGTCCTGTCATGAAGTTGAGGTCCTTTGGCACTGTGCCTCTGGGTGCTATCCCTCAGGAAGGGAAGAGGAGAGAGAGGATTCTAGTTTTGAGGCCTAAGCCAAAGGTCAGATTCTGAGGTACCTCAGAGCCCCATCTGAAAATCCTCCACACAGTGTCTCTGTTCCCAGGCTTGCCAACTCCCCACCATCCTCTTAAGTGTTGGCAGAAGTGGCCCCTGACTGAGCCTGAATGGGTGTGCATTTTAGGAACCAGTCACCTTTGCAGATGTGACTGTGCTCTTCACCCCAGAAGAATGGATGTTTCTAGATTCTGCACAGAGAAGCCTGTATAGAGACGTGATGCTAGAGAACTTCAAGAACCTGGCCTCTGTGGGTAAGGCTGCTCTCATCACTTCATCCATACGCTCATGCAGCAAGAATGGGTTCCTGGAACTGTGCTGGTTTGGAAACTGAGAGATGAAAAGACAGACAAGGCCAGGCTGAGGGAGCCCACCAGTGCAGGAATCCATACTTTGGGCTTCTAGTATGCATATAAGACCTTTGGTTAATCTCTTCCCTCCCCCCCACCTCCCTCCTTCCCACTAAGGTTTATCAGTCTGTCCCATGTTTCCATGCCTGTGGTTTCCGCTCCTGTGTTGAGCATCTGCCTCCTGGTGGTCAGTGCACATCATAGCTACTGGACGGTCGGACGGTTGCTTAGGCTTTTATATATATATAGATAGTCTAAGAGTCTCTCCATTGAAATGAAGATCTATCTGCTGCTTCTGGGATTTTCAAATATGTACATCCCTGAGCTAGGCCCTAGGTTTTGGGGACTGGAATGTCCCAGTGTCCTTGGGAATCCAGCGAAGGAGCTTGTTCCTTAGTGAAAGCTCTGCTGTGCCCATCAGCATTTAGGCATGCTCATTTCACTGCTCCTGTCTTCAGCGCTCCTAATGACTTCAGAATATCAGCCAAGGTTTCATGGCAGGCGTTGTCTGCCCACACTGTCTGTCTTTCCCCACGAGCAGGAGATCAACTATGCAAACTCAATACCTTTTCCTACGTGGAGCGAAGAGAAGAGCTGTGGATCACTGACAGAGGGATGGTCCCAGGAGTCCGAACAGGTGAGTGCCAGATACATCAGGGGAGCATTATGGTAAGATGAATGCTCAATTTGGAATGTGTCAGTAGGGGCCATACTTTCAATGCCTTTGACAGAGAAGGCTATTAATTGAGCTCTCTTAGTGAGTTTTTTCCTTTTATTATCTTAAATACAGTACTCTGGTTTCATAGAATGATGTAGCCCTCCTTCACATTTAGCATTTTCACGTGTGTATTTCATCCAGTTCCTCCCTGCTGTAGATTGTTAATACCACAGAATACTTCCTTAGTAAATTACCTACCATTTCTATTCTTTGTCTCTGTGATTTCATCTTGATTCTAGTTTCCTTCTCTGAACATTTAATTTCTCCCTCTTTCCTTTAATTCGTTTCAGAACCTCAACCTCAACCCCAAGAATCAGTTCTTAACCAAGATACTTTTGTGAAGATTGCATCCATTGGCCTAGAAAGGGTAAGGTACACAATAGTTATTCTTGGTCCTTTGCAATAAGAAGTCTGGAGTTGCTGCTGGTTAGAAAAACAGCACATGAGGCTAGAGAGAGATTTAAGGCAAGGGGTGCTCACCCAGGAGAAAGCAATTTCTTGGTAGAGAGTCTGAATGTCATGATGAAGTGGGAGAAAACTTGAAATATAGGTTAAGACGCATCTTCCTAGAATTTCCACAACTAACCATGTACTTAAATGGGACACAGGCATGGTGCATTTAAAACTTACTATAGCCTATATCTAAGAAACCTCATGAAAGTAATGAAAATGATGTGGTATTACATCCACTTGATAGAACGTAGAGTAAGAAATAATTCAGACACATGAAAATGGTAAAAGTTTCAGCTATAGCAATGTCTTGACTTTACACACAATTTACTTGAGGGAGAATGTCGATGATTATAATGAAATATTTGGTCTTCATGTTTTCCTCAATGGACAGGAGCAACCTCTGCATGGAGAAAAACTCTATAATGAACTTGGGGAACCCTTTAACAGTATCAAACAACTTTTTCAGTGTGAGAGAATTTATGCTGGAGGCCACCCCTATGAATGCCCAGAGAGTGGGAAATCCTTCTTACAGACCACTCACCTAATAGTGCATGAGAAGACCCATAGTGAACACAGTGGAGATAAAACCTATGCATGTAACAAATGTGAAAAATCCTTCAGATACAGCTCTGACCTCACCAGGCACGAGAAGACTCATGCCTCAGAGAAGTACTTTGAATGTCAAGAATGTAGGCACTCCTTCAAGTACTCCTCGAACCTGCGACGCCACATGAGGACACACACAGGAGAGAAACCTTTTGAATGTAGTCAGTGTGGGAAAACCTTCACAAGGAACTTTAACCTGATTTTGCACCAGAGAAACCACACAGGTGAAAAGCCCTATGAATGTAAGGACTGTGGGAAAGCTTTCAATCAGCCATCTTCTCTGAGGAGCCATATGAGAACTCACACTGGAGAGAAGCCCTTTGAATGCAGTCAGTGTGGGAAAGCTTTCAGGGAACATTCGTCACTGAAGACTCATTTGCGAACTCACACCAGAGAGAAACCATATGAGTGTAACCAGTGTGGAAAGCCCTTCCGGACAAGCACCCATCTGAATGTTCACAAGAGGATCCACACGGGGGAGAAACTTTATGAGTGTACTACTTGTGGTCAGGTGTTGAGTCGTCTCTCAACCCTCAAGAGTCACATGCGAACCCACACTGGAGAGAAGCCCTATGCATGCCAGGAGTGTGGGCGAGCCTTTAGTGAGCCCTCATCCCTCAGGAAACATGCAAGGACCCATACCGGCAAGAAGCCCTATGTCTGTCAGGAATGCGGGCGAGCCTTTGGTCAGTCTTCACACCTTATTGTACACATGAGAACACACACTGCAGGAAAACCCTATGAATGTAATCAGTGTGAGAAAGCGTTCAGGCATAGCTCTTCACTTACTATTCATAAAAGGATTCATACCAGGAGAGAAAATGGTAGGAATGGCAACCTGCCTTTATCAGTGTCTCACTCATTTGGTAGGCCCCTTGCTAATTAACTTCCAATTTGTAAAAATATAAACATTTGGGCCTATAATAATCTTTTATAGTACTTGTTTAGCTTCATAACATGTTTTGATGTCTAATTTAATTTTTGTTTAATTCTAAATATTATTTTAGTTTCCTTAATTAAATCTTTGACACATTACTTACTTGTAATTAGATTTTTAAATAACTATGCATGATTATGTTTTTGTAGAGGTATAATTATTTGTAATGGAATGCATAAATCTTACGAGTTAGATGAGTTGGACAGATGTATATATACATGTAACCAACACTCCATTCAAGATATAGAACATGTCTGTCATTCTGGAAAGTTCCTGCATATATCTGGGTGTTTCTTAGTTGCTTTTTTGTTGTTGGTTTCTAATTTAATTACACTGAGAAGACTGTGTGGTCTTTGGGTTACTGAATCTTAGGTATTTGTTGAGATTTCTTTTTGGTCTAGTGTGGCATATCCTAATAGTTGGCTCCCAAAATTGCCCTTTCTTCTTTACAATAGAACCTAAGTTTTTTGTTCACATTGGTAATGTGCACTATTAAAAAATCTCCATCTCTCAGTCCTTGCAGTTAGAGAAGGCCACATCGCCCAGTTTGGGTTAGTATGAGAAGTCGCTGAGTGACTCCTGGGAATGAGGTTGGAAATGAGTGGTTTAATTTAGCCAGGTCCCTCTACCTGCCTTTTGCACAAGCAGACATGGTGTCCAGTGCTGGAGGAGCCGTCTGACCACGAGAATAAAAGCTATGGGCTAAAGAGAGTGGCCAGAAGTTACAAACATTCTGGTTCCACAGTTGGTATCTTTATGTGTCTGCCTCAGCCCAAATCTATTTATTTCTGAATTTCTTGTTAGATGCACTTCTTACTAGTATGTGACATAGGCTTTTTTGAGGAGGGAGGTGGAGAGGGGAAGGTAGAGATGGGCTTATTACAGTTGAATACAATTTCTAACAGATGCACCTAATATATGGTCAGTTTTTATAAGTGCTTCATGGGTGGTTGAAATCAAGGTGTTCTACATAAGTCTACTAAATCAAGTCTATTATTTGTGTTTCAAAATCTGCACATTTATAATAAACTAGAGGCCTGATGCATGAAGATTCCCCTGGCTGCTGGTGCCACCTTTGCTCCGCCTTGGAGCCGCCTTTTTGCCTTTGCTCCGGCCTGTTGTCACCTTTCCACCTTCCACGCTGCACAGAGGTCCTCAGTGGCTGGGGTGATGTGGAACACCTGTGTCATCGCCATGATGATGATACAAGCATCCTGCCCCTGCCACTCGGTGCCTGTGTATGCAAATTAACCTGCCATCTTTATTGAGTTAATTTGCATATTCCTGATTGGCTGGTGGGTGTTGCAAAGGTACAATTTGCATCTTTCTCTTTTATTAGTGTAGATACTAGAGGCCTGGTGCATGAAATTTATGCACAGGGGTGTGTGTCCCACAACCCAGCCTGCACCCTCTCCAATTTGGGACCCTTCCAGGGATGTCTGACTGCCCATTTAGGCCCAATCCTGACATTCCAATTTGTAATCCAGAAGTATTGGCTCCCAACTACTCGCCTGTCTGCCTGCCTGATTTCCCCTAACTGCTTTTGCCTGCCAGCCTGATCACCTCCTACCCACTTCTCTGCCAGCCTGATCAATGCCTAACTGTTACCCTGCTGGCCCAATTGCCCCTAACTTCCTTCCCTTGCCAGCCTGGCCATCCCTAACTGTCCTCCCCTGCAAGCCTGGTCACTCCCAACTGCCCTCTCCTGCTGGCCTGGTCACCTCTAACTACGCTCCCCTGCAGGCCTGGTCGCCCCTAAATGCTCTCCCCTGCTGGCCTGATCGCTCCCAGTTGCCCTTCCCTGCAGGCCTTGTCCCTTCCCTGCATGCCCGGTCACCCCTAACTGCCTTCCCCTGCCAGCTCAGTCACCCTTAAATGCTCTCCCCTGATGGCTGGTTGCTCCCAACTGCTTTGCCATTGCAGTCCTGGTTGCCCCCAACTGCCCTCCCCTGCAGGCCTGGTCCCCCCTACCTACCCTCCCCTACAAGGCCTGAGTCACCTCCTTCCTCTCCAGCTGTCCTCCCCTGCAGGCCTGGTTGCCCCTAACTGCCCTCCCTTTCAGGCCTGGTCCCTCCCAACTGCCCTCCCCTGCTGGCCTGATTGCCCACAATTGTCCTCCCCTGCTGGTCATCTTGTGTTCACATGGGCGGCCATCTTGTGTGTTGGAGTGCTGGTCAATTTGCATATTACCTCTTTATTATATAGGATTGGTCTCTTGTCTTAATTATATAGTTCAGGCAGCTATAACAAATACTATAGGCTGGGTGGCTTACTAGTATAAACAACAGAAATTTATTTCTCACAGTTCTGGAGCCTGGAAGTCTAAGATCAAGGACTGGCAAATTTGACGTCTGCTTCCTGGTTCACAGATGGCCAGCTTCTCTTTCTGTACTCACATGACAGAAGGCCGAGGGGGCTTCTAGTGTCCCTTTTATAAGGGCACTAATCACATTCAAGAGGATCTACTCCCATAATCTAATCATCCCCCAAAGGCCCCATCTCCAGCTTCCATCACACTGGGGAAGGCATTAACATATGAGTGTTGGTGGACATAAACATTTGGTCCATAGCAGTTTCTGATCTATCATTTACTAAAAGATAATTTATTTTTTATTTAAAAAAATATATTTTATTGATTTTTTACTGAGTGGAAGGGAGAGAGATAGAGAGCTAGAAACGTCGATGAGAGAGAAACATCGACCAGCTGCCTTCTGCACACCCCCCCACTGGGGATGTGCCTGCAACCAATGTACATGCCCTTGACAGGAATCGAACCCGGGACCTTTCAATCCGCAGACCGACGCTCTACTGCTGAGCCAAACTGGTTTCGGCTAAAAGAGATAAATTTAACCCCCCCGCCATGATTGTGGATTGCTGAATAAATCTTATAATTCTATCATGTTTTAATTTATATATTTTGAAACAAACTTTTGATAATTTTTTTTCTAGTATCTGCAAAGTGTTTCATTTTTTTAATTAAAAATATTGTTGGAAATATTACATATTGTATTTTTCAGTGTATAAGACGCCCCCATGTATAAGACACCCCCCACTTTTCCAACCCCAAATTAAGAAATCAATATTTTAAAATATTTTGCTGGTTTTCCTGTTACAGCCTTTTTTTTTTTTTTTTTTTTTTTTCCATCTTAAAGAGTTTTTCTTCCTGTTTTCTCCATTGTCTGACAATACACTTAGTGGGAGGAGGTCCAAATTGTCTCTCTGCAGCTCTGTTTCCAGGCTTTTTTTGCATAGCTGATTACATTCAGTTTGAATTTTGCAGAGTAAGACAATCACTTACTGGTATTTATCTTTTTATTTTTTGACATCTTTATGGGCTCCGAACGCTCTGGTCCCCATTGCATCTGCACACTCTCTACCTCCTCCTCTAATTAGAGCATCAGTTGACCTCAGTAACAATAAAGCTTGTGATTGGAGGAAGCCTGTTCAATAAGGTATGGGCAACTACGTACTGTGCAGCTCCCTCCTTGGCTGACTTCTGTGTATAAGACAGCCCTTTTAGTCTAATGATTCTGGAAAAACATAGTGTCTTTTACATGGGAAAATATGGCATATCCCCTGTTTCCCCCCATTGACCCCTTCTGGCCCTTCCCCACCACCCACCCCAGGCCTTCACTACCCTATTATCTGTGTCCATGGGTAATGCATATATGCATACAAGTTCTTTGGTTGATCTATTCCCACCTACCCACCCCTGTCTTCCCTCTGAGATTCTACAGTCTGTTCCATGCTTCCATGTCTCTGGATCTATTTTGTTAGTTTATGTTGTTAATTAGATTCCACATATGAGTGAGATCATGAGATACTTGTCTTTCTCTGACTGGCTTATTTCACTTAGCATGATACTCTCCAGGTTACTCCATGCTGCATAGTATTCCATGTTGTAAAGGTACTACAGCTTTGTAGTCCACTTGTCTACTGATGGGCACTTGGGCTGTTTCCAGATTTTAGCTGTTGTAAATGTGCTGCTATGAACATAGGGATGCATACTTTCTTTCTGATTAATGTTTCGTGTTTCTTAGAATATTCAGTGGAAACTTGGTTCTCAAACCTAAGGCTGTTTGAGAAGTGATTTGTTCGAAAACCGAATCATTTTTTTCCCCCATTAGAAATAATGTAAATTGAATTAATATGTTCCAGACACCCAAATGATTCCCTGTTTTAAACTTTCTTCTTTTTAAAAAAATATATTTTATTGATTTTACACAGAGAGGAATTGAGAGGGATAGAGAGTTAGAAACGTCGATGAGAGAGATACATCAACCAGCTGCCTCTTGCACCCCCCCCACTGGGGATGTGCCCACAACCAAGGTCCATGCCCTTGCCCGGAATCGAACCCGGGATCCTTCAGTCCGCAGGCTGACGCTCTATCCACTGAGCCAAACCGGTTTCGGCTAAACTTTCTTATACATAGGACATGTCTAGTGTACTATTTAATCTATAAATAAACACTTATTTTCTTAAATTTATCAAACCACACCCTACTAGCCTCAAAGGAATTTTTCATATATCACTGCTTCTGAAATCTATCACTGGCTAGTTACTTTTCCTTTATCCAGTAAACAACAGTTTTTCTACCTATTCAATTGCCTGTGATTGTTGTTTTGTCAATACTTTTACACCCTTAACAACATTAGCACTCTTTTTCTTTTATTTTTTAACAGCACTCTTGATGGCCTCTTTAGATTTTTAAAATTGTGCCAAACCTTCATTTCGCCAGCAACAAATTTATTTTCTTCTTTGCTGCCTGAGAGACACTTTTGTTATACTGAAGTATCAGCATGAAAGAGTTGTCAGGTGGAAAACTGAAGTTTTGGTTGATGACTGAGGCTAAAAATATATATATATATATATATATATATATATATATATATATATATATATATATATATATATATATTTATTTATTTATTTATTTTATTTTATTGATTTTTTTTTTTTTTACAGAGAGGAAGGGAGAGGGAAAGAGAGAAACATCAATCAGCTGCCTCTTGCATACCTCCAACTGGGAATGTGCCTGCAACCAAGGTACATATCCTTGACTAGAATCGAACCTGGGACCTTTCAGTCTACAGGTCGACACTCTGTCCACTGAGCCAAACCGGTTAGGGTGATGACTGAGACATTTTTTCTGTGAACAACTTGGTCAAGAACTGAATTGTTTGATATGGGAGATTTTCAAGATATTAATACAAGGTTTAACTGTGTTCCTAGAAGTGGGATCACTAGGTCATACGGCAGTTCCATTTTGAGGAAACTCCACACTATTTTCCAAAGGGGTTGTACCAATCTGCATAGCCACCAGCAGTGTACTAGGGTTCCTTTTCCTCCACACTCTCTCCAGCACTTGTTTGTTGATTTATTGATGGTAGCTATTCAGGAAGGTGTGAGGTGGTATCTCATTGCCATTTTAATCTGCATCTCTCTGATGATTAGTGACATTGAACATTTTTTCAAATGTTACTTGGCCATTTGTATGTCCTCTTTGGTCCTCTGCCCATTTTTAAATTAGATTACTTATTATCCTTTTGTTGAGTTGCATGAGTACTTTATATATTTTGGAAATTAACCCCTCTATTTTTTTAAAAATAATTTTTTTTAGAGAAGTTTTAGGTTTATAGCAATGTTAAGAGGAAGTTTTACCAAATTTCCTTCCACCCTTGCCCCCACACATGTATAGCTTCCCTCATTACCAACATCACTCACTGGTTTGATGCATTTGTTAAAATTGATGAGCCTACATTGATGCTTCATAATCACCAGAAGTCCATAGTTTGCATTAGGGTTCACTCTTGGTGTTGTACATTCTATTGCTTGCATACTTTTCAATTGATCATTCTTGTAACATTTACATGAGGCATCTAATAAATATCTTCCTATAAATATGAGAGCATTTCCCTAAGATAGACTCAAAGAAGTAGGATTTGTGGGCCCTAGGATATGTGCATCTTAAATTTTCATAGCTAGTAACAAATTGCTGATTATAGTAAGTGTGTATGTTAATTTATCCTAGTACTTAATGAGAATATCCATTTCCCTCTGGTCTAATGAATGTTGAATGTTATACAACTCTATATTTTTCTAATTCCTGCAATATTAGCTTCTTGTATTAATTTCAGTATTCTTGATGACTATGTCTTAGCATCTTTTCCTTTTTTCTTTTTTTCATATTTTTATATTTTTATTATTTATTTATTTATTTAATATATTTTATTGATTTTTTTTGCCCCCCTCCCTCCCTCCCATACATACCCTCCCTCCCCAGAGTTTTATGTCCATTGGTTGTACTTATATGCATGTATACAAGTCCTTCGGTTGATCTATTATCTCCTCCAGATCTTCCTCCCCTCCCCACTGTAATTTAACAGTCTCCCTGTTGCTTTACTGTTTATATATCTGTCTCTTGGTTCATCAGTTTATAATGTTCTTTATCATCCACAAATGAGTGAGGTCATGTGGTGTTTCTCTTTCATTGATTGGCTTATTTCACTCAGCATGATGTTCTCCAATTCCATCCAGGTTGCTGCAAATGATGAGAATTCCTTCTTTTTTATGGCAGCATAGTATTCCATTGTGTAGATGCGCCATAGTTTTTGGATCCAATCATCTGCTGATGGGCACCTAGGCTGTTTCCAAATTCTGGCTATTGTAGATTGTGCTGCTATGAACATAGGGGTGCATATATCCTTTCTGACTGGTGTTTCTAGTTTCTTGGGATATACTCCTAGAAGTGGGATTACTAGGTCAAATGGGAGTTCCATTTTCAGTTTTTTGAGGAAACTCCACGCTGTTCTCCACAGTGGTTGCACCAGTCTGCATTCCCACCAGCAGTCTTAGCATCTTTTTCTGTTAATGACCTATAATTTTCTCTTTCTAATATATTTTTAGCATTTTTATCATTGAAATTTAAAAATTATGGATTAATCTCTTACTAACATTAAAATATTTTATGTAGTCTTCAGGCTTCATTAATGGTGTTCTTTATCATCCAGAAACCTTAAGTAGTAAAGCTTGTTAGTTTTTTCTATGCCTTTGGATTTCGATTATGTTGTTAGTGAAATTTTGTTAATGAAAAGGTGTGTTGTTAATGAAATTTTAAATTGTGGCCTCTGTTTTCTTTTGAAATTTCCCATATATTTATACATATTGCCCCTTTTCTAGGAGAATGGGGTTTCTCAGCTTTGGGGTAACAGAAGAGAACATGATATTTGCTGTTAAAAGTTATTATATTACAGCATAGTGATTAGATATTTATTAATAATTTTAATAATTGATATATATTCAAATTATTTTAATTGCTTCCAAAATATTTTTTATAGCTATGTATTTGAATCAGAATACCACTTAGATTGACATTGGATTTGATTGTTATGTTGCTTTTATTTGTTTTCTAAAATAGCATTAGTCTTAAAATGATATTGACTTTCTTTTTAAAGTTTACTGACTTTAGAAGAGTCCAAATCACATGACTTGTTGAATGCACGATGTTCTTGATTTGCTGTTTGTTTCCTCATGATGTTATTTAACTTGTTATTCTGTTTCATGTATTTTATGTATACTAATACTCGTGTCTGAAAGAACAAGTCCCAGCAAGTCAGTGGGCCAGTGAGTAAATATTTTGGCTTTGGGATTTTGCAGTGTCTTTCACAACAACTTAACTCTGACATTGTAGTATGAAAGGAGGCATAGACAAAATCCATCAACACATGACTGTGGACGTGTTCTAGTAAAAGTTTATTTATAAAAGCAGGCAGATGCCTGGATTTAGCCTGCATGTTATAGTTTCCCAACCCTTGATTGAAACGCTGGATTAGATTTTGGTTAGACTGATTTGTCAACAATTCTTTATTTATACACATAGGATATTGTAAAGTCGCATCTTATCAGGAGATAATGTTAGGTTACCCACTATTGACAAAAGTAAGCTGATCATTAAGGTCTTATGGTGACTGTCATATCTCCCTATTGTAAATGGCACTTTGGCCCCTGTAATTAATCAATAACGTATGAGGTGGTATATTTGGCAGTGTGGGACTGACTAGCCTGTCCTCTAACAGCTTTTTACATTTTTTTTTAGTGGCCATTTACTTGATATTGCAAAATCATGATTTTCTAATTTTATCTCATCTTCTAAAATTATTAGCTGATATTTTTAGGTATCACTATGGACTCATGGATATTTTTAATGTTAAGGTCATTTATAGGCATTTCCCCATATGTTCAAATTATACAAATATGGTCTGTGGAAATCCATAGGGAATTTCTTACAGGTGAAATTGCTCTGGATTGGGTTTTGCCTAGGTGAAGTAATATAAACACAATTACACAATATACTGTAGCAATACACACCTTGCATAAAACTCAAATTTATAAAATGCAAGGATGTAGAAACTATTGATTTTATTCTAACATTTTCTTTACATATAAGCTTTGTGAAATCAGGAACTGGATTTGTCTTGATCTGTGTGCAGCACATGGTGAGTAAGAGAAATATTTTTAAATGAAAAATTAGTAAGTCTTTAGAAATGAAGAGTGAAGTCAAGGCATGTAGGTAGGGAGGCCAAATACAGGTATTTGAACATTACTTTTATATGTTGTTTTAAGATAGACATTTGATGATGATTTTCCTTGTTTATATATATTTAACTTGAGGAACATTTTTGTAGAAAAACAGGTTGAAGTGGAAGGTTTAACCCAAGACAAGTGAGGAATTGGGTCTTAGCTCCCTGACTATGCTGGGATTGAGCTGCGCATACTGTGTGGACCAGAAGACCCCAATTCTCTAGTAAATGAATGTCAAACATTTCCTGTATACTTTCTCCCACAATGGTGCCATGAAGAGTTACTTGTAACAGACACAAAAAGTATTTTCTATATTCTTTGCCCAAAGGATGACTGTTCAGTGTTTTCCTTATTTTCCAGGAGACAGGATCATCTGGTGTAGTTGTTAATTTCATTCTCCTGAGATGGAAGGGATAAAAATGATACTGTATTAAGAAGTGCAAGATGTGTACTCTGAAAACTATTAAAGATTGTCAAAAGAAGTCAAACAACCTAAAGAAATGGAAAAATATTGCATGTTCATGGATCAGAAGACTTACGAGTTAAGATTGCAGAACCTCCACATTGATCTATAGATTCAACAAAATGCTTATCAATATCTCAGTGAAATTTTTCTCATAAATGACAAGCACAGCTTAAAATTTATATGGGTCTTAAAAGAGTCCAGAACAGCTAAAACAATCTTGATAAAAAAAAAAGAAATTTGTGGAGTCAATTCCCCAATTTCAAACTTGCTACAAACTATAGTAAGATAGATGATGGAAGAGAGTTAAATATACAAAAATAAAACCTTATATTTATCATGATTTGCTTTTGACAAAGATGTCAGGACAATTCACCGATGGAAAGAACAATCTTTTCAATAAATGATGTTGAGAAAACTGGATATCCACATGTAAAAGAATGGGTATATCACACTGTAAAAACCTCAAATCATTAAAAATAAATTCTAAATCATATACCTAGATGTAATAATTAAAACTACACATTTTTTGAAAGAAAATATGTATAAATCTTATGGGTGTTAGTCAATTCTTTTTTAAATATGATATCTAAAGCACAAGTAAACAACAACAACAAAAAAGATAAATTTCACTTCCACACAGTAAAAAAAAAAAAAGGATCAAGAGTGTGAAAAACCAACCACACAAGAATGGGAGAAAAGAAACTGGATAGAGTAAATGAAATCTAAAGAAGAGGAAGACAGTTCAGTCAGAAAGTTAGAAAGAATGTCAGGAGGTTGAGATCTAGGAACCAGGAACAAAAGAGAAGTTTCATGGTAGAGGCAGTAACCACAACACCCAACAGTACTATTTATTTCATTCAGTGATATGAAGGTCATTAGAGGCTTAAGAGAGAGCTCTTTGGTGCAATGATGGAGGCACATACCAGTTTTGAGTATTTGAGGAAGAAGAGTGAGGGATCAAATGTATAACTTTAATAATTTTTAACAAGACAGATTTAGCATGTTGCAATGAAGGTGGAGTGGATCATTGATGCTGTTGAGAAGGTGAGACTGCAAGGTTCAGAGAGAGAATGCATGCACAGTAATGTAAAGTTATGGAGCAGTCAAGAGTTTTGGAAACCAAAATGCAACAGAAGGACTAGCCTTAAAAAAGGTAGAAGCATATTTTGTCTGTGGCAATAAGATGGAATGAGGAGAGAATGAACCAGATGTCCAATGCCTTGTGTTTTTGAGAGCACAAAGTTGACCTTGTTTCATCCTGCTTACTTGATTTGCTATGGAAGAAATTGGTAGAAACATCTGCTGGAAAGGAAAGAATTAGAAGAATGAGATTCTTGATGAATGGAGAATTTGGGAACGATTAGTTGTAAAGGGTTGGACAAAGAAGTGGATGATAAATATGCATAAGGCTTGGGAGGCAGCATGGTGGGTCCATGGAAGTTGGGAAAAAAAGTGAATTGTCTGAAAACCTCGCACAATCCATATAGAACTTATGAGTGTCATTTTCTTTACCTACCAAATGGGAATGTAATAATACTTATCTTCAAGAGCTGATGTGAAGAACATGTGAACAAAAATCACAAGACAAAATTTTATAAACCAGAATATATCTATGTTCATTGCTATTTTAGGGATCCCTCCTTAGCCTTTTGTGAATCTCCTTCCTGGCTTTGCATTATTTGTATGTGTTGAAAATTCCAGGAACAATTGTAGATTCTCAAGGAAAGTCTCAAATCGAGCCTAATACTTATTTTTACCAGCTTTTATAACTATATATGCCATGTATTTATTGTTATTTATATAACGGTAGCATGGAATGAATTGGGATAAAGGATGGTGCTGTGACTGTGCAGTTTGAGCATCACAGCTTCAAATAATTAATTCCTGCTTGCTGAGCTGATCAACCATAGCTCTTCTCTCTGCTTATGAGGAAATGTTTTGTATCTTTTCACTAAGTAAAATTAAAAACCACATGAATCATGTCTCACAAAGTGAGTGCTCTACACACAGGAGAAGAGAATCATGGGTAAGGGGCAAGGTGAGTACATCAACACAGTGAGTGGAAGTACAGGAAGACCTCCATTGTTGACATGGAAATGCCTTGGGATGAGTCCACAAGTAAACTTAGTGCGAGCCATCCTAGGGCATCACGGCTATATGTCAGGTTGTCCAGTGTGATGGGCATGAGCTATTCAAGTGGATCATCCAGTAAAGTGCTCTGGGAGAAATATGTGATCTTACCACATTGTGTTTGGAGACTTTACACATAGCCCTGCTGGAGAGTGTGTACTTCTCAGAGTCGACTTTGGTTTCCTTGACTCCTTTCAACCATTTCCTGTATTGCGCCTGGACCTACAGAACCAAAGCATGCTCTGAGTCAGCTCACTGAGAGGACTGAGAGTGGAAAATCCTGGGTGGAAGCAGACAATAGTACCTGCTGGCTGAGGAGGCAGTACACCAGGAAGATGAAGACGCCCTGCAGGCTGTTGATGATGGTGAAGAGATAGGACATAGCATGAGCAGCTGGACCCACCTGCAGGATTCCCAGACACCACGTGCAGCCCAAGATGAAGAGCTGAGCCATTGCTTTAAATGTCAACATCCTGGGTGGGAGGAAAAGAGAGGTCAGTGGTGCACCCAGAGCAACAGAATTAAGGTTATCCTAATCTCTCTCCCAGGGATGCATGACTGAGTTGTGATCAACTTTGATAACTACTCTCAATGATCCTTTGAAAGAAATGCTATCAGTGTTTATCATGTCATTTTGACTTTGAGTGAACATCTCCCATCTTGAACAATTTGGTTCTTAACCAGGTTGTCCATAGAAAAAAATGTCTTGGTTAACTTCAGTTCTTGATCTGAATACATCATTATGACAAAAAGTGTCTCTCAGACCACAAACTAAGGAAAGAATGTGCCAATACGAGTCAGTTTACAATTAAACATTGCCTTATTAACATCTCAAGAAATTGTGCTGTGGATTATTTATTTACTTACTTACTTTAGTTGTGGTGAAATGGATGATTAGCACACTTTTAAAACATGAAGAGGCCATCAAGAGTGCTGATGTTGGTAAAGGTGAGACAGTGCTCATGAAACAATGAAGGCAATTCAAGAGGTAGAAAAATTGTTATAATTTGGATAAAGGAAAAGCAGTTAGTCAGTGACAGCATTTCGGGGGCAATGATACGCGAAAAAGTGAAGATGCTGCATACTGACGTCTAGAAAGATACCCTTGAATGAGTGCTAAACATGATTAGTTTAAGGCTAACAGGGAGCAGTTCGATAAATTTAAGAAAGAAGTGTTTGCTTATAGATTAAACACACTAGACATGCACTGTATACAGGAAAGGTTAAGCCATTTGGGGGGTCTGGAACAAATTAATCAGTTTACATGATTTCTAACAGGAAATATCGATTTTGTTTTCCAAGACACCGCTTCTCGAACAGCCTTTCAGAATGAATTAGGTTCAAGAACCGAGGTTCTGCTGTAGTGATAATTCATAAAGCGGGCTTTAAAAAGGTCATGATGTTTCATGAATGTCCCTAATTTCATTCAACTGGCATTACTGGAGACCTTCTGTGTACCTGATTCTCTGTGCCTGGTTTTGGGTATTAAAAATAACACAGAACATGTCTGTTTTCACAAACCTTATAGTCTCATGGAAAGATGAAAACAGTCACAATGTTTATTATGTGTGAGGTACCTCTGCACAGGTCCCATCAAACACTATTCCTATATTTCCACTCTCCATGAACTGAGTGTGAGCCTGGTTTTCCTAGAATAGAGGCCATGTATTCTGTACTAAGGTTAGGAAAGCAAAGGATGCCCCTAGCCTGTCACAAGATGTGATATGTGGATAAAGAACCTGATTTTCTCAGGTGTAGGAGTGGAGAGGGCAGAGGGAAGAACATCCATGAAGATGTGGGCATGAATGTGCATGCTGGGTTCTGGGAACAGTTATGTGATTTCCTAAGTGTTCTATAAAGATAAAAATGTTCTGAGACCTTCATGGACCATGGAAGTAATTCATGTTTAACAGAACAAAGTCAGTTTTCTCTGTGGCTGATAATTTCATGCCAGTGTTATGGAGAAACAATGCTTTTGACTAGGGTTTCAGCAGCAAACTACATTATCTGAGCTGGTTTCCAGAGAGGGTGGCTGCACTTCCCTCCTGACCCCTCAGAATCCCCATGAAAGGACAGCAGGAGCTTGGAACCATGGCATATTGCTCCTGGACCATGCTTTGTATGGAGTGGTATGCCCCACTGATCCCTCTCACCTCGTGTTCTGGAGGGTGGACACATCCTTGTTGAGTGAGGAGAGCTTGGTTTTCAGAATCCAGATGGTCATCAGAAAGAAGACCAAGTTAATCTGCGGAAACCCCACAAGGCATATTGAATATATTCCTCCTGGCTCATCCAATACCTAACTCAGCCAGTATTTCATAGCAGTCATAGAAAAAGGGACCAAATTGCACCCAGTAACTCAGGCTTATGCTTGTTCTGTAACTGGGGTGATCAACTTGTCCCAGTTTTTATGGCAATCTCCACATTTTAGCACTGAAAGTGAGATGTGTCAGGAAATCCCTTTATCCTGGTTTTAAAACAGAAATTTTGCCTGCTGTATGCCTTCTCAGTCCTGGGCAAACTTTAAGGATTTCTCATTCTGCCTGTAACCCTCCTTATACACCTGCTCTTTGATAGACCCTCAGCTGGGCAGGAAGCATGCTCTCATGTCATCTTTTACTCACAGAGAAGATGGTGCAGACGGGGCCAAGGAAGGTCCATATAAATCCCTTTTGTGTGCTGAGCCAGCATCTAAGAGATGGAAAGAGACTGAAGAATCTATTTGCCTTTGTGGATAAAGACTTGGTAGACATATCCTTCACCACCCATAGTTTCTTCTTCCTCCTATTGCTAATATTGTTTCTTTTTGATAAGAACCTTTAAGCTAAGATCTATCCTCTTACTAAATTTTAAGTATACAATACACTATTGTTAATTAGGCCATATACTTTAATCTTATCTTATTACTCTTTCATAACTGAAACTTTGTATGCCCTTGATGGTGATGCTGGTCCTGGTTGTATAGTTAAATTCAAACTTATCAGGTTATAGACCTTAACTATGTATAGCATTGAATACATCAATCATGCCATAATGATGTGATTTTTAAAAAGATACATTTATTTTAAAAGTGTCTGTCAGGTATGCTGGCAGAAGAAAATAAACAGTTTTACATGAAAAGATAAATATCAATAAGTAAATTAAGTTATGGTTTATTGTGAAAATATTGTGTCTCCTCTGTATCAGGATCTCTGCTCGACCTGAAGACCCAGCTGCAATTGAGATAGTCTGGTCCCAGTCCTCAGGGAAGGTCACTAATTAGACAATAGAGACAATCAGGATGATGAGTTTTATGGTCAAGTGTGAGGAGCTATGAGAACACAGAGCTAGACAGCTTGCCTCGTCTGTGGTATAGGAGGGTTAGGTAGTTGGGAAGAGAGAGAACTGATTGCATTTATTCTGAGATATGAATGGATGAACAGGTGTAGAGGGTTAGGTAGTTGGGAAGAGAGAGAACTGATTGCATTTATTCTGAGATATGAATGGATGAACAGGTGTATAGAAGGTGAAAAAAAATTGGAGACTTGCAAGATGATAGTAAAAAAAGATGACGACAGTAACCTGATAACAGTACTAAGGTAGGGCTCATGTGCATTACATAATTTATTCCTCATGACAACATTGACGCAAGTGATCACAGGTTGGTATCTAATGCTTAAGGAAACATAGTAAATCAAGGCCACACTGATAGAAATGATAGAACTGGAAATGATCCCATGTGAGATATTTGTGAATGAGTTGGGAGGTTTGAGTACCATGAAATTAGGTAGACTCACCAGAAGACTCAAAGCCAACCCTACTAAGACAAGGCTGGCAAACCACACCCTGTGGGGCAAATGGGGTCGCTACCTGATTTTGTAAAGGTTCTTTGCAGGTACACAATTATACCGATTCTCTTGCATATCGCCTATGGCAGCTCCTGTGCTACAAGGACAGAGGTGAATAGTTGCAACAGAGAGTACACGGTCTGCAAAGTTGCAGCCCTTTACAGTTTGCTGACTTTTATGCAAGCTGTATAGGAAGGTCATCCGACCAGGGCTACTCCGATGGTGGTGAACATTAAATATATCAACATAGAAGTACGTTGTAAATGCTGGATTGTCTATATTTGATCCCAGTTCTGCCAGCAACCATCTGTATGATTTGGACCATGTCAGTAATCTCTGTATCTCAATTTCCTCACCTGTAAAACTCATATAATACCTGTTCTACCTAAGTGGGTTGTTGGGAGAATGACCTGAGCTGATACATGAAAAATATTGGGAATATAGATTGCATGTCCAAAGTGATTTCTAAATCTTAGCTCTGGTCATCACAATTTCATCATCTAAATAACACCCCCCCCTTTTATTTAATTAAGGAGAGAAGTAGGTTACACCAACCAATGCCATCCCTTCATTCCCATTTTGCTTCCTAGAATATTTAAAGCAGTCCCCTCAATTAGTGTGATAAATATTATATTAATACTAGAGGCCCGGTGCATGAAATTTGTGCACAGGGGTATGTCCCTCAGCCCAGTTTGCACCCTCTCCAATCTGGGACATCCTCTCACAATCCAGGACTGCTGGCTCCCAACTGCTCACCTGCCTGCCTTCCTAATTGCTCCTAACCGTTACTGCCTGCTAGCCTGATCACCCCCTAACCACTCCCCTGCCAGCCTGATTGATGCCTAACTGCTCCCTTGCAGGCCTCCGTAGCAGAGCTAAGGATGTCTGACTGCTGGCTTAGGCTTGCATCCCCCTGCTCCCCTCCTGGATATCCCCCAAGGGCTCCTGGACTATGAGGGGGCACAGGCCAGGCTGAGGGACCCCAGCCATATATGTACTTTGGGAGTTACCAGGCTGGCAGGCAGAGGTGGTTAGGGGTGATCAGGCAGGCAGGGGAGCAGTTAAGGGCATTAGGCAGGCAGGTGAGTGGTTAGGGGCCTGGATTGTGAGAGGGATCTCGGATTGGAGAGGGTATAGGCTGGGCTGAAGGACCTTTCCCCCTAACCGTGCATGAGTTTTGTGCACCAAACCTCTAGTATAAGTATAATTAATATTTAAAAAATTAAGTCTAGAAGAGAAAAATCAGCTTATTTAACCATGTATTAATTTATGATTGTTAACATTTCATTATTATGAAAGTATAAGTAATGAATGTAATGCACAATTAATATTATATAAACATAATTGTATACTATATAATTAACATTTGAAACAATGAAATTTTAAATTCCTAAAAAACAATCACTTCAAGGAATACAATCGTGGAACCAGGAAGATGTCTTTGGGTGGTTATTACTGTTTTCCTATACCTATCATATTCTAGTGAAATTAAAGTGCCACATTGGTTCTCTGCTGACCATGGTCATGGGGAGAAGATGAAGACAGTGGGAACTTTAATTTACCGGGCAGGTGTTCCATAAAGGTGAGGCCTGGATGCTGCAGAAATGCCCACGATTACAGCCGGGACTCCGTAGCCCACAGGGAACATGAGCCACTTCATGAACCTGCTCACGCTGGAGTAGTTGACCACCCTTAGGTTGCAAGCGGCGAGGAAGAGGTGCAGGCCCTCCAGCAGCATCCAGGTGAAGGAGGCCAGGTAGAGATAGTGTAAGGCACCCGCGATGACGGCGCACAGCACCTGGAGGAGGAGTGAGAGTTACCAGGTGGGACTGTCAGGTGAAGTATGGACCCAAGACCTCTCCTATACTCTTTTTTTTTTTTTTTTTTTGGAACTCTGATGTATATGAAAGAAGTGTCAAAAAAGGGGGTCTTCTAGTTGGGCCAGTCATTGTGAAATTGGCTACTCACCCCTCCAACATTCCTAAAACACAAGGCCAATTTGCTAAAATGTTCAATGCAGCATGGCGCCATGAACTCCACATCCCACAGGGAGGACAGGTGTCCTTTGGGACAGTGTCAGTACCTTGTTCTCAGTTCTGTCTATGGCCGTGAGGAAGAGCAGGTGGGCCAGGAAGAGGCAGAGCGAGAGCTGCAGGTGGAGTGAGGTGCTGGTGTTCTGGATGGCTTTGCACAGCAGGAAGGTGAGGGCCGCCAGGAGGAGGCACAGCAGAGAGAGGCTCAGCCCCACGTAGGTGATCACAGCCAGGGCGGGATCCTCCCCCTGGGACCCAGCAAAGAGGAGACATCAGTTATACTTTCCTGAGCTGGATTAATGACTCTCCCACCATATTTAGTTTTATTTTTGGATGTAACAAAATCAGGAATGGAGGAGCCACCTAAAATTCTGATGTTTGTGGGTAATATTAGAGTTTTATGGGTCCTGAGTGGATTAATTCAGACCCCGGAAGAATTGAGGGATAGAAGAGATTACTCAAGATCAAGTCCTGGAACTCACAGGGTTTATTTTAAAATATTTTTTTGCCCCAATCAGTGTGGCTCAATGGAAAGAGCATTGGCTTGTGAACTGAAGGGTCCCAGGTTTGATTCTGGTCAAGGGCATTTACCTCGGTTGCAGGCCTGATCCCTACCCCTGGTTGTGTGTGCAAAGGCAGCCAGTCAATGTGTCTCTCTCACATCGATGTTTTATTCTCTCTACCTCACTCTCTCCCTTCCACTCTCTAAAAATTGAAAAATAGCTTCAGGTGAGGATTAACAACAACAAAAAAGAATGTCACTGAAGAAAAATTTCCCTGCTGGTGTTGCTCAGTGGTTGAGTGTTGACCCATGAACCAGGAGATCATGGTTTGATTCCCAGTCAGGGCACTTGTCTGGGTTGTGTGTTCGATCCCTTGTAGGGAGGTGTGCAGGAGGCAGATGACTGATGATTCTCTCTCATTGATGTTTCTCTCTCCCTTTCCTTTCCTCTCTGAAATCAATAAAAACAAAATACTTTTATTGAATTTTAGAGATAAAGGAAAGGAGAGGGTGATAAAGAGAGAAACACTGATATGAGATGAAACATCAGTTGCCTCCTGCACAGTCCCTATGGGAATAGAGCCTGCATCCCAGGCATGTGCCCTGATCGGGAATCAAACCAGAAACCTTTTGGTGCACCAGACAGCATGGGCCAGGCATAGGGTTTATTTTTCTTTAGACTTTTGGGCATGACTAAGCTTATAGGTTATCACGTGAGAAGAAGGAAGTGTGTAAACAATTGCAACATTATGTATTAGCAAATGATCAAAACAAAACCCACTATAAGAGGTCTTGATGTGTAATTTATGGAGCATTCACAAAATTAAATGCTGTGTGGCAATAAAAATGATGAAGTGTCTCTTTGTAGGCTGGAATAGAAAATTCTCCTAGATGGAATAAATAAAATACAATTTGCACAACAGTGAAAACACACACACACAGACACACACACACACACACACACACACACACACTCCACCAAGTCTTTGAGAAGGGAAAAACCAAGGAACCAATACATGCATTATTTTTATACAGGATGAAGCAAAAGTAGGTCTACAGTTATGAGTATGTGAAAAACAGAGTTTATTCATGTACTATTTGTTAATTATTGTATTATTTTCCATACAAACAACTATAGACCTACTTTTGCCAGACCCTATATGTATGAAATATTCAAAGAAAAATACAGGAGAAACTAACAGCTTTGACTGGTTGAAGCCAGAGGAACTAAGCATCTGGTTTCTTTCTCATTCTGTTTGAATTTAAAATGTAAATATTTTAAATCTTCAATAAATGTAAAACAGTATGTAAATAAAAGCATGAATATTGTATTACCTAGTGAGGTGGCCAGAGGAAGCATGGTCTTGGAGAGTTGTTCACACTTCTGGAAGTTTCTATGAGACCTGGCCACTTGGCTATTATTCTTTTGATGTGGGTGCCACATTTATTTCAGCAAACTAGAGACCCAGTGCACAAAATTTGTGCATGGTGGTAGGGGCGTTTATCCCTCTGTCCAGCCTGCACCCTCTCCAATCTGGGACCCCTCAAGGGATGTCCGACTGCCCGTTTAGGTTCGATCCCACCGGGCAATTGGACATCCCTCTCACAATCCAGCAATAGATGCTGAATTCAACCCCTTTTAGGGCTCTCACCTGCACATCATAGTGGGCCATGAGGACAGCAAAGCTGCTGAGGTGGCTGCATTGGCAGGTGGTGCTGGCGTCTCTGGTGCCCACCCTCCAGCAGCCTTTGGTGGACCAATAACTTTTATTCTGGCCAGACTCCCAGAAGACACAGAAAAGCTTCTGCTGTGGCTCTGGGGCCACTGCCTGTAGGAACAGGGCAAGGTGTGAGCTGGTGTTTCTGATGCTCAGAAATGCTGACCCAAATCCTTGCTTGCAATGGGCTTTCCTGGGGAGATGATGCACCCATGGGAGAGCCCCCAGAACCTCAAGTCTATTCCCAGCAATCAGGATCATTTTATATCTATAGCCCCATCCCAGCAGGACTCACATGCTTGAAGATGAAGGTGACTGGGGAGCTTAGGTTCTGGGTGTTATTGCTCACAAAGACAGAGATGACATCTGAGAACAGGATGAGGGAGACTTCCTGCAACAGGCCCTTGTGTGTCTCATGCAGAACTGACTGCTCCTCAGCTTGTAGAACCAGGGGGGCTTCAGCCATCAACTTGCCCATTCCCGGGGTGGACAAAAGGCCCACCGTAGACGGACCTATAGGAAAAGACCATGGTTGGCATCTTGAGGGGCTCACAGGACCCCTTCTTCAGGTAGGCTCTTTTCTTATGGACCCCACCATAGCCCACATTTTCCTTTAAACTTTAATTCTCCATTTATTCCATCCTTGGGAATCTTGCCCCACTGTGAAACCTCAGTGAACTTCTCCCCATCTCAGCCTTACCTGAATCACCAGATTCCTGTACTGCATCCCAGTCCAGCATCATCTTTGTCTGGTTAACACTGAAGGTGACCGTCCTGTCTCCTTGCTTCTTTATCTTCAGAGACAGTTCTATGAATTGTGGAAGTTATATTGTGGGGGTTGTTAGATTAGTAATTGAACCTGCAATGGTTGCTATAATACCCTGTTATATATAACTAATATATTATATAATTGTATTACATATTTATTTATTACATAATATATATTATCTATTTATATAAAAGCCTAAGCTACCGGATAACCAGATGACTGAATGACTGGTTGACCGGTCACTATGACACACACTGACCATTAGGGCACAGAGGCTCAATAAAGGTCAGTGCACTCCCACAAAGGGAGTGGCAGCTCAGCTGACCGATAGGTGCCAGATGCAGGGTTCACTGCTGTGGCTGCTCGAGCCTCTCCTGATTGCGACCGACTGGGTGTAAGCCTATAGCAGGTGAAATGGGGCTGGGATGAGCGGGAGTCACAGGCAGGAGCTGCTGGTCTCAGACCAATCCCCACAGGCCGTGCTGAGGGACCCCACCAGTGCACAAATCCATGCACCAGACTATATATATATAGTAAACATGATAATAGAAAAACACATAATATTTGTGTACAAAATAATGGCATATATATCATGTGGATTTACAAAGGATCATAAGAGAATATCATGAACGATTATTCAACAAGTTAGATAACCTGGATGAAATGAAGAAATTCCTAGAGTCATACAAACTACCCAAATGGAATTAGTAAGATATAGGAAATTGGAACATGCCTGTAACAGGTAAATAGATTGAACCATTAATTAAAAGCTTCCCCAAATAAAAATCCCATAACTGATGGCTTCATTGGTAAATTCTTACCAGCCATTTATGGAAAAATGAACACCAATTCTTTGTAAAATTATCCATAAAATAGGAGAGGAAGGAAAATTATCTAAATAATTATATGAGGCCACCATCATTCTGAAAAGAAAATCAGATAAAGACATCATAAGAAAATAAAATTGCAGACCAATATCTAACATACACTGAGTGGCCAGATTATTATGATCTCTGAACACATAATAATCTGGCCACTCAGTGTATATCCTATATAATAAAAGGCTAATATGCAAATTGTCCCCTTGACCAGGAGTTCGACCAGCATGCAGGCCAGCCAACTGTCCATGAATGAATTCATGCACCAGGCTTTAAAATATATATATCTACACTAACAAAAGAGAAGCATGCAAATTGATTGTCCTTCTGCTATGCCCACCAGCCAATCAGAGTGAGTATGCAAATTAACTCAACAAAGATGGTTGTTAATTTGCATATGCAGGCGAAGAGCAGCCAGGGTCTGGAAACATCCTCAGGACCCAGGCCTCTCCTAGTGTATAGGTCCATGCTTACACCCTGGGCAGCAGAGGTCCCAGAATGCCCCCTGGCCACTCCGGAACTACAGGTGGAGGTACCAAGTGGCTGGGAGTGGGGCTGGAATATCCTTGTGTCATGGCTGTCAGGGTCCCAGCACGACCCCCAGCCCAGTACCCAGGATGCGGGGCTAGCTCTGGCCTTGGGAGCATGTCTCTGCCCCCCCTCTCCCCTTAGTTGGTGGGGACATGCCCCTAGCCCAGTAGACACAACACAGGAGGTCCTCTGCACATGAGCTGCAAAGGAAACACCTTTTCTTCTCTCTCTCTTTTTTAAAAAAACTATATTTTATTAATTTTTTTTTACAGAGAAGAGGGGAGAGGGATAGACAGTTGGAAAAATCAATGAGAGAGAAACATCAATTGGCTGCTTCCTGCACACTCCCCACTGGGGAAGTGCCTCCAACCAAGGTACATGCCCTTAATAGGAATCTAACCTGGGACCCTTCAGTCTGTAGGCCAACGCTCTATCCACTGAGCCAAACCAGTTCGAGAAAATACCTTTTCTGACCACTAATTGGCTAAGCTCCCTGTACACCGCCACTTGCAGTGTTCTTGGTAACTTGGGTTACAAGAATCCAAGAAAATGATCTAGGGTTTTTCCACCTCACTCCTGGAGGAGAAAACAAAGGTCTGCTGCTGGAGGGCTAAGAAATGTCATATCCTGCTCTTGCTGGTTTGGCTCAGTGGATAGAGCCTCAACCTGCCGACTGCAGGGTCCGGGTTCGATTCTGATCAAGGGCATGTACCTACGTTACAGGCTCCTCCCTGGCCAGGGCCCAGGTCAGGGCTCATTCAGGAGGCAACCAATCAACGTGTCCCTCTCACATTGATGTTTCTCCCTCTCTCTTCCACACTCTCTAAAATTCAATGGAAACATATCTTCAGATGAGAATAAAAAAAAAAAAAAAAAAAAAAGAAAGAAAGAAATGTCATATCCTATGAAAGACACATCTTGAAAATGCCTAAAGAAAGTTGTCACTTTTTCATGGTGAAGGGACTAGAGTCCGTGTTGATGAAAACACCTTGGTGGTTGTGACTGGCAGTGGCTGCAGCAGCGGGGTGGGTAATGGGGCTGGTGCCTTCCCTTGATCAGCCTGGTCGCCTCCTGCAGAGGGTGGCCAGTCTGTGGCTTAGGCCCGCTACCCATGGGAGGATTAAAGCTTAATTCTGGTCAAGAGCCACATGCCTGGTTTGTAGGGTCAATCCCCAGTGGAGGGCATGCAGGAGGCAGCCGATCAATGATTCTCTCTCATCATTGATGCTTCTCTTTCTCTCTCCCTTTCCCTTCCTCTCTGAAATCAATAAAAATATTCTTTTTAACAACAACAATAACAACAACCCCCCCACAAATAAACAAAAAGTATGGTACTGAGTTCTGGTCAAAATGGCAAGGTAGGTCCCACGAGTACATCAAAATAATTTCTAAATTATAGAACAATCAATTTGGAGAACAATTGGGAGACTAGCTGTAGAGAGGCCCTATAACTAAGGATATAAAGAAGAAGCTACATAGAGGCTGTAGGAGGGGAGAGATGAACTGGTCAGTCCTCAAGTGCAGCAGTTGAGCTTTGAGAGAGATATCTTAGCTGCAGAGGTCCCTTCTTAAAAGTGAGGAGTCCCAGCCCCACATTGGGCTCCAAGCCCAGAGTACCAGCGCTGGGAAGAGGAGCTCCCACAACTCACAGCTATGAAATCAGTAGGGATTCTGCCCACCCAGGTGAGATGAAAGGCTGTCGGAAACCCAAGTGTCCCCTTAAACTAGGGTGTTTGTAGGCACTCACGTTGGCCTCTGGCAGTCATCAACACAGACTCTAGCGGCACAAGGGGCTCAGAAAAAGCTGTAGCAGCAAGTGTTGCATTGCAAAGCACATTATTTGCAAACCCAAGACTTGGTACTATGGAAACTCTTTCTACCTGAGCAACAAACACCCTCTTCAACTAATCCCAGGGTCGAGTGGAGACACAGCGTGGATGCCACAGAGGTCTGCCAGTCACCAGGACTGGGAGAGCAAAGCAACAAAGGAAGCGACCTACTTCCCCCAGATCATCCCACCCCACACATCACGGTGAAATGCTGGCAGTGTCTGGGGACAGGGGGCAGCACTGGGATTTCATCCCATCGTTTACCACCTTTCCCCAGATGAGGTTGTTCTCCTAAGACCGAGGTATCTAAACTAGGAAGACTTCTCCAACCTTCCCACGGAGCACAGGCCATTTCCCGCCACCCCTCAGAGATCTGAAAAAGCAGAGCAATTCAGGAGAACGAAAAAACTTGTGATTCAGCACCACCTACTGGAAAACAATGGAAAGAATTAGGCAAACAGAACACCTAATGATCTCAATTCAACAAGGCCTTCTCCAAAGCCCATTGTATTAAAACTGTCAAAAGTTAATGTCATGGAGATCAGATGCATTAAAAAAAAAAAAAAAAAAAGAGAAAAGACTGCTGTATACATGAAAATTTCTTTTATGTGAACTTAATGGCAACTACACATAAAAACCCAAAACTGAGACACATAACTTAGAAAAAGAGGAAACAGGGAAAAATGATGAAATACCACCACCAAACAAAAACAACAGACAGGAGACAAGGAAAAAACAAATAGCACAGAGCTACCAGAAAACAAAAGATAAAACGGCTATAGAAAATCCTCATTCACCAAGAATCACTGTAAATGTACATGAAGGGAATTCACCAATAAAAAGGCACAAAGTAGCAGACGGTATCAAAAACAAAATCCAAGTTACCTAAAAAAATTAAGTGGAACTGCTTTATGACCCGGTGATTCCACTTCTGGAAATTTATCTGAAGAAACCTGAAATGCTAATTTGAAAGGATATATGCACCCCTTTATTCATTGCAGCATTATTTACAATAGCCAAGATTTGGAAGCAGTTCCATCAGTAGATGACTGGGGGAAAAAGATGTGGGACATTTATAGAACGAAATACTACTCTGTCATAAAAAGGGAGAAAATTTTACCCTTCTCTACAGCATGGATAGACCTGGAGAACATTATGCTAAGTGAAATAAACCAGTCAGAGGAAAAACAGTACCATATGATTTCACTCATATGTACAATTTAATGAACAAACTGAACTATTAATAGAGACTAATAGATAGAGGGCAGGCAGATAGCTCTGAGGGTGGAGGTGTTGGAGAGATTTAGACACTATTTAGTTGGTACAGTGTTTACTTTTGGGGTGATGAAAATATTTTAGAAATATTTTAGAAGTGATGATGACAACTCTGAATATACTGGATGTCATTGAATTGTACACTTTGGTTAAAATGGTCAACTTTATGTTATGTGAATTTTACCTCAATAAAACAAATTATTTTCAATGTCAAGTATTTTTAAAAAAATATATTTTTTATTGATTTCAGAGAGAAGGGGAGAGGGAGAGAGAGATAGAAACTACCAATGATGAGAGAGAATCATTGATCAGCTGCCTTCTGCATGCCCCCAGTGGAGATCGAGCCCAAAACCTAGGCATGTGCCCTTCATTAAACCCAGGACCCTCCAGTCCACAGGCTGATGCTCTAGCCACTGAGCCAAACAGCTAGGGCTCAAGTAATATTAAATATACTAGAGACCTGGTTCATGAAAATTCGTGCACTGGAGGGGGGTTCCTCGGCCCAGCCTGCCAATCTCACAGTCCAGGAACCCTCAGGGGTGGGAGGCAACCAGCAATCAGGGGAAGATGATGCCCCATCACACCTCTGCTGCTGCCACTGCCAGCAGCACAAGCCTCGGCAGGCCCTGGTTATCTGAGCCTCAAGTGGCCCTGGGCGGCTGGGCAGCTGCCATCTGAGACTTGCCTGCACCTTGGGCCGGCCTTGGGTGACTGGGGGCTGAGAGGACTGGGCAATGCTATCTTGTGGCTGTGGTGCTGCCATCTTTGAGGATGTGACAGTCAATTAGCCTATTCCGTCTTTATTAGATAGGATATTATTTTTTGTTTGTTAATTCTCACTTAAGGATATTTTTTCCATTGATTTTTAGAGAGAGTGGAAGGGGTGGGGGGAGAGAGAAAGAGAAACATTGATGTGAGAGAGTCACATTGATTGATTGCTTCCTGCAACCTTCCTGACTAGGGCCTGTGATTGAATCTGCAACTCAAGTATGAGCCCTTTACCAGGAATCAAACACACACCCTTTAGTGCGTGGTCCAAGGCCCCAACTACTGAGCCAAACTGGCCATGGCTAAATCTATATTCTTCAAAATTAAGTAAATTGTTCTCTTTTGAAGCCTTTTGTATTTCATCTTAAAATTGCCACTATTTTTATTTCACTGCTCATAATTAATTTTACAATGAAAATGTATATTAATTGTCATTTTATTCATTCTTTTTTTATTGCAGTATGATTGACATAACATTAGTTTCAAATGTACAACAGATGGCTCGATATTTATATATATATTGCAAAATGACCACCACAATAAATTTAATTAACACCTGTCATTATACATAGTTACTAAATTTTTAAAATTCTTGATAAGGACCTTTATGGTTTACTTGCACAGACACTGTCAAATATGTAATACAGTATTACCAACTATAGTTGCCATGGTATACATATATATCCTCATGACTTATTTATATTATAAGTAGAAGTTTGTACCTTTTGACTTCCTTTACCCATTTCAGCAGCCCTTCACCCCCTGCCTTTGGCAATTGTCAATCTATTCTTTGTATCTATGAGTTTGTTTTTTAGATTCCACATATAAGTGATAGCATTCAGTATTTGTTGTCTGTTTGACTTATTTCATTAGCAAAATTTATTCATTTCTCTTTAAGCTTTTACTTTAATTTGCTTATGAGTGGTCACTCAGCTCCAGTGAGATTGGGGGAGGAATGAGGTGCAGAATGGACAGGGCTGAGACTGAGGGCAGACCCAGGCACTTACCTGTGCCTCCGGTTGCTTTAAAGGTCAGCGATTCATTGGGTGGGGCCTTGCTCAACTTTCTGACGACATGTTCCATGTTGAGGAGCAGGTTAGTGGCCACATAGTTCTGATCTGAGTGGGGCCAGGTCTCCAGGTCCCCTGGGCTCTCCAGCAAGTCATCCACCTCCTGTATGAGGTCCTGGGGGTATGGACACAGAACCATTGGCCCATGCACTACAGGGGCTACAGGAAAACTTTGCCCACTCAGCTCCAGCAAACAGATTCTAGATACTGTGTATTTGGGTAGTACCAGATTGCCCCTGCAATCCAGCCATGTAGAGGTCAGTCCTGTTCATAATGCCAAGGGTGATGAAAACTGAATGGGCGCCAAAACTGGTTTGGCTCAGTAGATAGAGCATTGGTCTGCAGACTGAAAGGTCCCAGGTTCAATTCAGGTCAAGGACATGTACATTGGTTGCGGGCACATCCCCAGTAGGGATTGTGCAGGAGGCAGCTGGTCGATGTTACTCTCTCGTCGATGTTTCTAGCTCTCTGTCCCTCTTTCTCTCTCTTCCTCTCTATAAAAAATCAATAAAATATATATTTTTTAAAAAAGAAAACTGAATGGGCAGGAACAGCAAGAAAGGTGTTAGTTGGTGTCTGAGGATCTAACAGTGAGTGCAAGTACCTGCATGTCTGCTTTCCCCACTCGCCCTAGGAGAAGAGGGGACTCAGAGCAGGGCACCATTGTGCCCCTTCCCAAACCAAGGCTGCCCAAGTTCTCCATGGGATTCCTCCACTGCCTCCCCCAGGTCCTGTCCTTACCTGGATGTTGTCCAGATCCGAGGCTGACTTGAAGTCTCTGTCCAAATCATTAAATTTTTGTACCAAGGGGGAGAGCCTCTGGGGAGAAGGAAGATGTGATAGTCAGAGAGTGTCACAGGTAGATGGGGAAAGTTGGGGAAAATAGGTGGGTGCTGAAGGTGGCATAGAGGTATTTTCTGCCTTTGTCCTTGCGGGAGTCACTCACCTTGCTGTTGTTGACTCTAGGGTGTGCATTCCATTTGGGGAAGATCCCTGGTGCAGACAGAAGGGCAGATCATTAGGTGTATGTGAGTGTGTGTGTGTGTGTGTGTGTGTGTGTGTTGGGGGTAGGGCTTGGGACCCAGGCCAGGTTCCTACCTGGATTGTCATTTGGTAATTTACGGACCCTGGTTTGAGAATAGAAGCACCTGGGAGGTTCCACTGTCCCCTCTTCCCTTAGTGGACACTTTTTTCTAGTCACATGGAAGCCTCATAGCATAATAATGTGGTGGCTTCGATGCTCTTTTGTCCAAATGTGGATGGAATCAGCCTGAGTCTTACGTGTCTGCTATTCCCAGTTCCCTAAATTTCCTGGGAAGTTCCCAGCTACCATAGGGGAACATCACAGCTGCCTGTGTCCCAGCCTGAACTTTAGACAGAGGACAGAGTATGCCTTCATGAGAATCCAGGGCACAGGAAATGCTGCATTTCCTGGTCACGACCTGACTTGCCTCCCAGTGATAGCCTTAGTTCTCATTTCCCCAGAGCAGCTACTCACTGACTGAGTTCTCTTTGGAATCCCATTGGGAATGCAAGGGCTTGTAGGAAGGGGTGAGGAGAATGAAGATGATGCCAGACAAACAAGAGCCACCCAGACAGTGGATACCAGAGTAGGGGAGAGAGGGAGTTATGGCTGCCACTGGACTTAGAAGAGCTCAGAAAAATCTGGACATTTAGGGAGGAAGAAATAGCTTTTCTTATTTTCAGAAGACCCTCCCTGGTCCCATTTTCAGAGTAAGCCTCCTTCTCTCCTTGTTAGTAAGAGGACCCGGACCCCAACCAGCACTTACCCAGCTTATGTCACTAATTGCCCTGGCTGGGCAGACTCACCTTTAAGGGCTTTATCTGCAGCATCCAATGTCAAAAGGAGATGGTCATAGAGTCCTGGGGCAGAAAGACAGAAAAATGATCAAGATAGGTCAGTGGAGCTCCAATTTCAACCTCTAACCACAGGCCTCCACCTGGAAGGTGGCTCTGGCCCTGCAGCCCACAGCTTTCTGGCAATTTCTCTGAGGTTTCTATGCTTGAGATCAAGGACTCTGTCTTTTCCCTCCATTTCCTGGGACTCCCCAAGGAGCCAGTCACTGGTAGTCGGGGAACCTCAGATGCTACAGGTAAGGGGACAGAACATACACACAGCTGATGACAGGGACACATCTTAGAAACGCCAACCTTTTCCAATGGGGAGGTTATATCTTGAAGGAGAAAGTCCTTAGATTGGTTTGATTTTTCCCATATTCACATTCTTGGTTCTTTGGCAATGGCATAAATCTGCTTTGAAACCTCATAGTCAGTAGGTGCCAGTTCTTATTCACAGGGAGGCATCCTATGGGTGAATGTTGTGGCTTCAATGCTCCATTGTCCAGATGTGGATGGAAATGTCCTGAATTCTCCCTGTCATTTAGCCCCTGTGCACTTGCTTCCCTGGCAGCTCCCAGGTGGGGTGGAGACATCATGTTTACCTGTGTCTCAGCCTGAGCATTTGGACAAAGGCCAGAGTGGACCTTCCTGGGAGCCAAATGCAGGAGAAATATGTCCCCTGAGCAGTACCCAACTTGGCCCCTGGTGATGGCCTTTGTCCTGCCTCCTTTAGGACAGTTTCTCTCTGCCTTAATTCTCCTTGGAACCCAGTGATGCTGGCAGAACAGGGTTCTCCTTTCCATGCTAACTCTGAGACTCAAGCTGGCCCAAGACCCACCCATGATCCTGACTCCTCAAGGCCTGGAGAAAGGGGTGAGAAGAATGAAGGTGATGGCAGATAAGCAAGAGCCACTCAGACAGTGGATGCCAGGCCATCATTGGATATCCAGCCATGCAGGCTTGAGGTGGTGAAGATGCCTCTTATGATCCCCACAAAGGCATCCCCTGGACTGGCAGGAAGCGGTGAGAATCCACTTCTGAGCAAGGCCAGCAGTAGGTAAAGGCTGGGTGGCTGAAGAAGGGAGCAGGTGCTGATGGCCAAGGGGTGGCAGCTGTTTCTGTCATCTGGCTTTTTGATCTGCATCAGGAATACCAACTTGTAGGTCCTGCTGACTGGGCTCAGTTTGGGTCCCCCTGTGGCCTGAGTTGACCTTTACAGGAGAGGGTCAGGCATGGGGCAATGATGTCCAATTACATCCTTTCTTTCAATCTCATTCAGATAGGAGCCTCTTTCATTTACCTCACTTTCTGAGTATCTGTGGGGTGGTTTATTTCACCCTGCCCACCTCCATCACAACATCCTCCTGGATCCTATTCATCTGAGTTGCCCATAGGCCCATGAACTGAACTTATTGGGTTGAATCAGGGTGGAGCCTTGCTTGGGAAAATAGATGCAGCTGAGAAGTGGGGTCAGGGTGCTAGTAGGGGTTTCACCAGGTGTGGTTGTTGGCCAGGGCAGGGCCAGCTGGACCACATGGGCTGACCCTTGACTCTTGCCACTCACACATTTCTGAACAGGGTGCATCAAGGCCTGAGGGATCTGAGAGTGCTTCGGGGGTGGCCAAGCCCATGTGGACTCTAGTGGGGGAAGATCTCAGCCTGGAAGATTCTGATGAAGAAGAAAAGAATGGATATTGCACTGGAATGCAGTACTCTGTGAGCTCTTGAAGTATCTTGAATGATACCACTTTCTTTGTTTTATAAAATTAAGATGCCAAGTAGCAAGAGGATGTTCCGAAATTGTATAAGTGGCACTTGGTGGGGCATTCAGAGTCTTGGGGTTCAGAGAGGGTGGGTGACCTGGTTAGTGTCCAGGCTACCTCTTTGATAACCTGGAGAAAGGATTGAGAATCCCAAACCTAATGAATGAGAAGATGGAAGACATGGGATCCTTCTCACCATCACACAGGTTGTCAGCATCAATGTGGAACATTTTCTCAGAAACAGGCCTGTTGTCTCGGCTGCATCTGCAGTAGGACTCCGTGAAGTCTTGGCAGTCTAAACGTATTTCACAGGACCATTCTGACTTTGGTCCACACTCCTTGATGTCTGGAACACAATAGGCAAAATGTCAACTCTCAAAGGCAAAAGTTCACACTGGCAGTGACCCTGCCCTCCAGTATGACCCTGTCATGGGGGCTGGAGAGAACACAGGTCCAGGGTTGCACTCCTAGGATGGGGCTGGGCAGAATCAGCTGCCCCAGAGCCTACTGACTCCTCAGCCCATCTTTACTCTCTGAGGCACCTACATTCAGACACTCTGCTGTGTCATGATGGGGTTGAAAGGAGGTCTGCATCCCTCTTCTCAGGCCTTGAGGGGTAGATGGAGACACTGATTCAGGCTCCAAATCCTCCTTTGTGATGCTATTTGCATCATTGGCGACTTGGGGTGGCCTCCAAATAGGGTGATAGTGGATTTGATGGCCATCCTCAATGCTGAGGTTATGGAGGGAATCATGGGTAGGGCTGTATAAGGTGAGGTGGCACTCACTCATCACATACCTGGAGATAGAGCCAGGTGTGAGCCCCTGCCCATTGACACCGTCCATTTCCTTTTAATCACAGTGGCCCAAGTACACCCCACCCTCCTTGGCAGTTCCCCATCTGGCATTTCCCCAGCTCCCAATGGCAGCCTTTTACAGATGCCCAGGATATCTCTGGGAGAGTCTTCTTATCTTCATCCTGGGTAAGATCCTCTGTTATTAGAGGCAGTAGGGGATGTGAAATGAAGAATTAGCATGAAGGCACTCACAGCTAAGCCATGGGGCTGTTTTCTGGCATTTTATCTTTTCATGTTCTCTAAACCGTAGAGAAAGTTGTCCATGGGACAGGTCTCATTTGAGTTGCTCAGAGGTCCAGCGAGAAGTGGCTGGACACCACTGGGTAACAATAGCAAATTAATAAGAACCAAATGAATAAAAATGTAGGGACAGAAAGCTTTACTCTGTACATTCCAAACAGGGTACCAAAGTCTTTAGGGCCTGCCCCAACCAGTTTGGCTGAGTGGATAGAGTGTAGGCCTACTGACTGAAGGGTCCCAGGTTTGATTCCGGTCAAGAGCATGTACCTTGGTTGTGGGCACATCCCCAGTATGTGCAGGAGGCAACTAATCAATGTTTCTCTCTCATCGATGTTTCTAACTTGCCATCCCTCTCCCTTCCTCTCTAAAAAAAATCAATAAAACATATATATATATATATATATATATATATATATATATATATATATTTTTTTTTTTTTTTTTTTTTTTTTTTTCAAGACTTTAGGGTAAGGACTCATTGGGATCATGAGGAGTGAATTAGTCTCCCACCAGGTCAGTTTCTTTTCTAAATTCATGAATTTCCATTTCAAGGCCTAGGTTATGGAGTCAGACCAGGACAGGAGAGGAGCTGGGCGGGATTCACATCTGTGGCATTCATGTTTAGCCTCCACCTGGGCAATAGGTCTTTTTTTTTCTTTTCAGATGATAGTGATGGCTGGAGACCTGCCATTAAGTTTGATGCCATGGGGTAGAGGAGTTGAGGAAAAGTGGAAATAAGGTGTGAAATGGAAGGACAAAACAGTGGGAAATTCCTCAACCTGACAAGTGCCTTCAAGAAGGAAGCTGGGATCCAGGTACCTTAGTAGCATCTTCTCTCCATGTCAATACAGTCTACAATTTTGCATGTGACATGCAAATGCACAAAGAAACCTTTAGGAATACCACTAGTGTTATGGATGGGCACAGCAATAGTGACAACATCTTTTTCTTTTCCTGATAAAAGTTACTTTTCCACAAATATTAAATAACACTTGGATACTGAGAAAGCAAAGAAAATAAAATAATGACAAAAATAATCACCCATAAGTCCCCAATAGAGACTATTGAAAAATTTTAGGGGTATATTTTTATCATCTGTTCACATATATTAAGAATATTTTCATTTATGACCAATTTATATGCATTAAGAGTATTTCAAGTAGATGAAGAGTATTTCTTGGTGTAAAATTTATCCTTCCCATTTTTGTGGTGCTTAAATCAACATAGATAAATTTTTCACTTGAACCATTGTTAGTATTATAATTTCATTTTATGATCCAATTTTCTTGAAGAATAAAACCCCCTTAGCTTTAGCACTACAACTTAATTAGTTTCCAAAACTTTGGCAAGTAACTAAATCTCTTTTGGTCCAAATTTGGTAATTCAAAAAATGATGCTTCCTGGAAACCATAAAATTCATAGAAGAAAACATACTAGGTTAGCTTCTCGACATTTTTCTTGGCAATGAATGTTTGTATTTGACATAAAAAAGGCAACAAAAGCAACAATAGACAAGGGGGCTACATCAAAGTAAAAAGCTCTTGTACAGCAAAGAAAACTATCACTGCAATGAAAAAGCAACTGCAATTGTGAGAAAATATTTGCAAATCCTGTTTCTGATAAGGATTAGCATCTAAAATGTATAAAAACTCACACAACTTAATAGTAGGAAACCCAAGCAATCCGGTTAAAAATTGGGTAGAGGATTTGAACAAATGTTTTCCAAAGAAGACATAAACCCCCTTCCGCCACACCCCCCCCCCCCCCCCAAAATGGAAGTCATCCAAATAGCCAATAGATACATGAAAGGTGTTCAACATCATTAGTCATCAGGGAAATGCAAATAAAAATTATAATGAGATACTACTTCACACCTGTTAGAATGTCTATTATTAAAAAAAAAACCCCAAGAGATAACAAGTGTTGGAGAGGATGTGGAGAAAAGGGACCTTAGGCACTATTGGTGGGAATTTAAATTGGGGCAGCCCCTATGAAAAAATCCTCAAATATTTAAAGATTCAGATTCACTTGAACTTTTGGGTATTTCTCAGAAAGAAATATTAAATCTTGAAAAGATGTCTATAACTCCATGTTCTGTGCAACATTATTTACAATAGCCAAGATTCAAAAACAACCTGAGACCACTGGTGGACAAGTAGATAATTAAAAAGTTGTATGCATTTACAGTGAAATATTATTCAGTCATAAAAAGAAGGAAACCCTGTCCTATGTGACATGGCTAGGTGAAATGTCCGACAGAAAAATACAAATACAATAATCTGACTTAAATGTGTAATTTAAAAAAACCCACACTAACACATAGATACAGAAACAGATGGTTGGTGACTAGGAGTGGGGCAAATGGGTGAAGGTGGGGGAAAAACCCAACTCTGTCTGTGTCCTGGCTCTGCTGTAAGGATGAGGTGGAAAACCAGGGGATTCCTGGTGCGCTCGAGCTAGTAGGAGAGCCTAAGACTCAGAGCTCTGGGTATTTCTTTCCTCCTATTGCTTCCACTATTTCTTTCCTTTCTTTGTGCTATGAAAATAATAATTGGCAGTAACAAGCAGTAACAATGGTTACAGCTCCTATTTATTGACAATTTCTCTGCACTCATCTTAAATTTTTTTTTTCATGCAGGTAACTATGAAGTCTTACACCATCCAGGAGGGGTAGGTGCAATAATTACCCTCAATATACAGACAAGGAAACTGAGGGAGAGGAGAAATAATTTCCTAAAGGTCAGAGAGCCACTTAGTGGCACACAGTTCAGATTCATTGAACCCACACAGTTCAAATCCATTGTGGAAGCTCTACACACCCTTCCTACTAATCACAAAATCCTAACTGCCCACTTCCCTCATACTCCCCTGCCCTGTCTCCTCTCTCTAATCCTTGGCAAAATGCTTGTGCTGCTCTGGATGCTCCACAATATATCCCCATAATCTCTTTATGTCCCTCCACCCCTTTCCCTGAAACCTCTGTACCATTGCAACTCTTCAAGTGGCCGCGGGTGAAGACGCTACTCGGTGCAGCACTGAATCCGGGTGTGCAGTGACAGGCGCGGGGATTGACACATGGAGGGTTCGGAGGGCACCATCGAATACAGGCTGTGGGGTGGAACAGTGAGGTGGAGACCATGGTCAGAAGGCTCAAGGAATGGATAAAGCCATGGACAACTGTGGGTTCAAGACTAGAGGAACAAGCTCATTTCTCACCATTAGGATGGGGTTGCAGACAAGGAAGGATGAGCCTTGTTCTGGAACTTGTCACATTAGTGTTGCCTCCTAGGTGATTAAAAAGAAGCAGCGGGATCTTGGAGAAAACTTCTGACAAAAGATAATGGAAGGGAAGTAGAGACAAAAATTTCAATGTGAGAGAGACACGACTGGTTGCTCCTGCATGTTCCCTGATGGAGGCCAGGAATTGAGCCTGCAACTGAGCATAATATTTCTCAGGTCACACATGACTCCTGTCTTTGTCAGACATACTGTTTGTTGCAAGGATCAGAAATTCAGTTAAGAGGAGAAACCAAGATGGTGGCATAAGGTAAACACCTAAATGCAGCCTACCACAACAATTTTAAACTCACAACTGGAAAACAGAGCAAACATTGCCCTGAACCACCAGAAGGCTGGCTGAGTGGAAGTTCTACCATCTATGGAGGGAAGAGAAAGGTCGCTGAGCCTCAGGAGCTGTGGAGGTGCAGAGATCTGTGCGAGTGGAAAGGGCGGGTGGCCAAATACGCTGCTGGCTTACTCACAGAGCATGCAGATACGGTGGGTAGCTAACGTGCGGCTAGCTTGCTTGTTCAGGAGGAAAACAAAACCTCCCTATTGCACTGATAGCCAGCCCCAGTCATAAAGAAACCGGGCTGTCAGGCAGTGGGCAAAACTCTCTCAGAGGGGCGCATGGCCAGCAGCCATTACTGTGAGACTCAGGAACACGACCCTCTTAGGGCGGGGCTAACGGGAAACCAAAGCTTGTCTGCGTCACTTCGAGACTCTGCCTCATCCAAGAGGGGCGCAAAAGCCCTCCTAGTGGCTAGTTTTCTCGTTCAGGAGAAAAACAAAACCTTCCAATAGTACTGATAGCCAGCTCTCATCCAGGAAGAAACTGACAGTCAGGGAGCAGCAAAACTCATACAGCCTTCCCCCAAGTGGTGAGCATGCCAGCAGCCAGTGTTGCAGGATTCGGCAAATAGGACCCTCTTAAGGAAGTGCTGACGGGAAACCAAAACTTGTCTGCACCACTCTGAGACTCCACCCCATCCAAGCTGAGCACAGAAGCCCTCCTAGCTGAGACACTGCTGATCCTCACAGCCAATTGGCTTAGAGATCAACTCTCCCCAGTGATACCAATAACAAGCAAGGCTTAACAACAAGACTGCACACACAGCCCACAAAGGGCTGCACCAAGAGTGTCCACCTCAGGTAACTGGGAAGGCTGAGCTACTGGGCTCTGCTAGGACACCTAGCACACAAAGCTACTCCATCAACTCAGGGAAGCAGCTAAAATGCAGAGAAAAGGCAGGCAACAAAGGAAGTAAATGGAGGAAACCAAAAGAATGGACATAAAATTCAAAACCACAGTCATAAAGTTTTCTAAGAATTTTCTAGAAAAGACTGATGAAATAAATGAAACCTTTGAGGATATGAAAAGGGATCAACTAGAAATAAAGCATACACTGACTGAAATAAAAAAATATTATACAGAGTCCTAAAAACAGAATGGAAGATTGCAAGAATCAAGTCAAGGATTTGGAACACAAAGAGCCAGAAGACACTTCACCAAAGAAGCAAGAAGAGAAGAGATTCCAGAAAGTTGAAGATAGTGTAAGAAGCCTTTGGGACAACATCAAGTGAACCAATATCAGAATTATGGGGGTCCCAGAAGAAGAGAGAGACCAAGATACCGAAAGCCTATTGGAAGAAATAGAGACAGAAAACTTCCTCCACCTGGTGAAAGAAATAGACTTACAAGTCCAGGAAGCACACAGAACCCCAAACAAAAGTAATCCAAAGAGGACCACACCAAGACACATCATAATTAAAATTCCAAGAGCAAAAGACAAAGAGAGAATATTAAAAGCAGCAAGAGAAAAGCAGTTATTTACCTATAAAGGACCACCCATATGATTGTCAGCTGATTTCTCAACAGAAACTATGCAGGCCAGATGGGAATGGCAAGAAATATTCAAAGTGATCAATATCAAGAATCTACAACCAAGATTACTCTACCCAGCAAAGCTATCACTCAGAATTGAAGGCCAGATAAAGAGCTTCACAAATAAAAAAAAGCCAAAGTAGTTTATCACCGCCAAACCAGAATTATATAAAATGCTGAAAAGTATTCTTTAAGAAGAGGAAGAAGATAGCCGGGACCGGTTTGGCTCAGTGGATAGAGCGTCGGCCTGTGGACTGAAAGGTCCCGGGTTCGATTCCGGTCAAGGGCATGTACCTTGGTTGTGGGCACATCTCCAGTGGAGGGTATGCAAGAGGCAGCTGATCAATGATTCTCTCTCATCGATGTTTCTAACTCTCTATCCCTTTCTCTTCCTCTCTGTGAAAAATCAATAAAATATATTAAAAAAAGAAGAAGAGGAATAAGATAAAGATAAAAATTATGAACAACAAATACGTAACTATCAACAAGTGAATCTAAAAACCCAGGGAATTAAAAAATCTGATGAACAGCATTAACTGGTGAATATAGTAGAATCAGAGGTATAGAAAGGGAGTGGACTGACAATTCTCAGGGAAAAGGGAAGTGGGGGGTGCAGGAAGAGACTGAACAAAAATCGTACACCTATGGATGAGGACAGTGGGGGTGGGGAAAGGGCAGAGGATGGGGTAGGAACCTGGTGGAGGGGAGCAATGGAGGGAAAAAAGAGGAACAATTGTAATAATCTGAACAATAAAGATTTATTTAAAAAAAAAAGACTAGAGGAGGGGAGAGAAGGGAGGGGTGACTGCTATTGGAAAAGGAATAGACAAAAAAAAAAAAAAAAATCTGGGAGGTAAAACAGCTTTTGTTATTTCCAGATCATTTCCAAGCCTCACTTGCAAAATTAGCATCCTTCCCTCCCAGCTGCTGAGAGGGCGCAGACCACAGCCTGCACTCCTCCTCTCCGCCCCCCTCCCCTCCCTGTCCCCCCTAACCCCCTACCTCCCGCCCCCCCCCCTCGCTTCCCCGCCAGCTTAATATCACTAATGGGAATCTGTTTGGGCAGACTTACCCCAATCCTGTGCTGCAACGACCAACGGCAACAATAGCAGCACTGACAGTTCTGGGACAGAAAAACATGACAAGAAGACAAAGGAAAGAGAGTCAATCTCCAATTTCAAAACCTGGCTGCATGGCCATTGCTTCCTTCGGAGGGGGTTCTTGCCCTGCAGCCCACGGCCGTCCAGCAGGTTCTTCGTGTACTTTACTGGGAATTGAGGACTCAATCTTTCCCCCCCACCTCCCAGAACGACCTGAGAAATCAGTCACCAACAGATACAGTCCTCATGGATCCTTAGTTGCCACTGAGTAGCCTCAGCCAGTGGACCCTATGAAAATCCAGCTCTGTGTGCCTTTACAAGAAGTTTCTATCAATAAAATGTGCCCATTCTTAAAAAACATCATGTACCACAAATCAGTTAATGATAAATGTGATGTTTCATAAAAACCAGGAAGCAAATTACAACCAATGGTGACAACCTAATAGAAACACCGAACTTACTAGGTTACAGTTATTATCCAAAGTATTGAAGAAAATAAGGACTAACCAGCCTTTGGCTGACCTTGTTAATATTGATTTTAATCAATTCCCTATCCTTTAGATCACATGTGTCAAACACAAGGCCCGCGGGCCAAATCCGTCCCGCCAGGCCTTGCAATGTGGCCCGCACCGCGCTGTCATCACTGCACTCCGCTGCGTTTCCATCACAATGACAGTTTATGACTGTTCAGTAAACCATTCGGCCCGCGATTTAGGCTGGATTTTAGATTTTGGCCCCTTCTCTGATTGAGTTCGACACCCCTACTTTAGATCATGCCATGATACACACACAATGTTCATGTATTTCTTAGCATAATAGAGTTTTCAGATAGTTTATCTACCCTTCTGAAAAAAAATGATATGTGATAGTTAATCTTATGTATCAATTTGGCTGGACTACAGTACCCAGACATCTAGTCAAACATTAGTTTACTAGAGGTCCAGGGCATGAAATTTGTGTACAGGTGGGGTCCCTAGGCCTGGCCAGCAATCAGGATGGATCGGGCCAGAGTGATCAGGGCTGGGCCAGAGACGAGGCAACGGTCACCAGGCTGGGCAAGCAAGGAAAGGACACCGGATGCTGATGCGGCCATCGTCGGTGCCCCACCACTGCAGTGGGTGGGTGGTGGACTGACTGATCAGGGCTGCTAGCTGGGGGATGGGACAGGGCACGGGAGGTTGGCCGCCAGCCCCAAGGAGGGAGCCAGCCCGCAGCCCCCCTCGGAAAGGGGATATCCCTGTTCCAGCCTGGGGCTGGCCCCGATCAGGTAATTGGGGCCTGCGGGCAGGGAGGCAGGGATTGTGGGAGGTTGGCAATTTCTACCTCCCTGGTGGCCAGTGCACATCATAGCAACTGGTCATTCTGGTCGATAAGGCATAGATATAATCTGTTGTTGCGAATGCAGGTCTATTAAAAAATCTTTATTGTTGAAAATATTACATATGTCCCTCTTTCCCCCCATTGACCTCTCCCAGCCTACCACTACCCTCTACCCCAAGCCTTTACCACCCTATTGTCTGTGTTCCTGGGTTATGCATATATGCATATAAGATCATTAGTTGATCTCTTCCCACCCACCCACACACCCTTGCCTTCCCTCTTAGGTTTGACAGTCTGTTCTGTGCTTCTACCATGTTTCCCCAAAAATAAGACATCCTCTGAAAATAAGACCTACTTACAGGTTTCCTTCTGAGTGAAATATAAGGCATCCCCCCCCCCCCCGCCCGAAAATAAGGACCCCCTACGCTAAACATGAGAGATTTGGTCCACTGATTCTGAAAGAAATGGAGTCACAAGAAATTCACCAGGAAATTCAGGAATTGGATTGTTATGATGATGTTCCAGAAGATAATGACATGATTGTCATTGAATAAATAACTAAATTCTTGATACTGTAGGATTCACAGTTTGTCTGGTTTGTGTTGATAACTACCGTACTACCGTACCGTATACAGGTAATAAATTTCCTTTATTTTCATTTAACAATAAATGTGTACCGTGTTCTTCTTCATGGAAAAATAAGACATTCCCTGAAAATAAGACCTAGAGCATCTTTGGGAGCAAAATTTAATATAAGACACTGTCTCATTTTCGGGGAAACAGGGTATGACTTTGGATCTGTTTTAGATGAGATTAACATTTAAATCAGTAGACTTTGAGTAAATCAGATTGCCCTCCATAAGTTGGGTGGGCCACATCCACTGAATTAAAAATCATAAGAGAAAAAAGACTGACTTCCCCTTCTGTGGAAGAGGGAATTCTGCTTCCAAATGCCTTTTTAAAATTTTATTTTCTTTTAGAGAGTGGAAGAGAGAGGGAAAGACAGAGAGAAACATATTAATTGGTTGCCTCCTGTATGCTCCTCGACTAGGGCCCAGACCTGGGAGGAGCCTGCAACCAAGGTGGGTGCCCTTGAACGAAATCTAACTGGGACCCTTTGGTCTGAAGGCTGACGCTCTATCCACTGAGCCAAACTGGCTAGTGCCCTAACTGTAAGGTGACCAGATGTCCCCCTTTTGGCGGACAGCCCCGATTTTTAACAATTTGTCCCTTATCTTGCTGCGTTTTAAAAAAGTCCCAATTTTTGGAAAGAATGCACGACAAGCTAGGGAACGGCAGAACAGGAAGGGAATATACGGTTTTTGGCGGCCATGGGGCTATTTAGCCAGGATATGAGTTTTATATTATTTTTGCTAATTCTATAATGTTAAACTTTAATAATAACAACTGTTGAGAACTGATTATCGAGAACTGCTTATCAAAGTTCGCATTGTTGATCAGTTGTTATAATTCGACCACCATTGTTTGGACTTATTGAACAATGGCATTTTTGGGATTGGCAACGACGAAAACATTTTGTAACTGTCTCTCAGACGATTCAAATCTTACTGCGTGCTAGTAAGCTAGTTCAACAAGTGATGTCATTACAAATCAGCTATTCAGACAATTTAGGTATGTAATTTATTTGTTTATTTTATAAATACATAAATTTTCTTGAATTTAGCAGACAGTACTCCTATTATTTATATTTTATAGTGGAGGCAAAAAATCTAGCGCCGGCCTTGAAAGTGACACGACTTACGTTACGGCAAATTCAGAGGAAAAATAATACAAGTTAGTATTGTTATTATTTAGAAAGAAATATAGGATTAAAATTAAAATAATTTTTAAAATATAGTTACTTTATAACAATAAAATTAATTTAATTTATAAACTAACAATAAAATATGTTCATGTAATTATGTACCTAATTACTGTGTTTTTAAGCAATATGTATATAATAATTTATAATATAATATAATATAGACCAAATTTTTAATCAAGAACACCCCCCCTCGGTCAATGGTGTCCTGCCTTTAGACTTGGACTTCAGATGAAACATCAATTCTCCCTGGGTTTTCAGCCTACTGGCCTGCCCTGTGGATTTTGAACTTTTCAGCCTCCACTAATCTCATTAATTCATTCCTTATAATAGTGCATTTCTCTCCCCGCTTCTGCCTTTCTCTCTCCATCTCCCTGGTTCTCTCCCTCCTGTCCTTTCTCCTCTCTTCCCCTCTCTCCCTCCCTCTTTCCCTCCTTTCCCCCCTCTCTGCTTCCCTCCCTCCCTCCTATTGATTCTGCTTCTCTGAAGAAACTGGACTAAAACTAGTGGTTAAATGGGAAGTGTCTGTTAAGTCCTTGAGTATGCCCTAGGAATAAGTTTCACTAACTTTCTCCTTTGAGGTTTATTATAAACGAGCTAATATCCTTAAATTTTCTTCCATTTGTGCCTTATAGAGATACCCGGAAAAACAAGTCAGGTATCAAGCAAAAACATAATATTTTCAAACTGGGTAGAGAGTTCCCAGATAGCTTTAATTGTCTGTGGTCATTGTTATAATTTTACCTACCTGGCAGCACGCTTAGGCCTCTGTTTCTCATGGTGCAGATGCAAGTCCAACCACTGAGGATGTCTGATCTCAGTCTGTGTGTGTTAAAAAACTCGTTCTGTTTGGAGTATATATTGTGTCCTAGAGGAAGTAACTTAAGAAATTGTTGATTTGGATTCTTTCTTTCCCACAATCTGCACAATAATTAACTTGTCAGAGACTCCAGTTCTTCTTTTTAAGGATTTATATAGTATTTTAAGTCTTTACAGGAAGCCTCTTTGAGGGTGATTTTTAAGTGTTTTTACATAGGAAAATGTGATACTGTGCATTCAAAGACCTCCCCAAATGAAGAATCACTCTACTAGTCTTTTTGAATCACTCTACTAGTCTTTTTGCCCCTATAGGACCTTAGGTCAGAGTAAACAGAATTATCTATTTATTATCTATTAATGGATATTTTATTAAGATATAATTGACCTACATTATATACTTCCAGATGTACAACATCATAATTCAATAACTGTATACACTGGGAAATGATCACCATAATGTCTAGTTAACAGTTATCATCATATATAATTATAATTTTTTTGTGATGAGAACTTTTCTGTTTTACTTTGTTAGCAACTTTTAAGTATGCAACACTTTATTATTGACTATAGTCACCATGGCTTATTTGTTTTATAACTGGAAGTTTGTATCTTTTACTCCATTTAACCATTCCCCCCCTTCACGCCCTAACTCTGGCAGTAACCAATCTGCACTCTGTATTTATGATCTACGTTTTTTATTTCACATATAAGTGAGATCACATGATATTTGGCTTTCTCTGTCTGATTTATTTTTCCAGGCGTAATGACCCTCAGCTCCATGCATGTTGTCATCAATAGCAACACTTCATGCTATTTTTTTAATGGCTAAATAATATTCTCATTCATGAATGGGCACTTAGATTATTTCCATATCTTGGCTGTTGTAAATAATGTTGCAATTAACATTAGGGTATGTGTATATATATGTATATATATCTTTTTGAGGTAGTATTTTCTTCAGAAAAATACCCAGAAATTAAATTGCTGGATCATATAATTTTATTGTAATTTTTTCAGGTACTTACAAAAGTTAATGTCTTGTTGCTATTTTATTTTTTTACAATTTTTATATATTTCTTTTACTTTCAATTTTTATCTATATGGGTGTATTCCATTGAATACTTAACAAGATTCCAAAAATGCGCTGCCACATACAAAATTTCACATTACACTTTGATGGTGAATATGGCAGGTATTGTCTAATTTGCTGACACCCAGAGAGAAATCTGATCCATAAAGAAGTCTTTCATGGTTCTTTTCTGTGTCCTCAGAGGCCTACAATCGGCCCCAAGTTGTCCTATTCAGTCTTCAGATTGATTGGCAGCATTTCCAGTCTTGTCGTAGCTTCTACTGGTTTTAAAATTTGCCAGCGTGTTGCTTCTCTAATTTGTACTCCTTTAATCTGCCTTGTCCTATGCACATGAGACTACCCCACAGCCTGTTTCTGTTCCCCATCAGTTCTCCATGCCTGGCTGTTATCCCCATCAATTCTAATCTTGTCAACATGAGGACACTTCTGTTTCTTTGCTTCAACAACTGATTCAGATCCAACAGACATCTATATAATAAAAGGCTAATATGCAAATTGAGTGAACAGCAGAATGACTGGTCGCTATGACACACACTGACCACCAGGGGAAAGATGCTCAATGCAGGAGCTGTGCTCCCACAGGGGGAGCTCCGCTCAGCCAGAAGCTGGGCTCATAGCTGGATAGCACAATAGCAGTGGTGGGAGACACTCCCACCACCGTGGCAGTGCTAAGGATGGGGAGCAGGCCTACACCATCAGTCAGACATCCCCTGAGGGCTTCCAGACGGCGAGAGGGTGCAGTCTAGGCTGAGGGACCCCCCTTCAAATGTACAAATTTTGTGCACCGGACCTCTATTATATATATATAACAAGCAACTCCTATATGTCAGGCATCATGCCAAGCATTCTCGAATGGTTCTTCATTTACTCTTCATGTGGTAGGTATAACTGGGCCTGGTTTTCAGACGTATTGTTGTTATTTTAAAATACATATATGTTCACAGGAAGTTGCAAAAACAATACTAAGAGGTCCTGTGTACCCTCCACCCAGAAAGATGACATTTTTATGTAATGATATCCATTTACTTAAACCAAGAAATTGGGATTGGTACAATGTATGTGTATCGTTCTGTGACATTTTATCACATGTGTAGATTCCTGTAACTGCCACTACAATCAAGATACATAAAGATTCAATCACCACAACGATCTCCTCCATATTACCCCAACATCCCTAAACCCTAGTTGGTCTAAAACTAAGGTGTTTTTCATTCTTCAACAATACTCATAACAGTCTTAGATTCATACTTACTGATAAAAGAAAATATTTCTGATATGTTTTATAAACAAGAAAAACATACCCTGCACACATTTCCTATAGTCTGTGTGATGGTATTATATTAATTTTCTCTGTTTACACTTTTACACTTTCTTTTTTCTATATCTATTAGTTGTCCAGAGCTAATATAACAAAATAAAACAGACTAGATAGCGTAAATAACAGATATTTATTTTCTCACAGTTCTGGAGGCTAAATGTACAAGATGTAAGTGATGGCAAGATCTCTAGTGTCTCTTTTTCTCCTTTAAAAACATAAATTCTATGGGATTAGGACCTCATTTACCTTTACTCCTAAAAGACCGTATCTTCATATATGGTCACAGAGAGGTAGGGTTTCAACATATACATTTTATGAGGCACAGTTCATTCTAAAATGCCATATGCTATTTAACATTGACAAAGATTAAGGAAAGGGTAAGTTTTACATAAAAAAATATCGATTTCCGCTTAATTCCGGAAGAACATTTTTTTCTGGATATAGAATTTTGGGTTGATAACACCTTTCTTTCAAAACTTGCATCATGTTGTGCTACTGGTAGCCATAATTTCTGATGAGAAATTAGATGATATTTGAATTGTTTTCCCCTTATGGATGAGTATCATTATTTATTTAATCCCTTGCTGCTTTTGAGATTTTTATTTTGTTTTTAGTTTTCAGAAGTTTGATTTTGTTGTACCTTGGCCCAGATTTCTCTGAGTTTATCCTGTGTGGAGTTTCCTCAGCTTTTTGAATGTATAAGTTTTTGTCAAAATTGAGAATTTTTTATTCATTTTCTCTCTGAATGATTTTTCAGTTCCATGTTCTCTATCTCCTTGTAGAATTCAGTAACAAAAATATTAAATTTTTTATAGTCCCACAGGTCCCAAAATCTCTCTTCATTTTTTTGGTAGTATGTTTTTTATCTCTTGTTCATATTGAGTAAGTTATATTGTTCTGTCTTTAAATTCATTGATTAACCCCCTATTATCTTCATTTTGCTAGTAAGCTCATCCATTAGAGTTTCCTTTTTAAAATCTTTTCTGATTGTTCAATTACAGTTGACATACACTATTACATTATTTTTAGGTGCACATCCCAGTAATTACACAATATATAACTTGCTAAATAATCACCTCAATAAATCTCACACCCATATGACACCATACATAGTTGTCTATATTCCCTATGCTGTTCTTTGCATCTCTATGAATATTCTGTAACTGCCAATTTGTACTTCTAAATCCCTTCACCTTTTTCACCCATCCCCAACCTCTTTCCCATCTGGCAACCATTAAAATGTCCTCTGTATCTATGAGTTGGTTTCTATTCCACTTGTTTTTTTAATTTTAATTTTTAGATTCAGTTGTTGATAGATATCTATTTATTACCATTTTATTTTTTATATTTTAGACCCTCCCCTTCTTCTTAAAGTAAACCCTTTATCACATCATGTAATACTAGTTTGGTGGTGATAAACTCCTTTAGTTTTTTTCTTGTCTGGGAATCACTTTATCTCTCCTTCCATTCTAAATGATAGCTTTGTTGAGTAATTTTTTGTTTTGGTTTGAGAGATTTTAGGAAAGTATGAGGCAAGAAAGGCCAGTTGTATGGAAAAGCTACTGGAAATGGCTTGGATTGGCTGGGAAACTGGGTGGGGCAGGGTTTCAGGGAATCACCAGGGCAGAGAGGAAGAGTGTGAGCCAGGTTGATTGAAACTCAGATATGGTGCTGGCCTGCCTGCTCTGTGTGGGTGTGTGCGTGTCTCAAAAAAGGAACAATGGCCAATGCCAGCAATTCTCTTTGGGAGAAAGCTGTTCCTGCAGCTCTTGCCCTGATTGCAGAAAATTCAGTTCCTCCCTGTATTTCCCTGGTTTCTTTCAAGCTGCTGTCCCAGAACTGTAGTTTAGAGGAAGTGAGTCCAAGTAAGGCTGTGCGTGGGCTTTTCTAGGAGGAATTCCTGAAACTCCTGCAACTTTTGCCTCACTCAGCCCAAATCACTACTAGTTTTTATAGCCCGAAGTTATGAGGACTTCTATTCATGGCTATGGAACCTGGTCTGGGAGGGTCTGGTGTGGGTCTGAGACCCTTGGTCCTCAGCTGGGGCCTCTACAGCCAAAATATACCTCTCATTTTTAAACCACCACTTGTGGGTGTGAGACCAGCCCATTCTATATCTCTGCCATTCCTACCAGTCTCAATGTGGCTTCTTTATTTTATTTAAAAAATATATATTTTATTGATTTATTTACAGAGATGAAAAGAGAGGGATAGAGAGTTAGAAACATTGATGAGAGAGAATCATCAATCAGCTGCATCTTGCACATTGCCTACTGGGGATGTGCCCACAACCATGGAACACGCCCTTGACCAGAATCTAACCTTGGACCCTTCAGTCCACAGGCTGATGTTCTATCCAGTGAGCCAAACCGCTTTCGGATCAATGTGGCTTCTTTAAATCCTTTGATGCGGGAATTCTATTCAGCCCAATTCAGGCAGTTCTGAATCATGATTGTTTGGTAGTTCAGTTGTACTTCTGATGTGGTTGTGGGAGGAATTCAAATACCACATTTACTTACACTTTTGTCTTGACTGGAAGCCAAGATGAGCTTTCATTTAAGTTATTGTGTTTTTCAGGTCTAAAATTTCCATTTTGGTCTTCATTATATCACCTGTTTCTTTGTCAAGGTTTTCTTTCTTTCTTTCTTTCTTTTTTTTTTTTTCGCTGAGATTTTTCTATTTTTTTATTTGTTTCAAAAAGTTTGTTTGCTATTTCTCATTGAAACATTTTTTTTTTAGTGATAGCTGCTTTAAAATACTTGTCAAATAATTCTAATTTGTGTCATCTAAAGTTGAGTTGTCCCTGGTTCATGATATTCTAATGATTTTTTAAAATTGTATGCTAGATATTTAGGGTATTAAGTTTTAAATCCATAGATTTTAATAAAATCTTTTTCTGGAAGGCTACTCTGACACCATGCCAAGGGGAAATAGGGGTGTCTTCTTGTTGCTGGAACTAATTGTGAAAGTTTAGATTCCCCACCTGGGACCCTCCAGTGGGGAGGGATACCTTATTACTGGTGGGTGGAGTTGGAAGCCCTCCCTCACAATCTTGCTGACACTACCATTTCTTGGGGTTATAGGAGCCTGGTACAATGTTCCTCACATGGCTTCTGCTGACATGACTGAGAGGAGGTCCTTACTACTGGGTGTGATGAAAGTCCCAGCTGCTTCTCTGCTACAAGCCCATTGGGGTGAGACGGAGTGTTTCATTACAAATGGGTTAGGGTAGAGCTCTTGACCTCTCATTTGACCTTTGCTGATGAGGATAAGGGTTTGGCCAGTTTTTCTCTGTGATGTTTGGTTGCAGTAGGGCAGTTACTATAGAAATACTATTTTATAGTTTGTTAAGCTTCTACTTTCTTTTTTGGCTAGGGAAACAAGATATAATCTAGCTGCTCCTTCCAAACTGAAATCTGATTGCTAATAGACTGGCCTAGCTCAGAGCTGTCCCATGGAAAAGAACCCATAACTATGTTGCCAGGGAGGACATACACTGAAGATGCCAGCAGTCAAAGAGTTGAATGCTGTGCACTAGGTCCAGGATAACTGCTACACCTTGTTCACGGCAGAGTTTTTGGTCACCATGGACAGGAGTATCTTTGGACACCAGTCTCACTTGATGAGGTCTCATGTCTGTGCTAACATTAATAGTAAACTGAGCAATTATACTTCCCATTACAAATATAATTTAAAAAAATTGAGAATACTGTTGCCATAAACTTACATTTGGGTCCAGCTTTTTAATTATTTACTGTATGAGTTTTGCTTTAGTCTTGCCTAGGATATTATCCTTCATTTTTCTAAAGTTTTAACAATATAGACTATCATTGCATGTAAACTGTAATTGACAAATAAAATAAGAGGGGAAAAAAAGATGAGAAGTAATGGTGTTACCATTACTAGATATTAATAAAGGAGAGCAGCAAAGAGAATCAGACATTATTATTATTATGAATGTTTTTAATCCTCACCTGAAGACATTCTTAGAGAGAATAAAAGAGAGACAGAGAGAGAGAGAGAGAGAGAGATCAGTTGCTTTCCATGTGTGCCACAACTGGGGACCAAACCCACTACCCAGGTATGTCCTCTGACCAGGAATTGAACTGGCAACCTTTTGGTGCACAGGACAATACTCAACCAATTGAATCACTCCAGCTGGGTGGGACTCAGACATTACTGAGCATAATAAATTAGGGAGCTGAACAGATAATAAGTCTGCTTCACTAGGAAGTTGCAGCATTCATAGGCATACCAGGGGAATCGCAGCATTTCACCACCAAGGGAATGAACACCTCTCTCTTTTCCAAGTAGGAAGGAAAGAGAGGCTTTCCAATCTCCCCAGGATACAACCAGTCCATTTGTCCAGATGACTGAGGGAAAGGGGAGAGGGATAAACAAAAAAAAGAGAAAATTTCTCTGCTGGGTGCCTGCCCAGTAGAAGTCAAAATGTCACAGGGGTAGGTAAGCACTTGTGTGAAAGTGAAGATGGCACAAGGGAGGTCCTCCCTCCCTGAGGCACACACAGTAGGAACTAAGATGGCAAGCATTAGGGGCAGAGCCTGGGAAAAGAATGGGATTGGATAAGGGAAACAGAATCCTGGAGGATCTAGGAAATGGATTGACTAGAGGAGGATCCAAAGCCAGCCCACCAAAGATTGGGAAGTTGATTTTGAAAGGGTGCCCAGTCCTTCCCAAGCCCGAGATAATATAACTCAAACTTAATAAAGCTCTCCCTCTCCCTCGGTAACATGTGCTCTCCCCGTTAATTTGTGCATTGTCTTCCCCTAGCAGCCACCTGAGACATGTGGCAGTCTGTGTGGGCTCCAAGTGCAGGCCTGGGTACAATACACAATGTCAGCCAAGATGCAACTGAGAACAGACGCTAAGCTAGCCAGATGGGGACAGGGACCAAACTGAAGTGAACCAATCATGTAGAATTTTTGGACCCTGGCCTTCCTCTGGGCTTGATGAAGACAAGGCTGGATTTTTTTTTTTTTTTTTTTTTTTTTTTTTTTTTTTACAGTGGGACAGGCAGAAATGAGCCATTGGGAACCTGGCCCCACCCATTTATTTCAATCTCAATAAATCTTACCACCAAACCTCACTCTCCAGTGCTCGAGTCCCCCAACATGCTTTTCTGATGACTTTGTGTAAGGATCCCATTCCCATTGGCAACAATAATAAGTTACAAAAAGGAAAAAAAGCAATATTGGTAGATTTTAATATAACAAAAAATTGTTCAATAAATAATATTTCCTAAATGAATAAACTATTGTCCTGATTCATTTATTGAAGAAAATATTGTTATTCCCTTCACTTTATATGCCATTTTCACACAATGGCTTGAAATGCCATTTCTATTATATTGCTACATAGGATGTATTTTTTTATTTTCATTGGTTCATTTCTATATTCCTAGAATAATACCACACTTTAAAAAATACCATAGTTCTCTGTGTTGGTTTTTTTGCGTTTTGAGGCAAATCTCTGTTTTATAGAAAATAAATCCAAATGTGAACTTGGACAAAGGGAGACTGTAATTAGAAAGACTATTCTAATAGGGATAATTCTCTGGTACTCAGAAATCTGTGATTGTTTCAAAATGATGTAGAAGAAGATTTGTCTTTTACAAGGTAAAGAAGAAAGTAGTCAAAAATTTAGCAGAATCTTTGGAGGGAAATGTTGAACAATAAGGGGAAATCATCAAAGATTTGGACAGGATATGGATTTTAGAAAAAACCAAGATGGCAGCATAAGGTAAACACCTAAATATAGCCTACCACAACAATTTTAAAATTATGACTGGACAACAGAGTGGACATTGTCCAGAACCACCAGAATGCTGACTGAGTGGAAGCTCTACCAACTAGAAAAAAAGAGACAGGACGCTGAGCCTCAGGAGCTATGGTGGTGCGGAGATCCGTGTGCATGGAAAGGGCAGGCGGCTGAATACACTGCTGGCTTACTCCCGGCGAGCACGGAGTGGGCAGGCAGCTAACGCAGCTAGCTTTCTCATTCGGGAGGAAAACGAAACCTTCCTATTGCACTGATATTCAGCTCTGGTCAGGGAGAAATTGGGCTGTCAGGCAGCGAGCAAAACTCAAGAGCAGGCTTCTCTCAGAGGTGCCGTGGCCAGCAGCCATTCCTGTAGGACTCGGCAAACAGGACTCTCTTAGGATGGGGCTGATGGGAAACCAAAGCTTGTCTGTGCCACTCCAAGACTGCGTCCCATCCAAGCTGGGCAAAGAAGCCCTCCTAGCTGAGACACTGCTGATCCTCACAGCCAAATGGCTTGGAGATCAGCTGTCTTTAGTGATACCAACAAGACTGCACACATAGCCCACAAAGGGCTACATCAAGAGTGTCCACCTCAGGTAACTGGGGAGGCTTAGCTAATGAGCCCTGCTAGGACACTAGCATGCAAAGCCACTCCATCAACTCAGGGAAGCAGCTAAAATGCAGAGACAAAGAGGCAGTCCACAAATGAAAGAAATGGAGGAAAGCAAAAGAATGGATATAGAGTTTGAAACCACCATTATAAGGTTTTTCAAGAATTTCCTAGAAAAGGTCGATAAATTAAATGAGACCTATGAGAATACGAAAAGGGATCAACTATAAATTAAGCATTCATTGACTGAAATAAAAAATATTATACAGAGACCTAAAAGCAGAATAGAAGATCACAGGAATCAAGTCAAAGATTTGGAATACCAAGAAGCAAAAAGGCACTCCACCAGAAAATCAAAAATCAAATAGAATACAAAAAGTTGAAAATAGTGTAAGAAGCCTCTGGGACAACTTCAAGTGAACCAACATCAGAATTATGGGGATCCCAGAAGAAGAGAGAGAGCAAGATACTGAAAACCTATTTGAAGAAATAGTGACAGAAAACTTCCCCCACCTGGTGAAAGAAATAGACTTACAAGTCCAGGAAGCACACAGAACCCCAAACAAAAGCAATTCAGAGAGGATCACACCAAGACACATCATAATTAAAATTCCAAGAGCAAAAGACAAAGAGAGAATATTAAAAGCAGTAAAAGAAAAGCAGTTAGCTACCTATAAAGGAGCACCCATACAATTGTCAGCTGATTTCTCAACAGAAACCATGCAGGCCAGATGGGAATGGCAAGAAATATTCAAAGTGATGAATATCAAGAACCTACAACCAAGATTACTCTACCCAGCAAAGCTATCATTCAGAAAGGGCAGACAAAGAGCTTCACAAATAAGAAAAAGCTAAAGTAGTTCATCACCGCCAAACCAGAATGATATGAAATGCTTAAAGGTATTCTTTAAGAAGTGGAAGAAGAAGATAAAGATAAAAATTATGAACAACAAATACATAACTATCAACAAGTGAATCTAAAAACCAAGGGAATAAAAAATCTGATGAACAGTTTTAACTGGTGAATATAATAGAATCAGGGGTATAGAAAGTGAGTGGACTGATGATTCTTGGGGAAAAGGGAAATGGGGGGTGCGAGAAGAGACTGAACAAAAATCGTACACCTGCTGAAGCTGGTTTGGCTCAGTTGTGGAGCGTTGGTCTGCAGACTGAAAGGTCCCAGGTTCAATTCCGGTCAAGGACATGTACATTGGTTGCAGGCACATCCCCGGTAGGGGGTGTGCAGGAGGCAGCTGGTCGATGTTTCTCTCTCGTCGACGTTTCTAGCTCTCTATCTCTCTCCCTTCCTCTCTGTAAAAAATCAATAAAATATAGTTTTTAAAAATTGTACAACTATGGATGAGGACAGTGGGGGGTGGGGAGGGAAAAAGGCAGAGGGTGGGGTAGGAACCTGGTGGAGGAGAGCAATCGAGGGAAAAAAAGAGGAAGAATTGTAATAATCTGAACAATAAAGATTTATTAAAAAAAAGGAATTGGGTTTTCTATGATCAGTTAGTTCCTAAGTGAAACTGCTGAGAGTAACATATTGTACTTTCGTTACGTGTGGTTGTTCAGGCTTGTGGGCAAGCAGAATTTAGGGGCCTGACCTGTATGAAAAGAGAAGCCTGATTTAAGTATGGTCAAGATACAACAGAGGGTAAAAAAATGGGCAATGTGATCACTTGGTTACTTATTATTGTTTACAGCTATCTGTTTCTTCTTTCACATTTTTCTTCTGTGTAAGTTCTGTAAAAGGGTCTTGGGACTTTCATTGTGATTACATTTATTGTGTAGATTAATTTGGGTTAAATAGCTTTCTTATAACATTAACATTTTCCCACCTCGTCAGTATTTCTACCTTTAAGTAGGTCATGAGTTTTTAGTTATACTTTATAGTACTGTCCCTGAGAACTTTTTGCATTTCTTGTATGAATGTTTCCAGTTATTATTGAAGTTTTGTTTTAAAAATTTAAATGGGTTTCCTATTGTATTTTTTTAAAATTAAATTTATTGGGGTGACATTGGTTAATAGATTTCAAGTGTTTATTTTTATGATACATTATCTGTAAATATCACCAAAGTTAAGTCATTTTCTGTCACCATATATTTAGTTCCCTTTACATCTTTTACTATCTCCTGACACCCTTCCCTCTGATAATCACCATACTGTGGTCTGTGTCTCTGAGTCAAAGTTTTATATCCCATATATGAGTAAAAGCATTATATCCCATATATGGTTCTTAGCTAAGTGAAATAATTCCTGACAGAATTATTTCACTTAGCATAATGTTCTCATGTTGTCAAAAATGACAGTATTTTATCTATGGCTGAATAGTATTCCATAGTATATATGTACCATATATTCTTTTTTTTAAAAATAAATCTTTATTCAGATTATTACAGGTGTTCCTCTCCTACCCTATAACTCCCCTCCACCCGATTCCCCACCCTACCCCATCCCATACCCTTACTCCCTGCCACTGTCTTCATCCATAGGTGTAAGATTTTTGTCTATTCTCTTCCCGAACCCCTCACACTCCCTTCCCCTTGAGAATTGTCTGTCCACTTCCTTTCTATGTCCCTGATTCTATTATATTCATTAGTTCATTCTGTTCATCAGATTTTTTTATTCACTTGATTTTTATTCACTTGATTCATTTGTTGGTAGGTATGTATTTGATGGTTATTTTGTTGTTCATAATTTTTATCTTTACCTTTTTCTTCCTCTTCCTCTTAAAGAATACACTTCAGCATTTCATGTAGTACTGGTTTGGTGGTGATAAACTCCTATAACTTTTTCTTATTTGTGAAGCTCTTTATCTGACCTTCAACTCTGAATGTTTGCTTTGCTGGGTAGAGTAATCTTGGTGGTAGGTTCTTGCTGTTTATCACTTTGAATATTTCTGTTTAAAAATTAATTTCTTTATTGATTAAGGCATCACATATTTGTCCTCAACCCCCCATTCCAATTCCCCACTGGTCCCAACTCATGCCCCCATACCCCTATTGTCCTTGACCACTGGTTAGGCTCATATGTCTGCACACAAGTCCTTTGGTTGATCTCTCCCTTTTATCCCCACCCTCCTTCTGAGGTCCAACAGTCTGACCCATGGGACTTGGTCTGTTCTGGTTCATCAGTCTGTGCTGTTCACCATTTCCCCTAGATGAGTGAGATCATGTCCTACTGGAAATATACTTATAAGAATCCAAAATGAGAAAAGCAATAATGGTTATGCTGAAAGACAAATTAATCAGTCTGTAGTGAATTTCTGGGCCAACAGTTCTTTTGAGACCCAATTTCAATGTCAAACAGTTCCTTATGTGTACATGTAAGCAATGATATTTCAGTTCTAGATGGTGGACAAATGGTGGTTATGCAGGTCTGACCCTCTCTGGTTTGGTCCTGGGCAACCTATAGTGACACTCAGATGATGACTGCTATTATGGCAAGGCAATGTCAGTGTCTTTCATCTCTGAAACTTTGAATATATATATATATTCAAAGAGATGTCTTTCATCTCTGAAACTTTGAATATATATATATATATATATATATATATATATATATATATATAGTTTATTTATATATAAAGCACAAAAGAAAATACAAAATTACAAAAAAATAGAAAAGAATACCAACAAAAAAAATGGAAATATCGAATTAAAAATTTTTAAATTTTACAAACAATTATAAAGATTGCAAAAAATATATACTGTCCCTCTCAGGGAGCAACATATATTTCCAGGACGTATTTATACGTCTTACCTGTTCCCAATATTGTTTACATTTGATGTATTTATAGGTCTCGCTCAGTTAACAGGTTAAGATCATTAGAGATCTCACTAAGTTGGCTTTCCAGTGGTTCTGAATGATGTCTGCTTTGTCTTTTAGTTGTAGTTTTGAAATTGTTGTGCAAGGCAGCAGTATAGGTGTTCACTTATGCCGCCATCTTGGTTTCTCTAGGGCTTTCGTCTTATTCTTTTTCAAAATTTAAGCTTTATTTGATTATATAAGTAATATTTTAAATAAAATTCTGAGTTTTGAGTGTGGTCACATGGCTCCAATGTGGCAGTCTCTAGAAAGAGGGAGGAATTAGATGGTGGTCATGTGGAGCAGGAGAATGGGGCAGACTCAGGTATTTACCTGTGCCTGCAGGAGTTTGAAGAGTCAATGGTCCATTGGGCAAGACCCTGCTTAGCCCTCTCAGAACATCCTCCAGACCAATGAGCATATTAGAGGTTACATAATTCTGCTCAGAGCAGGGCAGGATCTCCAGGTCTCCAGGGTCTCAAGCAGCTCATCCACCTCCTTCACAATATCTTGGGGGAATGGGGACACAAAGTCAGTGGGCAATAGACCAAAGGGCCTGTCTGAAGACTCTGATTATTTAGCTCCAGAGAACAGACCATAGAAATTGTCTATCTGGAGAATAACAATGGCACTGAATTAGATTCCTCAGATGCTTAGATCTCAGCCATGCAGAGGTGAAACTGGGTTGGGGATTCCAAGGATGTCATAAACCCAAATTCTGAAACCAGCAATTGGAAAAGTGCCATAAGTTAGTGCACCTGGGCGGTTTAAAAAAAATGATTTTAGAGAGGGAGGGAAGAAGGGGGGAGGGAGAGAGCGAGAGAGAGAGAAATATTGATGTGAGCGAGATATACACATGACCCAGAGATTGAACCTACAACCCATCTGATGCACTGGATGAGGCTTCAACCAACTAAGCCACGCTGGCCAGGGCACCTGGGTGTTTTTGAAAATGCTTCTAGATACCTGAGTGCCCAACCTTGAGTGAGAGGCCAGTTGCAATATCTACTACATGAGAGCTTGGCTGCATTCCCACCAAATGACCCAGGTCTCAATGGGATTTCCATAGCTTTCAGCTTTCCTGATTCTGACTTTACCTGGATGGTGTTCTCGGGCAAGGCTGGATGAAGTCTTGAGATAACTGCTGGACTTTGTCAAAGAACCAGGAGAGGCTCTAGGGGACATGGGCATGGGTCAGAGATACTGAAGGGGAAGCTTGAGTAGAGGATGGAGACACAAGGTGATGTTGGCAAGGATTTCTCTGCTTCCTAGTCTTCTGCTGAGTCTTCATTTACCTGAATTTTGATTCCAGAAAGTGGTGTCCATGAGGAGAAGGGGACTTCTGCAAGGAAAAGAGGCAGAAGCAACATTGGCATGTGTTTGTGCCATCTTGTGAGTTGTGTGTGTGCATGCATGTGTGTATTTGCCTTTTGTGAATATGCACATGTGTATACACATATGCCAATGTGCTTTGAATACATACATGCATGTGCATGCATGTGTGCATATGCATGTATGCATGTGTGTGTCAGGATCATATACCTTCACACCATTCAGAGAGCTGGACCTGGCCACCCAGTCATGGTGACAGCAGCCTCTGTAGGTTCCCCTCACATTGATGCAGTAGGTGGAATTGCAGCATTGGTGTTGTCCCAAGCTGCACGAACCCACATCTGCAGACATAAAAAAGAGGGTCAGTCCTCTATCCCAGTATTGCTAATGCCTCCCTCTACTCATCAACCCCAGCCTTACTACCTTCACCACCTTCCTCAAGCTCAGAAGTCAAGGGGTCCATCACAGCTGAAAATGTTACCATCTTGTGGTGGTACTTTCTACACTCCAAACACCTCAAGGCAGGGGTTGTCAAAACTATGGCTCCTGTTGTCTGCTGCCTGTTTCTGTACAGTCCAAGTTCTAACTTCTGGAAAATATGAATATGCCCCCAGTAAGTGAAAAGAATTTTTGAACTTTGGGATTAAGGGTAATAAAATGGGAAATTACAATCCTGAATGACCTGGGTGCACCTGGCATAATCACAAGGGTCCTTATAAGAGGGCAGGAGACAAGAGGTTAGAGATGAGAGGAGATGATAAAGATAAGCTGATGGCTTTGAAGAGGAAGAAAGAAGCCTGGAGCCATGGAATGCAGGCAGCCTCTAGAAACTAGAAAGACAAGGGAAACAGGTTTCCCCACTGGGCCTCTAAAAGAAGCCTTTTAAAACTTCTGACCTCCCAAACTATAAGAGAACATATTTACTAGTGTATTTTCAACCACTAAGTTTGTGGTGATTTGTTCTATCAGCAACAGGCAACAAATACAATGGTCCATCCGTGAATCTGGAAATTACTTCCAGCCAAGTGGTGTTGGCAGGAATCTGATGGGTAACCTGGTACATAATTATCCGGCTCAGAAAGCCCCCAACTCCACTGGCTTCTGTGGCTCTAACACAACTCTACCTTGCAGGGAAGCCCCAGTATTGCCCACAATGCAAGGGGTAGGTTGTAGGCCTGATCTAAATGCTATACCCACAGGCCTCAGAATATCTTGAACTTGTCTGCTCTCTCTTCACTCAGGGGAAGTTCATTCTTCTCAGAGAAATGAGGAAACTATGTCATTGTGGTTACAGTGTTGAGTAAGTGTGGGTTTATTAAAATGAATTAGCTACAAACTTATATTCCTCTTTTCCAATTAGTAGAGAAATGTGATCCTCTTTTGCTAATGTAGAGACCAGTAGAGTGGAGCTCGGACAATATTTACTGTAGCTTCTTCCATCTATAACTTAGACAGTGAAGTGAGAAGAGTCCCCCTTAATTGAAGACCAGAGGTTTCTCTCCTCTAGAGATGGTGAATCAACAGCTTATCAACAGCATAATGCTGTCAGTAAATTGATGTGTATATATAGAGGAAGCAGCATAGAATTGAACACTTGAAGCCTATATCTTATTAACCGATGTCACCCCAATAAATTTAAATAAATAGATAAATCTGAAAAAGTGAATCCTGCTTTTCAAAGCAAATATATTATTAACACACTTCTTAATGTTTATATATTTAATATTTTACTTTTCTCTTTGTAAGTACTAAATACCCGTCTCTAAGTTATTTCAAATACTTTAAAACATTATTCAAACAACTACATAAATGATAAAAATGGATAGTATGAATTGAAATATTTTCTTATTTATTTATTTATTTATTTATTTATTTATTTATCTTTATTGTTCAGATTATTACAGATGTTCCTCTTTATTCCCCCCATAGATCCCCTCCACCCGGTTCCACCCCACTCCAGGCCTTCCCCCCAATGACCTCGTCCACAGGTGTAAGATTTTTGTCCAATCTCTTCCCACACCCCCAATAACCCCTAAACCCAGAGAATTGTCAGTCTGCTCCCTTTCCATGCCCCTGATTCTATTACATTCACCAGTCTGTTCTGTTCATCAGGTTTTTTATTCATTTGATTTTTAGGTTCACTTGTTGATAGATATGTATTTGTTGTCACTTTGTTTTCCATAATTTTTTATCTTTACCTTTTTCTTCTTTTTCCTTTTCTTAGAGAATATCCTTCAGCATTTCATGTAATCCTGGCTTTGTGATGATAAACTCCTTTAGCTTTTTCTTACCTGGGAAGCTCTTTATCTGGCCTGCAATTCTAAATGATAGCTTTGCTGGGTAGAGTAATCTTGGTTGTAGGTTCTTGCTATTCATCACTTTGTATATATTTCTTGCCACTCCCTTCTGGCCTGCATAGTTTCTGTTGAGACATCAGCTGACAATCATATGGGTACTCCCTTGTAGGCAACTGTTTTTAAGATTCTCTTGCTGCTTTTAAGATTCTCTCTTTGTCTTTTGCCCTTGTCATTTTAATTATGATGTGTCTTGGTGTGGTCTTCTTTAGATTCTTTTTGCTTGGGGTTCTCTGCACTTCCTGGACTTGTAAGTCTATTTCTTTCACCAGGTAGGAAAAGTTTTCTGTCATTATTTCTTCAAATAGGTTTTCAGTATCTTGCTCTCTCTCTTCTTCTGGCACCCCCATAATTTGGATGTTGGTAGTCTTGAAGTTGTCTCAGAGGCTCCTTACACTATCTTCATATTTTTGGATTTTTTTTTCTTTTCTGGTTGGGTGTTTTTTTGCTTCTTTGTATTTCAAATCTTTGACTTGATCTTGGGATCCTCTAGTCTGCTGTTGGATCTCTGTATATTATTCTTTATTTTAGTCAGTGTATGCTTAATTTCTAATTGGTCCTTTTTCATATCCTTGAGGGTCTCACTTAATTTCTTGGAGGTTTCTAGAAGATTCTTGAATAATGTCATAACTGTGTTTTTGAACTCTATATCTAGTATTTTGCTTTCACCCATTTCTTTCATTTGTGTCTTAAAAGCATTTTGGCTGCTTCCCTGTGTTTGTTTCTATGTATGGGGTAACTGCTGAGACTCCTTGAGTTGATAGAATGGCCTTATATGGTAGGTGTCTTATAGGGCCCAGTGGCTCAGCCTCCCCAGTCACCTGAGGTAGATGCTCTTGGTATACCCCTTTGTGGCTTGTTTGCACAGTCTTGCTGTAGTTAACCCTTAATTGCTGTTCGTAGCACTGTTAGGAATTGACCTCCAGGCCAATTGGCTGTGATGACCAGCTGTGAAAACACTGGAAGATCTGTTTTGCAAGTGACATCCTTGTGGGGAAGGCTTTGGTGCTCACTGGGTCTGCCCCTTGAGTGTGTCTCTTATGGATGTGAAGAGTTGTAATCCAGTATGGTCTCACTCTGCCCATTGGGTACACTGGTCTTGGATCTCCAAGGAGGTTCAAGGTCAGCCACTGTCTGGAGCCACCCACCAGGAGCTATAGAGAAATATGCAGATTCCTCCTCTTTCCATGGTGTTTGAAAATGCCCAGACGAAGCCCAACTGTGAAGCAATGAAGCCTGTTGCTGGACCTTGGACTTTCTTTTGGAAGCTCTAGGGCTCTCTGACCCAGCTGCAGTTGAGAGGTTTTAGGCCATTCATATGCAAAAGCCTCTGTGCACAGCTTGGGTGAGGTTTAAAATTGGAAGGGATGGAGCCTCTGGGAATCACTAGGTTGGAGCACACAGCAATGGTTGCCAGTCAGCCCTGCACCAGAGAGGTCCCTTGGTCTCTGCATCCCATGCCCCCATGAAGAAACAATGATAACTGGGAGCACCTCTGAGAGAAAGCTACCCTTGCGTTCCTGTCCCAATGCCATTCAGTCCAGTTTCTCCCTGTATGTGTCCAGATTCCCCAGAGTCTCACCCAGAGCTGGAGTTCAGAGCAAGTGGGAGCTTGTATCTCCCTCCTGATTAAAAGAGCAGCACATCCAGGTGCCAGCACTTTCCACACCCCTGCACTTCTTACTAGTCTCACTGCGCTCTCTACACATCTCTAGTTGTGGAACTTCCCACTCAGTCAGCTTTCCCATGGTTCTGGCTGGTAGTTGTTCTGCCTTTTAGTTGTAATTTTGATGTGGTTGTGAGAAGCAGCAAGTATACGTGTTTACCTATGCTGCCATCTCGGTTCTCTTGTATTAATATTTTCTTAAAAGTGTATGGAGTGGTACTTATTCAACAATAAACAAATGAAACCTTCCTATTTGCAATGGCATGGATGGGCCTGGAAGGTATTATGCTAAATGAAATAAGTCAGACAGAGAAAGACAAATAATGCATGATCTCACTTATATGAGGAATCTAAGAAGACAAAACAAATAAACAAAACAAAACAGAATAATAGTCATAGATACAGAGGACAATGTGATGGTTGCCAAGGGGGAGGGTAGTAGGAACTGAGATTCTGGGTTAAATGGAGTTCCCTGCAAACCATTGCTAGAGTTGCCAGAACATTCCAAATCTCTGATTTTTGGGTGGTACTCTCCATAGTTTCCTCCTCCACTGTACTGCCTCTGTCTTTGACTAATTAACAACAACAACATCATCAACATTAAAATGTATTGACTTCCCATCAAGTTCAAGGCAACATCCTACGTGTTTTTACATGTATTAATTTATCTTTTTTTTTTATTGAGGTGAAAATTCACATAATAATATCAACCATTTTTAAACTGAACGATTTAGGTATATTTAACAGATTCATAGTGTTGGGCAACCACCACTTCTATTTAGTTTCAAAATATATTTATCTCTCTGAAAAAAAAATACTATTAAGTAGTCATCCCCCCAAAAACAAGGTCCCCCCCTAGGCTAAACATGAGAGATTTGGTCCACTGATTCTGAAAGAAATGGAGTCACAAAAAATTCACCAGGAAATTCCGGAATTGGATTGTTATGATGATGTTCCAGAAGATGATGACATGATTGTCATTGAATAAATGACTAAATTCTTGATACTGTAGGATTCACAGTTTGTCTGGTTTGTGTTGACAACTACCGTACTACCGTATCGTATACAGGTAATAAATTTCCTTTATTTTCATTTAACAATAAATGTGTACCGTATTCTTCTTCATGGAAAAATAAGACATTCCCTGAAAATAAGACCTAGCGCATCTTTGGGAGCAAAAATTAATATAAGACACTGTCTTATTTTCGGGGAAACAGAGTAAGTAGAAAACGGGCAACTGAACCTCTTTTATCAATCACCCTGCTATCACAATCATTAATTTGTGGCCACTTTTACTCATACTTTTACTCACTACCCACTGGATTATATGAGGCAAGTTATAGGCATCCTATTACTTCTTAGGACATATTCTAATAACAAAAATATTTACAGGTAATAACAAAAATTATCTTATCTAATAAAAAGGGAATATGCTAATTGATTGTGCCATGCCAGCATAGCCAAGGATTCCTTTGGTGAGCCTGAGGGAGGGCCGGTGAAGGATGAAGAAAAGACAAAGAGAATAAGCTGGGACAAGATGGATCTACTGTGCCTGACTGAGAGCGCAGAACAGACCCAGACAGCAAGCTGAGCCTTTATTTTATAACCAGAGATAAACAAGGTAGGGGTCACCATAATTATAATGTTCTTGTGAATTTTACTTATTTTGGCAGCATTTGCTGCACCTCCCACAGCCCTTTACCTACCCAGGAAAGATCTAGGGAGCCTCACAAGATCAAGCTTAATTATGCTAAGAGGGCTTTGCCCTCTAAGCTGGGACTTGCTTTTGGCTTTGCCAGCAGGACAGTCCAAGTCTTAATCCTATAATGGCTCCCTAAAATTGACCTTCACACCATTGCAAAGATGGTGGTGCCCACAGTAAAAAAAGAGAGAATATGCTAATTGAGTGCTCCACCCTCAAAGATGGTGGCATCCACAGCCACAAGATAGTAGCTCCCAGTCCCCTCAACCCTGTGGGGGCAGCAGACGTGCTGCAAGGCCAGGCCCACTCTGTGCACCTGCCTCCGAAGTTCCCTAGTCCCCTCATCCCTCCATCCACCCAGAGCCGGCTCGCAGTGCAGGCAAGCTTCAGATGGTGGCTGCCTAGCCTCCCAGGGTTGCCTGAGGCTCAGGTAACCAGGGATGGCTGAGGCTTGTGCTGCTGGACTGTAGGGGGCGGGAGGGCGCGGGGAGGGCAGGCCTGGCTGAGGGACTCCACTCCAGTGCATGAGTTTTCTTGTACTGGGCCTCTAGTAGATAATAAATTAAGAAATCCCACAATAAACCCACTTTCTCCCCTGGCTGCACGTTCAAATCACTTCCTTCTTTGAGAGGTTAATACAGCAAAACATTGCTCCTTTTTGTCATTATCCTAGGACTAATGTAAGAGCAAGCTAGGAATCAAACAGAAGACATAGATATTTCTCCAAAGGATAAAGAGCACTCAAATGGTTTTAATGAAAGATCCTCACAATTATACCAACCTGGATAAAATGCAAATAAAATAAAATAAAATAAAATAAAAATCTCTGCATTGTGTAGACACAAGAAGCCTGAGCAGTAGGGGAGTTTTATCTTGACCTCTGAACCAATAACATTTCCTGTTGAAGCCGATGACGTGTACTGTAGAATTCTCTTGGGAAAGGGATGACTTGCCTAAAATAATCCAGTGGGTAGTGAGTAAAAGTACAGATGAAATAAAAGTGGCCATAAATTAATGATTGTGATAGCAGGGTGACTGACACACAAGGGTTCAGTTGCCTGTTTTTCTACTTTTCAGTAGGTTTGGAATTTCCTACCAAAATTCCCCCACCCAATTTAAACTCACCAGATCTCTATATTCTGCTTCTTATTCTTTGCTTAACTTCTGCTATTTGGACTGCCAGCCTCCTTGCTGATGTTTCTTAATTCCTGATGATTAAAGCCTGATGCTGACTCTATGTAGAGGATCTTTCTAAAATGGTAAATATATTGGCCTGGGGCCAGTAAGACAGTCCAGTGCTGTTTGAGCAAGAGTAAGACCATTGCCTAACTCATATTTACTGAGCTTTCTCTCCGGGGTCTTGAGTGCTATGACTTACTCTTTTTTCATTCTTGCTTTTCCCTATTGATTTCAGGGATTCTAGTCAAACGAGAATTTGTTGAGATAGGAAGGTTAGAAAATTTGCAGTTCGTGGTTTTATCATATCTAGCACATGCATCCCTAAACGTTTTTGTAATATGGGAATAGTTATTTTCCTGACGCTATTTGGAGAATTCAATGAGAAAAACACACACACAAAAACAGGTAAAGGAACAGACACATTATATGGTCTACTAAAAATACCTAAAAAACAATATCCTTCATATCCTCCTTTGTGAATATCAATGAATCATGCAAATTTAGTTATTTCTATTATTCCCCCAATATTATATTAATTTTTTTCTTTTAATTTACTTAAGTTCCACAGAATTGTTTAACTGTATTCATATCATAATCTCAAATTAATAAAGCTGGTATTGACATTCCACTTAAGTAACATTTTATATCTTATTATTATTTTTTAATCTTTATTGTTGAAAGTATTACATATGTCTCCTTATTCCCCCATTGATCTCTTTCAACCCACCCATTCCACTTTAGGCCTTCACCTCCCTTATTGTCTGTGTTTCTGGGTTATGCATATATATGCATACAAGTTCATTGGTTGATCTCTTCCCATCCACCCACTCTCCCCTGTCTTCCCTCTGAGGTTTGACAATTTGTTCAGAGCGTCTATGATTTTGAATCTATTTTTGTTAATCAGTTTCTATTGTTTACTAGATTCCACACATTAGTGAGATCATGTGATATTTATCTTTCTCTAACTGGCTTATGTCACTAAGCATAATGCTCTCCAGGTCTATCCATGATGTTGGAAATGGTAAGAGGTCTTTCTTTATTTATAGCTGTATTTCATTGAATAGATGTACCACAGTTTTTAATCCACTCATCTGTTTCAAATCTTAGCTATTGTAAATTGCTCTGCTATGAACATTCTTTCTGATTGGTGTTCCTGATTTCTTGCTATATATTCCTAGAAGTGCAATTGTTGGGTCAAATTGGGATTCCATTTTTAATTTTTTTGAAGAAACTTCATACTGTTTTCCACAGTGGCTGCACCAGTCTGCATTCCCATCAGCAGTGTATGAGAGTTCCCTTTCTTTCAAATCCTCTCCAACACTTGTTGAAGTCATTCCGACAGGTGTGAGGTGGTACCTCATTGTATTTTGATTTGCATCTCTCAGGTGATTGGTGACTTGGAGCGTTTTTTTTCATATGCCTCTGGGTCTTCTGTATGTCCACTTATGAGAACTGTCTATTTTTTTTTTTGCCCATTTTTAATTGGATTATTTTCCTTTTGTGAAGTGGTGGTAATGGTACATAGGACTCTTTATTGGTAGTAACTTCTTGTGATATAAAAAGATAAAAAGTTTGAGGATACAAAATCCTGGCAAATTTAAATCCCAAATTCTGGATATGCTAAAATGCCTTCTTACTCCCACTGATGTTAGTTATCAATTCCAGGGCTTCCTCTCTTAACTACATGTTCAGTTGTTTTGCTATTTCCTTTTTATTCCTAATATTTTTTTTCTCTTTATTTTTAATAAAGTAAATTGGCTATGGAAAAGACTATCTTGTTTTTTATTGTATGTAATTAAGGTGTTTTAGAACCTTGGATTTGAGATGTTTCTAATTTTATATAGGTTCTTTTATTTTTTCTCAAATTGAGACAACCCCCGCCCCCCATCTTTCCTTCCTCCCTCCTTTCCTTCCTTCCTTCTTTCCTTCCTTCCTTCCTTCCTTCCTTCCTTCCTTCCTTCCTTCCTTCCTTCCTTCCTTCCTTCCACAAGTTCATTCTCCTGATATACTAGGATCCAGAACTTCTCTAAGCACTGAGAGGAACAGAAAAGAAACATAAGATCCCATCTCACCGTTAAGAAGTCTTCAATCCACCATATATTTAAAAATAAAAATAAAAAAGGCCATGGGTGCAGCAGGAGCTGTGGCTGTGAGCTGCATTGGCAAACAGCCCTCGGCTCTCTGTTTTAGGGAATAATTGATGAAAGGGATGAGGCGGTACTGCCTTTAGCAGTGACTTCAGCAACTGTCTTTAGCATCAGGAAATAATAGTAAAACCCTGCTCAAAATAAAACAAATTTATGAAGAAATGAACTTCTGTGTAAAGAAAATGTCAAGCACTTCTAATATTCATAGTCATCTGCTTCAATGATGATTATGAATCCTCACTTGACATAAAGGTGGCTAATGTCACACACAGGGAACTGATTTATTGACTTGGGAGTTCTCCACTGAGCCAAGGATGCTTGTTTCCACAGTCTCCCACTCTCACCTGCGGTTTACGTAGAAATCCAGTGTCCAGGCCGCTTTTCCAGTAGGTTTCCCAGTGCCTCCTGAGGCAGAAAGATGCATGCAGGTGGCTGTCGCAGTCACTGTGTTGTCATTGCCCCAAACCCTCTCAGAACACCCCCTATTGTTATAGATATCTCTTTTTAAGGTCACTCACCCAGTTGTTTTTTTTTTTTAGTTAATCTACCTAATAAAAGAGTAATACACAAATTAACCATCACTCCGCTCCACAAGCCATCCCCAACAGCCAATCAGAGCAAGTATGCAAATAAACCCAACCAAGATGGCTACAGCCACAGAGAGCAGGAGGGAGGCTTGGGTTTCCCAGGCAACGAAAGAAGCACACCCTGGCCAGCCTAAGCCTCCACTCAAGACTACAAAGATTCAATTGTAGAAGGTAAACAATCCAAACAAAAATGGCTGCTGGCCACAGAGCAAGCAGGAGGCTTGGCTCCGCTCCAGGCTACAAAGTTTCAATTGTAGAGGTAAATAAATTCCAGATACCAGGGCCTCCCCTTGGGTCACCAGGGGGTGTGGCTGGCCTGCAAACCACCATAGGACCCTCATGCAGGCTGCCACATGCTCCAAAGGAACCCCCACCTTGTTCTAGGACACCCTTCTGGGCAAACCAGCTGGCCCCCACCCCTGCACCAGGCCTCTATCCTATATAATAAAATAGTAATATGCAGATTGACCATCACTCCCACACACAATATGGCTGCTCCCATGTGGCCAAAGATCCTGCCCCTATGTGGACATAAGATGGCCACCACAAGATGGCCAGCAGGGGAGGGCAGTTGAGAGGAACCAGGCCTGCAAGGGAGGGCAGTTAGAGGTGATCAAGTCTGCAGGGGAGGGTAGTTAGGGGTGACCAGGTTGGCAGAGGAGGGAAGTTGGGGGCAAATGGGCTGGCAAGGGAGCAGTTAGACATCAATCAGGCTGGCATGGGAGTGGTTAGGGGGTGATCAGGCTGGCAGGCAGAAACTGTTAGCGGCAATCAGGAAGGCAGGCAGGCAAGCAGTTTGGAGTCAGCAGTCCTGGATTGTGAGAGCTCAGTGGGATCGGGCCTAAACGGGCCGTCGGACATCCCTCAAGGAGTCCCAGATTGGAGACGGTGCAGGCTGAGCTGTGGGATAACACCCCCCACCCCCAATCCCCATGCAAGAATTTCATGCACTGGGCCTCTAGTTCATAAATATTTACTGAGAAATTACTGCATGATAGGCACTAATATATTCTGTGAATAAGGAAGTTAATAAAATATTGTGCATTCTTCCACAGTGCTTGTGGTCTAAATTGGGGAAGAGACAGATAAATATAAGCAATGCAATATCCTGATATGATACTTTGATTTTGGGGAAGTGAGTCCTAAAATACAATAGTAGACTTTTCCTGGAAAGATTAGTAAAGGCGTCACAGTCAAGTTTATAAGTATCCGGAGCTGTGACGTAGATGTGGAATTTTTCTAGGTGGGGAAAATGTGAGAGTACTCCAGAAGGACTTCAGTAAATGAGGCGATTAAATAAACTGGGTGTTGTGTTTTTTTAGGAAATAAAAAACAGTATTACTATCTGAGCAGTGATGTGAGGCCAGGGATGAATACTGAAATTTGGGCCTGGTGAGGAAAGAGCTGCCCATTAGCAGAGAGCCTTTCATTCTGATGACAGAATTGACATATGATTCTGAAATTAATTTTAGAATCAGAGAAGAGTTTATATCAGGTGATGTCCATGATCAGACTTTTCCTGTGAAATCTCCATGTCTAATTAAAAAAAAACCCACAATTGGAAATTGGGGCCTGGTGGAAGCCCAAGGAAGGACTCTGCTTTGCTCTGGCCTTGCCATTCCTTTTATTCAGGTTTGGGACACACTCATAGCCCTTAGGCAGGCAATTCCAGTAATAGCTCTGTGATCAGCAAGGATTTACAGAATACTAAAAGGTGGAAGTTGCTTCAGCTACCTTTGACTCAACTAGACAGTGGGTGTATGGCTCTGACCTTTGTCAGAGCTCAAGGTCTCCAGCCTTCTGGGTTCCTCATCCACACCTCTCTGCTAGTGAAGACAATGGGCAGCTTCCCTCATTTCTTTTCCTTAAAAAATCTTGAAAAGTGAATGCTGCCTGGAGGGAGTCAGTCCTTTTAAGACTCTTCATTCTGCACCTGCAGACTAGAAATAAACATATGAGAGTAAAAAGGAGACAAGCAATAGTGGTTATGCTGAGGGGCAAATGAATCAGTCTGTAGTAAGTTTCTTTCTGGGCCAGTTTTTTGAGTCCCAATTTCAATGTCCAACAGTTCCTTATGTATACATGCCAGCAATGATATGCAAATTCTGATTTGTTCCTAGGCAACCTGCAGTGATATACAGCTGCTGACTGCTAGTATGGCAAGGCGTCTTCACCATCTTCCATCTCTGGACTATTTCTCCTCTTTTCTTTGTGGCCTGAGCAAGCTGGTTAGTTTCTCTCTGGGGTCTATTGTTGCAGGAATCCACACAGGCTTGGAGAAGTTTTATGGAAATATACAAAGTTATTCTAGACCAAAGGTTAATAAAGAAAGGAATCTTTTCTGTAAACTAAACTTGGGATTCTTCCTTTTCATTGTGCCTAAACCATTCTCCTTTGACTTATTTTGACACCATGTATGTTTTCAAGGTGTATTGTCTTCAGCATTACAAGTGAAAAATAATTTTTAAAGTAAAAAATTTTCTTGATGTAATTCACAGGGGATTATTCCACTATTCCCCTTCTGTTTTTTATTTAAATAATATTAAGAGGCTTTTGGAAATTTTGCAATGCAGTCTTGATAACTTTTTAATTTTAATTTTTTGTACAGAACTATGACTGCTTTAGATTCATTGCATGTTAAGCCGTTTTTGAACTATGAAATAAAGCATTTCTAAAATTTAGTTAATGCTTCAGAAACAGTCTCCTGTCCAGTACAACAACGTTTTTATGAATATTAATTTATTTTAATTAGCCAATTTAAATAAATCTGAAATAAGATTTATTTTTTAACTTTGCATGTCCTACCTCAGTGGTCGGCAAACCTTGGCTCGCGAGGCACATGCAGCTCTTTGGCCCTTGAGTGTTATAAGCCACTTCTTCAAAATAGACTCGCCCAGGCCGAAAACCCACTTCTGCACATCGGCCACGAAGTTTTAATCACACTGTACATGCGTGCCCACATGCGGTATTTTGTGGAAGAAACACACTCAAGGGGCCAAAGAGCCACATGTGGCTTGCGAGTCCAGGTTTGCGACCACTGTTCTAGTTTATGGACAGCAAATGACATAGCTTAATACTTTTTAATTACTGTTTCCCAGACTTTGAAGGAAATCTCTTTATTTCTTTCCAGAATAATTTCCAGGCCAGCTTTTAGAGAGTTCCTCTTAAAAGTTTTTTCTTTTCTTTTTTCTTTCTCTTTTCTTTTCTTTTTCTTTTTATACCAAACAACCTATAGGTCTGCTGCTTGGAAATTTTATATATATATATATATATATATATATATATATATATATATATATATATATATAAAATTTAAAAAATATATTTTATTGATTGTTTTACAGAGAGGAAGGGAGAAGGATAGAGAGTTAGAAACATGAATGAGAAAGAAACATCGATTAGTTGCCTCCTGCTCTATTAGAGATGTGCCCACATCCAAGGTACATGCCCTTGACTGGAATCGAACCTGGGCTAGGTGCATAAAATTCTTGCACAGGGGTGGGGGTTTCCCTCAGCCTGACTTACACCCTCTCACAATCCAGGACCCCTTGGGGGATGTCCATAGGGATCCTTACAAGATTGGGCTTAAACTGGCAGTCAGACATCCCTCTTGCATTCTGGTACTGCTGGCTCCTAAATGCTCACCTGCCTGCCTGCCTGATAGCCCCTAACCAATCTGCCTGCCTGCCTGATCACTCCTAATCACTTGCCTGCTGCCTGATCACCCTTAACCACTTGCCTGTCTGCCTGATCACCCCTAACCATTCACCTGCCTACCTGATCACCCCTAAATGCTCGTTTGTCTACCTGATCACCCCTAACTACTTTAGCCTGCCTTCCTGATCTCCCCTAACCACTCTGCCTCCCAGCCTGATGCCCCTAACTGCTCGCCTGCCTGCCTGATCACTCTTAACCACTTGCCTGCCTGCCTGCCTGATCGCAACTAACTGCTTGCCTGCCTGCCTGATAGCCCCTAACCACTTCTTCCCACCTTCCTGATCATCTTTAACCACTTTGCTTCCCAGCCTGATGCCCCTAACTGCTCCCCTGCCTGCCTGATCACTCTGAACCACTTGCCTGCCTGCCTGATTGCTCCTAACCACTCTGCCTGCCTGCCTGATCACCCCTAACTGCTTGTCTGCCTGCCGAATTGCCCCTTGCCTGCCTATCCACTGCCCCTAACCACTTGCCTGCCTATCTGCCTGGTCACCCCTTACTGCCTTTGCCTTCATTGCCCAGAACTACTCACCTGCCTGCATGATTACTCCGAACTGTTCCCTGTCTGCCTGATCATTCCTAATCACTCTGGCTTTCTACCGCATTGCCCCTAACCATTCATCTGCCTTATCACCTGTAACCACTCTACCTGCCTGTCTGATCACCACTAACTGCTTGCCTACCTGGCTGACCACCCCCTAACCAACTCTGCCTCAGCCCTCACCACCGAGGCTTTGTCTAGAAGGATGTCTGGAATGATGTCCAGAAGGTCTTTTGGCTGTCCTGTGTAATTAGCATATTAAACTATTATTACTTAGATAATTTGCTTGTAGGATGGCTTGTCATATAGAAATAACTTAATGATATAACAAAGTGAACAGAAATGAGGACAGTAATAATATAGTGAAGATTATTGTTCTCATTTTTGAAGATGACATTCCTGATTACTGTGTTATTTTAGTTTATTTCAGAAAAGTGCATTTATTTTTATTTTTTAAAATGTATTTTATTGCCGAAACCAGTTTGGCTCAGTGGTAGAGCGTCGGTCTGTGGACTGAAGGGTCCCAGGTTCGATTATGGTCAAGGGCATGTACATTGGTTTGCGGGCACATCCCCGGTAGGGGGTGTGCAAGAGGCAGCTGGTCGACGTTTCTCTCTCATTGATGTTTCTATTGTAGCTCTCTATCCCTCTCTCCTCCTCTCTGTAAAAAATCAATAAAATACATTTATTGATTTTTTACAGAGAGGAAGGTAGGAGGATAGAGAGTCAGAAACATTGATGAGAGAGAAATACCAATCAGCTGCCTCCTGCACACCTCCCACTGGGGTTGGCCCCCAAACAAGGGACATGCGCTTGATTGGAATTGAACCTGGGACCTTTCAGTCAGCAGGCCGACGCTCTATCCCCTGAGTCAAACTGGCTGGGGCCAGACAAGTGCTTTTAAAAACTTTAATTGACTGGTGCAGTCACTAGAGTTTCCTCAAAAAATTAAAAAATGGAACTCCTATTTGACCAGTAATCCCACTTTCAGAAATATATCCCAAGAAATCAGAAACACCAATCAGAAAGGATATAATGCATCCATATGTTCATAGCAGCACAATTTACAGTAGCTAACATTTGGAAACAGCCTAAGTGCTCATCAGAAGATGAGTGGATTAAAAAGCAATGGTACATCTATAAAATGGAATACAATGCTGCTGTAAGAAAGAAAGAACTCTTACCATTCACAACAGCATGGTTAGACAAGGAGAGCATTATGCTAAGTGAAATAAGCAGGTCAGAGGAAGATAAATATCACATGAACACACTCATTTGTGGAATATAATAAGCAATATAAACCAATGAACAAAAATACATCCAGCCAAAACCGGTTTGGCTCAGTGGTAGAGCGTCGGTCTGTGGACTGAAAGGTCCCAGGTTCGATTCCGGTCAAGGGCATGTACATTGGTTGTGGGCACATCCCCGGTAGGGGGTGTGCAAGAGGCAGCTGGTTGATGTTTCTCTCTCATCGACGTTTCTAGCTCTCTATCCCTCTCTCCTCCTTTCTGTAAAAAAATCAATAAAATATATATATAAAAAATACATCCAGAGAGAGAGAAGCATCAAACAGACCATGAAACCTCAGAGAGCAGGCAGGGGAGGGTGGGAAACAGGGAAGGGTAAGAGATCAACCAAAGGACTTATATGCATGCATAACCAATGGACACAGACACTAGGGGGTGAGGGAGTGTTCTGGGTGGAGGGAGGGAGTGGCTGGGGAGAGATCAATGGAGGAAAAAAGGAGACACATATAATACTTTGAAAGATAAAGAATTAAAAAAAGAGAATCAATGATTCTCTCTCATTATTGGTGTTTCTATCTCCCTCTCCCTTCTCTGAAATCAATAAAAATATATTTTAAAAATAAAATAAATAAAAACTGTCATTGAGAGTTCATCCCTGACCGGTTTGGCTCAGTGGATAAAGCGTCAGCCTGCGGACTGAAGGGATCCAGGTTTGCTTCTGATCAAGGGCATGTACCTTGATTGTGGGCACATGCCTAGTAGGGGGTGTGCAGGAGGCAGGTGATCAATGTTTCTCTCTCATTGATGTTTCTGACTTTCTATTGAGTTCATTGTCTTTGCCTTCATTGCCCAGAACTACAATGTCTATCCCTCTCCCTTCTTCTCTAAAAAAAGAAGAAAAAAGAAAAAAGAAAAAGAAATTCAGTTTACAAATTAAGTCAGAAGAGTAAGGAGATTAATAACATATATTAGATATCTTTGAATATTGTTGATGCCCAACAAGCAGCAAAGATATTATCCTTTTAAATATTCATAAACATATTTATAAATGATGGCTCAGTCATATGGTAATTTTCAAATAATTTTTAAAAAGAATACTAGGACCCAATTCTCTGAAAACAGTGGAAAGATAAAAAAATTTAATTCTTGCAAATTAAAAAAATCCTTCTATACATTCCAGCACTTATATAAATGCTTTATAACAACAAAAAAGTCCATTTTACTGTATGCTATTTTACTACAGTTAAATTTTAAAAATATTTTGCTTGTCTGGTTGGAATGTCTCAGTGGTTGAGCATTGACTGATAAACTAGAAGGTTACTGGTTCAATTTTCAGTCAAGGCACATGCCTACAATACAGGCTTGATCCCCAGTATGGAGCATGGAGGAGGCAGCGAATCAATGATTCTCTCTTATTATTGGTGTTTCTATCTCTCTCCCTCTCCCTTCTCTGAAATCAATAAAAATATATTTTAAAAATAAAATAAATAAAAACTTTCATTGAGAGTTCATTTCTCTATAGCCATGAAAGGTGGAAAGAACATGTATGTTTGTGTAGGAAAACCAGTGACCCTGATTTACATGACTAAACAAGAATGCAAGCTCTCTCTTGAGTTATTCTTTGATCATTAAAGATGAGTAGAATCATGAACATAATAGAGATACATAACCAATGAAACTGATAATGGTCATTCACCATCCCTTCCACGCTTATGGAAAATTCAGAAAGGGGTAATCTCTTTATGGTAATAAAAAGATCTATTGTATATTATAGGCAGCACTGAAAGTTTTCAAGAGGAAACATAAAACTAATCCAATAAAACATGGAAAAATACCAGCCAATCTTGAATCATATATATATATTCCCTTACAAAAGGGCATCATCCCTCCATATCCCAATGAATAGATGTATAGCATGAAGAATAAATATTTACATAGTAATAAAATATGTGATTAAAATTTGCTTTATTATTTTGAAATGAATCTGTAATTTTAGGGTGGTATTAGGTCAAACTATTTATTAACATTTATCTTTCAATAAAGAGTCCTCTTGGAGACATGGATTTGATAATCATATTGCAAGTGGCTCAGCTAGTGATTGTAAACACTGGGATGAAAAAGAACAGGATTCTAATGGGGAGAATTAAACGTGGTGAGCAGCTATTAAACACAAGTGTGTCAGAGTCTACGTTATCAGGAAGAGCAGTTAAGACAGTGATATACAAAAGTATGACAGTCATAAAAGTGAAAAACCCGTCTCAGATTTTCCTCTCTTTTACAGTTGTATGTATTGCCTTGGTCATTAAGTGTGGTTTTTAAAAATATTTTTTTATTGTGTTCAGAGAGGAAGGGAGATGGAGAGAGATAGAAACATCAGTGATGAAAGAGAATCATTGATCTGTTGCCTACTGCATTTCTCCTACTGGGGATGGAGCCTGTAATCAGGGGATGTGCCCTGACTAGGAATCCAACCGTGACCTCTAGGTTCATGGGTTCAGGCTCAACCACTGAGCAACACCAGTGGGTTCATTAACTGTAGTATTTTCCCCATAGGAATACCATTCAGGATGACTCTTTCAGTACAAAAATTATTTGACGTGATAAATGTCATTTGAGAAAAAATTCTTTAAAAAAATATATATTTTATTGATTTTCTATAGAGAGGAAGGGAGAGAGATAGAGAGCTAGAAATGTTGATGAGAGAGAAACATCAACCAGCTGACTCTTGCACACCCCCTACCGGTCGGGGATGTGCCTGCAACCAACGTACATGCCCCTGACCGGAATTGAACCTGGGACCTTTCAGTCCGCAGACCAACGCTCTACCACTGAGCCAAACCGGTTTCGGCGAGAAAAAGTATTCTCAAAAATCCATGTTGCCCATTAGACAAATGAGATTGTCCAAATATGATCTATGTGGAAATAAATTTGGGAAAGTAGGAAAACAGCAAAGAGATAAGCTGTTGGATATCTGAGAGAGCAGAAAGATTAATTGACTTACATAAATTGAATAGAGAAAATAAGGTCAGAAAAATAGAAATTCCAGGAAATCAATGGAAAAAGGTTCTACTTCCATAGTAGGAAAATAATCACAGTATCAAACTCTGAGCCTTAGACCTCTGCCATCATGGGCATATCTTCAGTCTTAGTGTAGGAATCTCTTTCATGACCTGTGTGGAAAGAGTTCCAATTCAGGGTTCGGGTTCTGGAGAAGGGCTGCACACAAATGAAAAGACTTGAGACTTGAAGAAATTCAACCTGGCGATATGGGAGGCCAGGCGGTGGTCCAATTCTAGTGGGAGAACTACACCTGCTCTGGCCCTGCCATCCCCTTTTATTAAGACTTTGGGGAAAACATCTTAGGCAACATAAACAGAAATTTACATGTAGCCCTTAGGCAGAAAATAACAGAAACCTACATGGGACAAACAAGGTGGAGGCTGCTTCCGCTAACAATGTCTCAACTAAAGGGTGAGTGGTTACAGCAATTAAGGTTGTGGACCATCCTTCCTGGCTTCCTGTCAGCATCTCTTTCCAGTGAAATTGTTTTCCAGCACTTAAAACAACTGACCTGTTTGTACTTTCCTTTGCAAGAATGCTTTCAGAGCCTGTGTAATGTCCTTGTTCCTGAGACTGTAGATGAAGGGGTTCAGCATGGGTGTGACCACAGTGTACATCACTGAGGCTGTTGCATTTGAATGTGCATTGTGGATAGCAGCAGAGCTGAGGTACACTCCTAGGCTTGTACAATAAAATAAGAAGACAATCGAGAGGTGAGAGGCACAGGTAGAAAATGCTTTATACTTCCCCTGAGCTGATGACATTCCACGTATGCAGGACACTATTTTAGTGTATGAGTAAAGAATCCCAGCGAAAGAACCGCCACCAAGCAGAAGAGCTGAAAAATAAGGTCCTTGTAATGCAGATTCAAACAAACACGTCTTTATTAATGTATTAACTAAATTAATTACATATTAGTTACTTAACTAAGAATATAGGCACAATACTTTATTGTCTCTGGACTAGGCTGATTAGGGTCACAGTGACTCAGGTAAAAGTTCCAGGTTCCATCCTTCCTGACCCTTACCTCCTGACCTCCCAGACACACCTGGATGGGTCTCTGAGAGGAAGGTCTCCGTGTGGAAGTCTGAATTGCTCCCTGGATGGCTGATGATGAGACTGAAACTCTCTCCCCACATGAGACAGCAGGCAGGAGTGAAGCATCAGTCAGTCCCTGAGCCAGTTTAGGAATCAAAAGCAATAGCCATGTGCTGTGCTCAGCTTCATACAAGCTGAGGACTGCACAGGAGAGATAGTTACAGCTCTCTCTATATTTCATCATCAGGCACATTTCCCTCATGCCATTCCAACTGCTAAACAGGTGATTTCCCTCTGGGCCTCTAGAATAAGCAGAAAGAAAAATTTTCCTAATGATTCTCTGATCCCAGGAGACCAGGATAGAGGTCAAATGAACTCACTTTCTATGACACCTTGTCTTGGTACAATGGGCAACCTCTATTTCTCCATCCATATAACTATAGTGACTTTTTTACTCAGCCCTTCCCTATGCCTTTGCCTAGAAGTTGGTCAGTCCTCAGTTTGTATCCCCCGAGTGCATGCCAGACTTTCTCATTAAAAGAAGAGAATGTATGACCACCTGGATGGCTGATGATGAGACTGAAACTCTGTCCCGACACGAGACAGTAGGAAAGAGTGAAGTATCAGTCAGTCCCTGAGTCAGCTTAGGAATCAAAAGCAACAGCCATGTGCTGTGCCTCAGCTTCGTTTTCACATGTTTTTCAGAGCCTAATCTTATCCAATTCCTGACTTCATGTTTTTTTCAAAGTCTGACTTGTGATGGGACACAGACCTGATATTTCTGGAACGTTGCTTTTCTCCTTTTTTAACAGGCAGAAATTGTGTTCTTTTGAGTTGCCATCATTGCCACCACACTTTAAAAAAAATATATATATATGTGTGTAAATATATATATATATATATATATATATATGTGTGTAAATATATATATATATATATATATATATAATATATATATATATATACACACACACACTCATACACACACACACACACACACACACACACATATATACACACACACACACACACACACACACACACACCCCGTATTTTTTGGACCATAAGACGCACCAGACCATAAGACGCACCAGTTTTTAGAGAAGGGAAATGAAGAAAAAAAGATTCTGAAACAAATAGTGTCCTAAAATATTTTATGTGCATTAAAACCCAACATCACAGTCATAAACACATGTAATCAACCCTGTAAAGTAAACAGCAGCATTTAGAACCATTTTAGAGCCGGGCAAGCACACAGAGACCACACAGAGCCGGGCAAGTAAAAAAACTTTTTTAAAAGTATATGTGTAGGCTATATTTTGACCATAAGACGCAGGGACTTTTTCCCCCCACTTTTGGGGGAAAAAAAGTGCGTCTTATGGTCCGAAAAATACGGGGTGTGTGTGTGTGTGTGTGTGTGTGTGTGTGTGTGTGTGTATATATATATATATATATATATATATATATATATATTTTTATTGACTTTTTACAGAGAGGAAGGGAAAGGGAGAGAGAGTTAGAAACATCGATGAGAGAGAAACATCGATTAGCTGCCTCCTGCACACACCCCACTGGGTATGTGCCAGCAACCCAGGTACATGCCCTTGACTGGAATCAAACTTGGGACCTTTCAGTCCGCAGGCCGATGCTCTATCACTGAGCCAAACCGGTTAGGGCACAACCACACTTTTTGGCCTCCAGACACATTTATCAAAAATTAGGAATGCTACACCTATATCACAAGTTAAGAGATGTCATTTGGTGCCTCATAAAATCTATAAATTATAAGAGCTAATGTAGATATATTTATGTCACAAAGATTACCATTTTATGGAATTTATCTGATGTAACTTTAGAAAGATCCATTGCATGAGTAATACTATGAACTCTCTTCTCCATTTCAGAAATGGGGCTAGAAAGTGTTTACTGATCTGATGACAGCTGAAACTGAGAAGACATGGGGCTTTGTTCAGGATTCTGTCAGGGTGCTTCTCCTTCTCAGAGATGAGCTTGCCTCAGGTGTATTTGGCAATGCCTGAAGGATCTGCTGAACACTGACAATACCCAACATAAGTAGTTATCCTGCCTCAGTTGTCTGGATGAACAGGTGAGATCACCTAGTCTAAACCCTTCTCCAATTTCTCTATGCATATGAGTCACCCAGGAGTCTAGCTTGAATGCAGAATCTGAATTATCAGGACCTGGTGGGCTTGAGATGGTGAGAATCAAACCATCATCCATGTGATATTGGTGCTGCAGGTCCTGGTCTGAGGACCACTCTTTGAGTAGAAGGCTGTGATTCTCTGTTAGAGTCAGGTGCAGATAGTTTTAGATATTTTAAATAAAAATATCTTAGTTGCCTGTAATTTTGTGCAAATAAGGTAGTCACTCATTCTGAAGGCTGTATAAATTCATTGTCCACTTATTCCATATAAGGATATATTAATGATATCATATTTTATACTCCTGAGAAATGCATTTTTAAGTTCTTTTATGTAAATGTCCTCGAGAAACAAATAATATATTACTGAAAAAATTTATAGTATGCAGAGTGAGCACCTCCAAAAGATGCTAACATCTCAGCCCCAGAAAATTGTAACATGTCATTTTTCATAGCAAAGGGTTAAGGTAATAGATAGGATATGTTTGTTAATCAGCTGACTTTAAGATAAAATAAGTCAGGTATCTAAAGCAGACATCAACAAATGGTAGAAAATTAATAAAAAAGCTTTGCACATAAAATCAACATCAACAAGACAAAAAGGCAACCTACTCAATGAAAGAAGATATTTGCAAATAATATATCTGAGAAGGGCTTAATATCCAAAGTATATAGGTAACTCATACAACTCAATGTAAGTAACAAACAATTCAATTTAAAAATGGGCAGAAGACCTGAGCAGGCATTGCTCCAAATAGACATACAGATGATGAACAGACACAAGAAAAGGTGCTCAACCTCATAAATTATCAGGGAAATAAAAAACACAAGGAGATAGTACCCCACACATGTCAGAAAGGGTATCATTTTTTGTGTAATTCATCCTTTGATGATAAATATTGAAGATATTCCTGAGTGTAAAGTATTTCCTGAGTGTAAATATATGATATTTAGATTTTTTCTCTCACTATTTGGTGGATTTGAAAAAAGTTAGAAAAGATGAGCTATTTAATTAGAGCACTTAGAAGGAGTCACTTTTGTATGTAGCACATTGAAAAATTTCAAACAGAAACAAAAACAGTTCAGAAAAAAATACTCTATGTAATTCTTCACCTAAGTGAATAAGCAACCTCACACATGGATATCATATTTCAGTTTATTTTTTATTTTACTATTATTTTATTATTGACTAAAGCAGTGTTTTTCAACCTTTTTTGGGCAAAGGCACACTTGTTTCATGAAAAAAATCACGAGGCACACCACCATTAGAAAATGTTAAAAAATTTAACTCTGTGCCTATATTGACTATATATAAAGTAATTCTCTTGAATAGGAATCAAATAAACACAAAGAAAGTATTTTATAATTACTTTATTATGAAATATTAAGTAAACAAAATAGTGAAAAATTATAAAATTCTTGTCTTGTCTGCACCTACGGCACACCAGGCAACATCACTAGTGTGCCGCGGAACAGCGGTTGAAAAACGCTGGACTAAAGTTCCAGTGCACAAAAATGCGTGGCCCCGACCATCTGCGTGCACCTCAGCTTGCCTGCCTCATCACACCCACCAGCCTACTGCCTCACCTCCTGCTGGCCACCAGCCTTTCTGCAGTCAGAGCCTGTGGGCCGAGGGTAGGGAATGAGAGATGCTTCATGTATTTCATGGTGCCCAATCATTTGGTCATTTTGGTCATGACACCTGTTGCCTTTTATTATTATGATTTTTTTAAGAGAAAGAGATAAGGAACACAGATACAGAAGTAGATAGATAGATAGATGATAGACAATAGATAGAGAGATAGATAGATAGATAGAAGCATCAATGTGAGAAAGATTGATTGCTTCTTGTTTGCAACCCACCTAGGATGGAACCCACAACCCAGATATGTGCTCTGACCTAGAATCAAACACACACACTTTGTGGAGTACAAAAAAAATGCTCCATCCAACTGAGCCAAGTTAATATTCCACATTTTAATGATGTGCAACATGAAAAATATTTTTGTAGAGTAATAAATTATATGGCTGTTTTTTTGCTTCATCATATTTAAGGTCATCTCTGACTCTAACCGTATTAGATCACTCTATTTATTAAAATGTATGTATCCATATAGACACTTCTTGAAAACATGTATTGAGTAGTCAATTTTTGCCAGTGGCCAAGATAGGCATGTGGACACACAGTTGAATACCCAAATGAAGACTATAAAACCAGGAGACCAACTATAAAACATACTAGCATGTTAAAGTCTACAATGTCAAGAAGAGTTGTAAAGGTAGAGGTATAGAAAATATTGATGAACATGTAAGTGAAAACTTTGGTCTCAGATTTTCCCCTATAATAAAATTATGTAAATGACCTTAGTAGCCAAGTATAGTTTGTCCCTAAGGGAAGTATAATTCATGACTATGCTTTCAGAAAAATAATAGAAAAATTAATTGGAATGATGTATGTCATGAGAGACCAAATTATACTGAAGTAATACATGAGATAAATGAATATTTTCAGTTCCTCATGGTTCAAAGATTGGATTAATTTGCCAGACTTTTTTTTCTCTCTGAGGCTAGAAACCTGCATTCCTGGGCAATTCTTCAGCCTCCTACAGTTGGTCCTTTAAAAGTTTACCTGCCAATAAATCTTTGCAGGGCCCTCTTTATATCATTGTTCCTCAGACTGTAGATGAAGGGGTTCAGCATGGGTGTGACCACGGTGTACATCACCGAGGCTGCTGCACTTGAGTGTGAGTTTTGGGAAGCAGAAAAGCTGAGGTACACTCCAAGGCTCGTACCATAAAATAAGGAGACAACAGAGAGGTGAGATGCACAGGTAGAAAATGCTTTATATTTCCCCTGAGATGATGGGATCCCACATATGGAGGCAATGATCTTGGAATAAGAGTAAAGGATCCCAGCAAAGGGACCACCACCTAGCAGTCCAGCTGAAAAGTACATTGTAATGTTATTAGGAAAGGTGTCAGAACAGGCAATTTGGACCACCTGACTGAGTTCACAGAAAAAGTGAGGAATTTCTAAGTCTGAGCAGAAGCGCAGACCCAACACCATAAAACTATTTAGTGAGGAATTCAGGACACTCAGGATCCAGGTCACCAGAACCAGCAGTCCACAGAGCTGGGGATTCATGATGACCATGTAGTGCAGAGGGTGACAGATGGCCACATACCTGTCATAGGCCATCACAGTCAGGATTATGTTGTCCAACATTGCAAAGAGGATATAAAAATACATCTGGGTGATGCAGCCTTCATAGGTGATGACTTTGCTCTGTGTCTGGATGTTCCACAGCATCTTTGGGATGGTGGTGGAGGTGAAACAGATGTCTACTAAGGACAGGTTGCAGAGGAAGAAGTACATGGGTGTGTGGAGGTGGGAGTCTGAGCTGACGGCCAGGATGATGAACAGGTTTCCCAACACAGTGACCAGGTACATGGAGAGGAAAAGCCCAAATATGAGGGGCTGCAGTTCCAGTGCCTGTGAAAGTCCCAGAAGAAGGAATTCTGAAATTTGTGTACCATTGCCTGGTTCCATGTGTCAGAGCTGACTACAAAAAAAAAAAAAAAATTATCATATTAGCAAGCATTAGTAACTTAGAATAAATGACACATTTATATTTTAGAATCAGGAAAATAATTCCCATTTTTTGTTGTGTGATCTGGTCCCCATTAAGGTATCTCTATTGGCATTCCTCATTAGAATTTCCTTTTGTAACATCAACCTGTAATGTATTATATACTGAGATTTTACTAGGATATCTTTTCTACACGTGAGAAATATATATTGACTATAGACTATGTTCTAGGCACTGTTCAGAGTATAGGACGCTGATAAACAGAAGTCTACAAACTAATGATGGAGCAATAATATAATCAAATAAAAATGATAATATAATATATCCGATGGTGGAGTTGCTATAAAGTAAATCACATCAAATGGAGAGAGTAAATAGAGGGTGTTATTTTTCATAGAGTTTAGCCAATACTTGCTAATGGCTGACACTTAACACACTCCTCATTGAACACTGAGAGAGACTAAGTGGGAAAGTGTTTCCCAGGGAGAAGGAACAGCCAGTACAAAGGCCCTGAGGAAGATGTTTGTTTTAGAAAATGAAGGCTCAGGAGTTTGAAGATAGCACCATGAAGGTGAATTTTTCTTGTATCTCCTCACAGAACCAAACTGGCAATAAAAGTAAATTAGGGAATATTACCCAGAATTATCAACTGAAAACTATCTGAAGAGGAGACTTTTAAAGAAGGAAGGGCTGAAATCACCTTGAGAGTGATAGGAAGGTTGTGGTCACAGGAGGGGCTGATACCACTCCCACAAGGCAGGCCAAGTTGAGGAGGAATATCTCAGCTGTGGGGGTTTCCTCCTGAGAGCAGTGAGGCCTGTACTCCAGGCTGGGCTTTCCAGCTTCCAGGGCCAGAGCCAGGAACACCTGCCCTCATAGCATCCATCAGCAAAAAGCAGTAGGGCCTCTACCAGCAGAGGGCGATGGAACCTGCTGGAGATAAAGCCACTTTGTTTTTATTTACTTATATATATATTTTTTACGTTAAAAGTCTTCGTTGTTGAAAGTCATTACATATGCTCCCTTGTTTCCCCCATTGACCTTTCCCAGTCTGCTCCTTGTCCTCCAGCCCAGTCCTTCATCACCATATTCTCTGTGTTCATGGGTTATGCATATCTATACTAATAAAAGGGTATTGGTCAGGACACCCTCATAGAAACAACCAAATAGCAGATTTTGTGGTGTGACAAGGACGGCAGGGGGGTTAGTGCGGGATGACCAAATGACTGAACAACAGGCTGCAGGGGGCAAGCAGGCCTGGGGGATGGGGAGAGGCAGTGAGGGGCAACCAGGTTGGCAGGTGCAGCAGTTAGGAAGCAGTGGTCCTGGATTGTGAGGGAGATGTCTGACAGCCGGTTTAGGCCTGATCCCTGAGATTGGGCCTAGACTGGTAGTTGGACATCCCCCGAGGGGGCCAGATTGAAGAGGGTGCAAGCTGGGCTGAGGGAAAGCTTCCTTACCCCCCACCTTACCATGCACAAATTTTGTGCTCCGGACCTCTAGTATGCCTATAAGTTCTTTGGTTAGTCACCCACCCTCCCCTGACTTCCCTCTGAGGTTCAAAAGTCTGTGCCATGCTTCTATGCCCCTGGATCAGTTTTATTTGTCAATTTATTTTGTTCATTAGATTCCACATGTGAGTGAGATTATGTAATACCTGTCTTTATTTCACTGGCTTATTTCACTTAGCATAGTACTCTCCATCTCCATCTCCATGATTGCCAATGGTAAGAATTCTTTCTTTTTTTATAACTGCATAGTATTCCATTGTGAACAAAGAAATCCAATTTATCAATACATTATTTCTAATGGAGAAAAAATGGTTTGGTTTTCAAACAAATCTCTTGTCAAGCAGTTTTTTGGAATAAATTAAGTTTGAGAACCAAGGTTACACTGTATTCTGGGAGTGTCTCAGGTGTGTGGCTCTGCGATAGGGAAACACACCCACCATCTTCCCTGAAGTCTGAATGGCATCACCCCCTCATGGGAGATATAGAGGTCCCATCATCCCGATTCTGCCAACAGCCCTTTCAGAAACAGTTTTTTTTCAGTGACTAAATCTGATAGCAAGTGGGCATATGCAGGTGGAACAAGGCAGACCCTAACGTGTCTTGGGATGTTTGCTGACCCACCTTTGAGGCCCACTCTGCTGTAAAGCTGATCTTGGAGAGCAGCCTGCTCCATCTTCTGCAGAGAAGCTCAGTGGAGGCAACCACAAAAGGGGGGTCACTTCAAGCCTCAAATAGGTTGCTGAGAACCAAATGTGGGCAGCTTCTGATGTTGGCTAGCACCAAAGTCCCTACCAGGAGACCTAGAATCAACATACAAAACAGTCATCCTCAGGCAACACAAGAGAAGGATACAGAGGGAGATCCCCGGAGCACACTAAACTCTGCCTAGATGAACTCCACTTTTTTCCCCCCTTCATTATTTTCTTGTTATTGCTTTGTTTTTTTATTTTTTCTCTCTCTCTTTTTCATATCTCTTATTTTTCTCTTTCCTTTTTTATTCATTTTTAAAAATTTCTTTCACTTTCCCCCTTCTTTTCTTTTTCACTGTTTTTCTCCATATTTTTATTCATATTTTTTCTTCCTTCTTTCTTTTCACATGCTTTCCCTCCATTTTTTTCTTATAATTTTTTCTTTTATTATTCTTGTTTACCTTTTTCTTTCTTTTTAAAAAAATATATTTTATTAATTTTTTACAGAGAGGAAGGGAGAGGGAGAGTTAGAAATGTCGATGAGAGAAACATCAACCAGCTGCCTCTTGCACACCCCCTACCGGGGATGTGCCCCCAACCAATGTACATGCCCTTGACCGGAATCGAACCTGGGACCTTTCAGTCCATAGACCGATGCTCTACCACTGAGCCAAACCTGTTTCGGCTACCTTTTTCTTTTGTAGTTGTTTTTGTTGTTGGGCTCCTTTGTATGTTTTTTTAAAATTTTTTTTATCAGCACCTATAAAACAGCTCACACAATGTTGTTGGGGTTGAGCCTCACAGTCAGGCAGCCTGAGGATGGATCCTACCCACAAATGGCCCAACAACAATCATGACCCAGTTACAACAGAAGAGCCCCCAAAGCACACACACAGGGGACATTTCTAGAGCATCCAGCTCAGGAGATAAAGGAAGCTGCACCAGTGGGCCCTACGGGATACTTCCTTTGAAAGACCATGAAGACTGGGAATCATAGCATTTTAATCTAATACATAGAAACGAACACAAAGAAATAACTTGCAAAGAAAATATACAATTCCCAAGTGAAATAAAAGGAGGAATCTCCAGAAAAAAAGCTAAATAAAATGGAGGCAAGCAATTTATCAACATAGAGTTCTAAGTAATAGTTATAAGGATACTCAAGGAACTTAGTGAACACTACAAGGAACATAATGAAAACTACAAGGAACTTAGTGGGAACCACATCAGCATGAAAAAGGACATAGAAACCATGAATAAGAACAATTCAGAAATGAAGAATACCACCTGGTGAAAAAAATAGACTTACAAGTCCAGAAAGCACAATAGTTTCAAACAATGGGAACCCAAAGTGGCTCACCCCAAGACACATCATAATTAAAATGCCAAGCATTAAAGACAAAGAGAGATTCAAAAAAGCAGCTAGTTACCTATAAGGAAGCACCCATATGACTGTCAGCTGATTTCTCAACAAAAAATTTGCTGGCCAGAAGGGAATAGCAAGAAATATTCAAAGTGATAAATAGCCAGGACCTACAACCAATATTATTATACCCAGCAAAGTGATTATTTAGAATTGAAAATCAGATAAAGAGCTTCACAGATAAGAAAAAGCAAAAGGGGTTCATCACCACCAAACCAGTATTATATGAAATATTGAAGAATATTCTTTAAGAAGAGGAAGAAGAAAAAGAGAAAATATAAACAATAAAATGGCAATAAATACATACCTATCAATAAGAATCTAAAAATAAAAATAACAAACATGGACTCTAAATAAACTGATGAATAAAATAGAAGCATGGGAACAATGGAGCAGACTGATGAATCTCAGAGGGAAGTGATGAGGGGAGAGGAGAAAACTTCAATTACATAATTTATATGCATATATGCCTTACCTATGAATGCAGCTGATAAAGTTTTGAAGGCTGCGGGTAGGACCAGAACCCAGTGAATGGTGGCAATAGGGGAGGGAGGAAGGAGGGCATCTGTAATACTCTCAACAATAAATACTTAAGAGAAATGAAGAACACCATATGTGACATTAAGAATACACTGAAAGGAATAAAAATTAAGCTGGATGAAGCAGAGAAACAAAAATAAAAATAAAAAGAATTTAAAATAATGAGGATAGTTTAAGGGAAATTTGGAAAAACTTCAAATGTAACAATATACACATCAGAGAAGTAGAGAAGGAAAAGAAAGTGAAAAAGGATATAAATCTAGTTAGTAGAAAAACGATAGAAAATTTCCTTAACCTGTTAAAAGAAAAATTCACACACACTCAGGAAGCACAGCATCTCAATCAAGATGAATTTAAGAGAACCACGCAAAGACACATACTATTAAAATGGCAATGGTTCGTGACAGAGTAATAATCTCAAAGGGAGCAAGAGATAAACAGTTAGTTTCCTACAAAGGAGTTTCCATAAGGCTTTCAGCTGATTTCTCAACAGAAACACTGTGGCAGAAGTGAATGGAATGAATTATTCAAGGTAATGAAAAGCAAGGTTCTGAAACCAAGACTACTCTATCCAGCCAGGCTTTCATTCAAAATCAATTATGAAGTAAAGAGCTCCCCAGACAAAAAACAAAAAAGGCTAAAGGAGTTTAACACCACGAAACAAGCATTGCAAGAAATGTTAAAGAGACTACCTTAATAATAATAAGAAATAGAGAAACATAATAGGCATAAAGAATAAAAATGGCAATAAATTGGTACCTATCAATAATAATCTTAAGTGTAAATAAATGAAATGCTTGACTCAAAAGACATAGGGTAGCTGAATGAATAAAAAAAAGACCCAAATATATGCTGTCTGCAAGAGACTCACACAGGATGAGATTGATGGATGGAAAAAGCAAATTTCCTTGCAAATGGAAATGAAGATAAATCCTGGGAAACAATATTCATATCTGACAAGTGAAGGCTATAATAAGAGACAAGTAAGGTCATATATAATACTAAAAGGATTGATACAAGAGGATATAACCCTGTTAAACATATATGCACCCAATATAGGGAAAACCAAATATATTAAAAAAACAAAACAAAACAAAAACCTCTAGAGGACTTAAAGGAAGAAATTAATAGCTATACAATCATAGTAGGGAACTATAACACCCCACTGACATCAGTGGATAGATTTTCTAGACAAAAATTCAATAAGAAAACAGTGACCTTAAATAACACGCCAGAACAAATGGATTTAATTAATTATATTCCACCCAAAGCAGCAAAATATACATTCTTTTCAAGTGCACAAGGAATATTCTCAATGATAGATCACATGTTAGGACACAAAATAAGTCTCTACAAGTTCAAGAGGAATGAAATCATATCAAGCTTCTTCTCAGATGACAATGGCATGAAACTAGGATGAATTACAAAAAACACCCCAAACCTTCAAACACACGCAGGTTAAATACCATTTTGGTAAACAATGAATGGACTACCAATGAGAGCAAGGAAAAAAAAATCCTGGAAATACTCTCAACAATATGGACACACAACAACGCAGAATCTAGGGGACCCCTGAAAAGCAGTCCTGAGAGGGAAGTTTGTAGCACTACATAGGACTATCCCAAGAACCAAGAAAAATTTCCAATAAACTATTTAGCCCTATAACCTAAAAAATTATAAATAAAACAGCAAGAAAAGCTCAGAGTAAGTAGAAAGAAGGAAATAATAAAGATCAGAGTGGAAATAAATGATGTAGAGACTAAAGAAACAATGTAAAATACCAATGAAACCAAGAGCTGGTTCTTTGAAAAGATAAACAATATTGATGCACTTTTAGGGAACTCATCAAGAAACAAATAGGGAGGACCCAAATAAATAAAATCAGAAACAGAAGTAGTGAAGTAACAACTGACACAACAGAGTAAAGGATTGCAAAAAAAAATTCTATGATCAACTACATGTCAACAGTCTAGACATTGTGGATGAAATGGCAAATTCCTAGGAACATACAATTTTCCAAAACAATCAGGAAGAAACAGAAAACATGAATAGGCCAATAACAGCTGATTAAATTGGAACAGTAACAAAACAAACAAACAAACAAAACTCTCAGGAAACAAAAGCATCAGGCTAGATGGCTTCATCTGGGAGTTTTACCAAACTTTCAAAGAAGTAAAACCTATCGACCTCAAACTATTACAAAAACTTTAAGAGGAAGGAAGCCCCAAAGCTCTTTTTATGAGGCCAGCATTATCATCATAATAAAATGAGAAAAAGAAAGAGAATTACAGGCCAATATCCCTGATGAACATAGATGTTAAAATCCTCAACAAAATATTGACAAATCTGATTCAGCAACATATTAAAAAGATCACACATCCTAACCACATTGGATTTATTCCAGGGGTGCAAGGCTGGTACAATATTCACAAATCAATACATGTCAGACATCTCATAAACAAACTGAAAGACAAAAATAGCAGAAGCCTATAAGTAGATGCAGAAAAAGCATTTGAAAAAACACAAAACCTAGTTTTGATAAAAACTCTCAGCAAAGTGGGAATAGAGGGATTATACCTCTATATAACAAAGGCCATATATGACAAACCTACAGCAAACATCACACTCAAAAGGCAAAAACTAAAACCATTTTACCCAAGAACCCGTGTATGATAGGGATGTCCACTTTCACCACTCTTATTCAAAATAACACTGGAAGTCCTAGACACAGCAATCAGATAAGAAAACTTAAAATGCATCCAAATTGGAAAGTAGGAAGTAAAACTGTTTTAATGACATGATACTGTCCAAATAGTGATGCTATTTAACTCAGAGATCCTCAGCCTCAGCACAGTTGGCATTCTGGGACAGACTGTTCTCTGTGGTGAGGTCTGTCCTGTGAAACGAAGGTTGTTTAGAGCATATCTGCCTTCACTCACCCCTCTCCAGTGTGACAGTCACAAATCTGTCAGGACGTAGCTCAATGTCTCCTGTGGGGGGGGGGGGGTGATTACCAATGATTAGAACCACAGTTTTAATTTCATAATTTAAACATATTTTAACAACACTGACATGATTACAATGTAATGATAACAAGTATGAAAGACAATCAAGTGTGAGGAGCAGTCACACTATGAATTCTTAGGTAGCCACTGAAATAAATACATTAAGTAACTGAGCACACAAACAGCAATCTCTTGCCTCTGGGCTAAGATGAATGGGCTCTCAGGTGACAACAGATAAATGTTTTTGGCTTTCATTCTCTGAGACCCTCTCATGCAGGGTCAACTGGGTTTTGGACTCACCTGGATAAGATCTATGACAGGAAGGTCATGGTGGGGACGTCTGAATTCCTCCCTGAATGGCTGATAATAGAGACTGAAGTTCTGTTCACAGGCAAGATAGCAGGAAGGTGTACAGTGTCAGTCCCCAGCCAGAGTTGGGGCTACAAACAAAGATATAATAGTGAGAAATAAACATAACCATGCCCTCCCAGCCTAAGTTTACACATGATGGGAGACTGAAGATGAGGGGATATTTATAAATTTCCACACCTGCTCTGCAGGCACATTTCTCTCTTGTTTCTCCAACCTCTAAGCACACAAATATGGTATATCTTTTAGCAAGGGAAGGATTAGGGTAGCAAGTGGAACAGTTTTGTTAATCAGCTGACTTCAGGATAGAAAATGAGCTAGGCTTATCCAAGTGGCACTAAGATAAGCACAGTGGTTCTGTTAAGGTGGAAGAGAGACCACAAAAGAATTGGACTCAGAGAGACTTTGAAAATGCTACACAGCTGGCTTAAAGATGGAGGAAGGAACATGAGCTATGGAATACAGGCAGCCAGCAACACTGAAAGGCATTAGAAAGAAACACATCCTCCCCTTCGCCCTTCGCCCTGCGCACCTCTTGTCTCTGAGCTAGGCTGATTAGACACAGTGACTCAGGTAAAAGTTTTCAGGTTCCATCCTCACTGACCCTTTCCTGCTGTACCCATTGGCCTCCCAGTCTCACCTGGATGGGTCTCTGAGAGGAAGGTCTCTGTGTGAAAGTCTGAGTTGCTCCCTGGATGGTTGGTGATGGAGACCGAAGCTGTGTCCTGCATGAGACAGCAGGAAGGAGTTAAGCATCAGCTCCTGAGCCACCTTAGGAATCAAAAGCAGCAGCCATGTGCTGTCCCCAGCACTGTACAAGCTGGAGACTGCACTGAGGAGATATCTACATCTCTCTCTAAACCTGCTCATCAGGCACATTTCCCTTGTGTTGTTCCAACTTCTAAGCAATGATTTCCCTCTGGGCCTCTGGCATAAACAGAAAGGAATATTTTCCTAATGATTCTCTGATCCCAAGAGACCAGAGAGTAAATCAAGTGTACTTAGTTTTTATGACTCCTTGTCTTGGTCTCACCTGCTTTCTAGGGGCCAGAAGACCTACTACCCTATTCCATCCTTGACTTCCTTTTTTCTTCAAAGTCTGGTTGGGGGTGGGACACAACCCTGATGTCTCTAGAGAATTGCTTTTCTCCTCTTCAATATGGCAGAATTGCGCTCTTTGATGTGCAATTTCCGGTACCACACTCTTTGGCTTCCTGACACATTTGTCAAAATAATTAGAGATTTTATACTTATATCACCAGTTGAAAGTTATTTAGAGCCTCACAAAATATTGATTAGTTTTCCTCTCCAGTGTGCCTCAGGTGGTTGAGCATTGTCCCATGCACCTGTAGGTTGTTGGCATGCCTGTTTGGCAGGCTCGATCCCCAGTAGGCATTGTGTAGGAGGCAGTCCCATCATGGCTTCTCTCTCATGGATGTTTTTGTTTCTCTTTCTCTCTAAAATTTCAATAAAACATATTAAAGTATTTAATTATTAGAGATACATTTAGGTATTTTTATGTCACATGACCTGAGCTTATCATTTTATATAAATTGCCTGATTGAATCTTTAAGAACATCCATTCTATTAAGTAATATTTCTTTTTGAAATGACCATGAACTTTTATTCCCATTCCTTCTATTAATATCATGCATTACATTGATTGATTTCTATCTTTTTTTAAAAAAATCTTTATTGTTGAAAGAATTATATATGTCTCTCCTTTCCCCCATTGATCTCTCCCAACCCTTCCAGCCCCACCTCCCCACAAGCCTTCTTTACCCTATTGTCTGTGTCCATTGGTTATGCATATATGCATATGAGTTTATTGATTGACCTCTTCCCACCTCACCCTCTCCTGCCTTTCCCATGAGGTTTGACAGTCCATTCGATGCTTCTGTGACTCTGGGTCTATTTTTGTTCACCAGTTTATATTGTTCATTATATTCCACAAATGAGTGACATCTTTTGATATTTATCTTCCTCTGACTGACTTATTTCACTTAGCATAATGCTCTCCAGATCCATCCATGCTGTTGCAAATGATGAGTTCTTTCTTTTTTATAGCAGCATAGTATTCCAGTGTGTAGATGCATCATAGTTGTTATTTTTTATTGTCTAAAGTTTTACATATGTTTCCTTTGTCTCTGATTGACCCCTGCTCCCCGCCCCCTCCTGTCCTTCCCACCCCCGAGGGCAAGCCCTCACTGCCTTTGTGTCTGTGTCCATTGGTTATGTTAATATGCATGCAAACAAATCCTTTGGTTAAAGTAAATTGGAAAAAAAAGTAAACTGATAAAAATCCTTAAGTCATGCTGGTCCTTTCAATTCCTGTTCCATCTTGGGTATCTGGGTTTCTGTGCTGTCACTTCCTAATTCTGGCAGTCCCTGCATGAACTCTTCTTTGGAGAACTTGCACTGTGTTGTTGCTCTGAATTTCCATGAAAGGATCATCACAGAACTGCTGTTTTCCATCTATCCCAATTTTATTTTGACTTTGAGGATCTTTGTATCTAGTGTATAGATGTTCTAACTTCTTCTTGTCCAATGATCCTTTTATACTGTCTCATATATATGATTCCGGATTTGGGGGAAAAATTGGTCCATTATAATATCTAACTTCCAGTCATTTTGAGACAGGCAACTAATTGCTGCTTTTTCACTAGGTTGTGTGAAGATCATAAAGTAACCATGGGTATCCTTCTGCAAAAACTAACACTTGATCATGTTGTGTCCTTTAGGCCCCTTCCCATCTCCTCCAGCTTCAGAGTCAATGGAGGATAGATGGCTCCTCCCCCAGGCTCCTGGGCTCTGTATGGGGCAGCCCTTGGCATAGCCGAGGATGCAGTCCTGGGCCTGGGAGAGGTAGAGGGTTGGAGGAAGGTGTCAGCAGCCCTTTATGAGTTTTTCATCCTTTGATTATAAGGATTGAAGATATTTCTGAGAGGGAAGATATTCCTTAATATATATAAGATATTTAGATTGTTTGCTCACTGTCCATTTGGTGGATTTGAAAAAATTTAAAAAAAGGGAGATATTTAATTTAGAGCACTCAGAAGGAGTCACAAATTTATGAAGCATATTGAAAAATTTCAAACAGAAATAGGAAAATAGTTAAAAAACACACACAAAAAACACTGCATGTAATTCTTCACCCAAATGAATAAAGAAACTTACACATGGACATCATATTTCACAGTTTACTTTTTTATTTTTAATATTATTTTATTATTGATTTATTTTTTAGAGAGAGAAGAAGAGAGACATAGATACAGAAGTAGACATAGATAAATAAATGATAAATAATAGATAGATAGATAGATAGTTAGAGACAGAAGCATCAATGTGACAGAGAAACATTGATTGACTGCCTCCTGAATGCACCCCACCTGGGTTGGAATCCACAACCTAGATACATGCTCTGACCTGGAATCAAACACACAACACTTTTTGTGGTATACAAGATGCTTCATCCAAATGAGCCATTGGGCCAAGTCAATATTCCATACTTTAATGATGTGCAACATGAAAAATATTTTTGTAGATGAATAAGTTGTATGGCTGTTTTTTGCTTTATCTTTTTTTAGGTTATCTCTGACTCTAACCATATTATATCAGTCTATTTATTAAAATGTATGTATCCATGCAGATGTTTCTTGGAGACTTGTATTGAGTAGTCATTTTTTGCCAGTGGCTAAGGTAGGCATGTGGACACACAGTTGAATAACAGAATGAAATATATAAAACCAGAAGACCAGCTATAAAACATACTAGCATGTTGAAGTCTGCATTATCAAGAAGAGCAGTAAAGGTGGTGCTATAGAAAATAATGATGAACATATAAGTGAAAACTAAGGTCTCAGATTTTCTCCTACAATAAAATTATGTAAATGACCTTACTAAGCAAGTATAGTTTGTCCCTAGGGGTAGTATAATTCATAACTATTTTTTCAGGAAAACAATAGAAAATTTATTTGGAATGATATATGTGATAAGAGAATAAATTATGCTAAATTAATTTATGTTAACTCATGAGATAAATGAGTATTTCCAATTTCTTATATTCCCGAGATTGGATTAATTTGTGTCAGACTTCTGACTCTGATGCGTGAAACCTAAATTCCTGGGTATTCTTCAGTAAAGTTGGCCCTTGAAAAACTTACCTGCTAAAGAATCCTTGCAGGGCCCTCTTTATGTCATTGTTCCTCAGACTGTAGATGAAGGGGTTCAGCATGGGTGTGACCACAGTGTACATCACTGAGGCTGTTGCACTTGAGTGTGCACTGTGGGTAGCAGTAGAGCTGAAGTATACTCCTAGGCTCGTACCATAAAATAAGGAGACAACTGAGAGGTGAGACGCACAGGTAGAAAATGCTTTATACTTCCCCTGAGATGATGGGATTCCACATATGGAGGCAATGATCTTAGAATAAGAGTAAAGGATCCCAGCAAGGGGACCACCCCCTATCAGCCCAGTTGAAGAATACATTAGAATATTGTTAAGAAAAATGTCAGAACAGGCAAGTTGGATCACCTGATTGAGTTCACAGAAAAAGTGTGGGATTTTCATGTCTGAGCAGAAGGACAGACGCAACACCATTGAGCTATGTAGCAAGGAAACCATAGCACTCAGGATCCAGGACAGCAGAACCAGCAGTCCACAGAGCCGGGGGCTCATGATGACCATGTAGTGCAGGGGGTGGCAGATGGCCACAAACCGGTCATAGGCCATCACGGTCAGGATAAAGTTGTCCAACACTGCAAAGAGTATGAAAAAATACATCTGTGTGATGCAGCCTCCATAGGTGATGACTCTGCTCTGTGTATGGATGTTCCATAACATCTTTGGGACGGTGGTGGAGGTGAAACAGATGTCTACCAAGGAGGTTGGAGAGGAAGAAGTACATGGGCGTGCGGAGGTGGGAGTCTGAGCTGACAGCCAGGATGATGAGCAGGTTTCCCAACACAGTGACCAGGTACATGGAGAGGAAAAGCCCAAATATGAGGGGCTGCAGTTCTAGTTTTTCTGATAATCCAACAAGAAGAAATCCCGAAAATCCTGTTAGGTTCCCTTGTCCATGTGGTGGAGGTAACTACCATAATACAGAAAAAGCGACATTACTAATTTTCACACAAGCAAGCATCAATAACCTAGCATAAAGGAAATAATTTCCATATTTGGTCTATGGTCTGGTCTCCTTTGGGACATCCTTAGGGCCATTTCTCATTAGAATTTCCTTTTCCATGTGAAGACAGATGAAGAATTCTTGTCTTAGTTCTTTCAATGCGAAAAATAAAAATAAAAAGCAATGAATGGAATGTAAAGCACAGCAGGTGTCTGTAGTTTATAATACTGTATTGTGTAAGGAAAGTAGATAGAGGCTAGATTTTAAAAGTCCTTATAAAACAAACAAACAAACTGTTAACTATTGTGGTGACAGACCTACTGTGGAGGTCGTATTGCAATATATACAAATACGGAATCAATAGGTGGTACTCCTAAAAAAACTAATATAATGTTTTATGCCAATTATACTTCAATGAAAAATGTTTACAACAAATGGAGAAAGCACAGTAGGACTGATTGACAGATTGGACCACCTAAAATTTATGAACTTTATACATTCTCCACAAAACACTTTTACATACATTAAAGAACTAAATGGAAAACTGTCACTTTGTGTGAAAGTCTCCATTTCTTTGTCAAAAATAATCCAATAAAAAAATTGAACAAGATGATATTGTCAATAATATTGTGATAAGTCTGTATGTTAATAAGTTCGTTACTAGACTTGGTGTGGCAATCACATTGTAATGTATATAAATGTTGAATCAATATATTGTATACTGGAAACTAATATCATATTGTATACAAACTATACTTAAACAAAAAAGGGATAAAAACACTTTGATAACACTGTCCAAAAGCAAATAATTTTTCAGGTGAGTAATATAGTGAAAGTTACTTATAAAGCCAACTATACTTTAATTAAAATAAATAAATTAATAAACAAATAAAGGAAAAAAGTTACACAGAGAAATTTTAACAGAGACTCTAAATGGCTTACAAACTTATGAATTTCATTACTCAGCCTCATAAGTAATAAAATAATTACAAAGTGAATCTCATTACTTACTCTTTTTCATCTACCAAATAAAATTTTAAAATGTGAACAGACAAGGTGAGGGAAAATACTGTGAAATGTATGTCTCATGCACTGCTAGTGCAAGGTGTATTTGCAGCCTTTCTTGCTCTGGACCTTTCTCATTCATATGGAAAGATAGTCTGATATGCCCCATCAGAAAATTTAAAAAATGCCCTCACATCACTGTATATTCTTTCACTGGTAATTACCTTTTGTCCATTTCTGTCAATAGATAAAGTTCTTGAACTTATGTTCTACTTCTCCTGAGAAGACTTTACATTTCCAATGCCCTTTCTGAATTTGTCTGCTACCATTTAATTGTCAACACTGGAACATACATTCTGAGTGCAATGTTCACTTTCCTTTGAGCATCATGTATAACACATTAATGTATTAGAAATGTATTGGTATCTGGGCTATGTTTGAATGGTTCTAAGGTGACTTGAGGGACAAGGTCTTGGCTTTCAGTGTCTCTGATCCTCTCCTGCCATGTCTGTTGGGCTCTGGGACTCACCTGCATGGGAACTCTGAGAGGAAGGTTTCCTTGTGGAGGTCCAAATTCTTGCTTGGATGGTTGATGATGCAGACAGGACAACAAGGTCTCAAGCATTGGTCTCCCAGACGGATTTAGGTGACATAACATTCAGCTAAAGATTGCATATGCTGAGGGACTGCAATAGAATTGCTATTTACATGCTTTGTGTCTGCTCTTTAGGCATATTTACTGCTTGTTACTCTAACCTCTAAGCACATGGTTTCCCCTGGGGACACTGGTCTCGATAGACTAGAAAAATTTCCCGATTATTCTCTGTTCCCATGAGACTATATAATAAGCCAGGTGAATGCAGTTGTGATTAGTCCTTCACTAAATGCCCTGCTTCCTGATGTCTCCAATTTCCAGCACCTTATCTCAATTGAAAGGTAAAGTTTCAGCATGGAAACCTTGAGGGTATTATGCTCAGTGAAATAAGTCAGGGAAAGACTAATACCATAGGATGTCACTTATTTATGGATCTAAAGAGCAAAGTAAACAATCCCCCCCCCCCCCCCCCCCCACACACACACACAAAATTGAAATGCACTCATGGACTGGTGGTTGCCAGAGAAGGACCTTGGGTGACTGGGAGAAGAGAGTGAAGGGATTAAGAAGTACAAATTGGACGTTTTAAAATAGTCACAGATGTCAAGTATAGCAAAGAGAATCTATCTATATAAAAGGCTAATATACTAAGTGTCCTTCCCACCTTCCAATTTGTCACTATGACGACTTGCTTTATAGCCAGGTGGAAACACTTTACACTGTAACCAAATGTCTGTGAAGCATTTTCCCTTGCCTCATCTCATTTGATCCTCACAGAAGTCCTGAATAGGTAGAGAGGAGACTCAGTGTAATCCTATTTTCTTTTCATTAGCTGGAAAAGGGAGATTTAGAAAGCTTAAAAACTTGACCTGACTGAAAAGAAGTAAGAAATGGTGGATCCTAAAAATGACTTCAGGTTTTCTCACTGTGCAGAATATAGTCAAACACTGTGGCAGTTAAATATTTTACCCTTTGTTTTCCCTGCATGATCTACAATAATAATCTGCTTTGTGTTGATATTTACTGCTGTGTTGCTGACAATTACCTGGAAGAGAATTTGGGGTGCTTCACTGGGCTGGAAAAAGTTTAGCTACATCAGAAAGCAATTATAATTAAGTAAGTTTATTCTATATCTATAAAAGGTTAATTTGACTCGCACATGCGCAATGCATATAAAGCTCTTGGTGCCAATTGCATGCATGTGTTTCTGTCAGTCACTGTCAATCTTGAATTTGGTTGACATTTCTATTATAGAGAAAGGGTAAGTAGCAATATTGAAATATTTCTTCTAATTAATTTCCTTTCAATGTACACCAATTCATGCACTGTGCCACTAGCATAGTCAATAATATTGTAATAATATTACAATGATATTGTAATAATGGGTATCAGAGGTGAACATATGTAAAGTGTATGATAGTCTAACCACTATATTGTACACCTGAAACCAATACAAAATAATAGTGGGAAAAAAGTCTAAAAGAGTTCTTTCTCTGCATCAAGGTATGTGTGTCTGCTTCTCCTTTACTATGTCTTCCCACAAGACTTTCAGGATCAAGACATTCCTCGTCAAGAAACAAAAGCAAAATTGGCCCATTCCCCAATGGATTTGGATGAAAACTGGTAATAAAATCAGGTACAATTCTAAGAGGAAACATTGGAGAAGAACCAAATTGGGCCTATGAGAAATCACACATGAGAGATGATTCAAATATTTATGCTGTATCCAGGTTGCCTACACCTTTAAATGATCAAGAAGATGCTATTGTCTGGACAGTTGGGGCATTTTTAATTGGATAATTAATGGATCTGTGATTTTGCCCTGTTGATTTTCCCCGCCATGCAATAGTAGGTTGGTTCAGTAATAAATATGTAAGACCTTTTAAAAGAAGTATAAAAAAACAATTTTCTGACTGTTCTTTGGGTTTTCAAAGCATTCATTTATGGTGGGGTACAATCCCCCATATCTCTAGAAAATGACTATTTCCCTCTTTAAGAAAGTGAAGATATTTGTTCCTTTAATATAAAGCCTTGGGCTCTATACTCCTTGGCTTCATTTAGCCAAAACAATGAGGAATTTCACAGTTATAGTAAAAGTTAAGAGCTGCCATTTAGTTCCTCACTATAATGTTTATTAAATATGGATATATTTATAATAGATTCTGTGCACCATAACCAGCTTAGCACATTATAACAATTGTCAAATGTATGTTTTACAAAAAATTATAAACTACCTTCTTCAATACAGAAATGGGGCACAAAGAGATTTATAAAATATATATTTCTATTGATTTCAGAGGGGAAGGGACAGGGAAAGAGAAATACCAATGATGATCCCTTACAAGGGATCTCCTGCATGTCTCCTACCTGGATTCTCTTGCACATCCACAGTGGGGATTGAGCCCACAACCTGGGTATGTGCCTCGACTGGGAATTGAACCATGACTTCCTGGGTCATAAGCCGAACTCAACCACTGAGGCACACCAGCTGGGCAACAGAGAGATTTAATGTACTCAAAGGGATAAGCCACAAAACGGATGCAGTTCTGAGGACACTTCCAGTTCTGAGATTCTGGGGCAGTGGTTCTCAATCAGAGATGACTTTGCCCTTGAGGACATTGTAATGTCTGAAGGAGACTGCTAAACTCCTACAATGTACAGGACAGCACCCAGCACAATTAGTTATCCAGTTCTAAGTGTCACCAGTTAAAAGATGAGAACACCTATTCTAGACCAGCACCTCTCCATTTCACTAGGCAAATAAATCACCAAACTTTGTAGGTAAAATGCAAATTCTGATGGATCAAGTCTCCAGGGATCCAAAGACTGCATTTCTGACAAGCTCCCAGGTGATGTATGGTAAGTTTATTCTATATCTATAAAAGGCTAATTTGACTCGCACATGTGCAATGAATATAGAGCTCTTGGTGCCAATTGCATGCATGTGTTTCCATCAGTCCTCCTGGTCTGTGGACCACACTTGGAGTAGGGGGGCTGTGGCTGTGTGTCAGAGTCTGGTGTAGGTAATTTTAGGTCTCCTCCACCAGGATTCTTCTGAGATTGTAATTTTGAAAGACAAGTTTTTCTCTCACTCTAAAGAGGAAGATACATTCTGTGTTTGATTCTTTTATATTAGGGATACTGGTGACATTAAGTAATTTATACCTGGAAAGATCTTTGCAGTTGGCAGAATAAGGGCTTCAAAAGATGTCAACATACTAGTTTGGAAAACTTTGGAATGTTAAGTCACAGAGCAATAGATGAAATAAAATCATTAGCTAAGGAGATTAGCTCAGATTAGCCAGGTTGGACTAATGTCATCACAAGTGTCCTCTAAATGTGGAAGAGAGGAGAAGAAGAATTGCAGTCAGAGAGATGTTTGAAGATGCCATGCTGCTGGTATTGAAGATGGAGGGAGAGCCATTGGCCAAGGAATGCAGGCCTCTAGAATACAGAATAGGAATTGAGAATAGGAAAATAGTTGGAAAGGGATTGCACTCTCTCTTGGATCAGCCAAAAAAATTCAAGCCCCACAATAATTTTGATCTAAGGCTTTTAAGGCCCATTTCAGTCACCTAGAACTTTAAGTTAGAAAGTTGCTAATTTGCTATCACAGCAATGGGGAAGTGATACAGACATTTATCCAATGCGATATTATTCAAGGGAATTGAGTTTAAGCCTCTCAAATCATTCAGCTAGCTTTCCTTGGCAAAGGTATTTTGTGTTAAAATTCTACATCACATAGAAAATATTAGAGTTAATTTAGAGATATTTGGTCCCATAGATGGAACAAAGAATTTCTCACTGTGTCAATATAAACATGGTTCTGACTTTGAGGCATTAAGGTAGAAAAATAATTCATTAAAATTTAGGTCATATGTTTTACTTTCTTTCTTTGTGTAAAAAATTTTACACTTTTATATATTTTATGTTAATTGAAACATTGAAAAAATTTATTTTCCAAATTTCCCATAATAGGTGGGATTATGAATGAGCATGTGTGCATGTGCGATAATATGTGTGAGTGTGTATATGAAATATGTATACAAGTGTACACACATACACACAATGCTCACTCTTGAACATTTTCTTTGGACTCAAAAAAGTATATTTTATTTAACATTTTACTTGTCTCTTACAACAGTTGATTGAAGTAAGGTTTTATTATTCTATATTATCTTCAGAAAAAAGAAAACTGAAGCCTACTTGAGTTTTTTTTGTTTTTGTTTTTTTTTAACAATAGTGTAATGCAGTTAAAACTTATTGTGCAGATCCAGTGTTCTGGGAACTTATCCTAGGAAACCCAAAACAATTAGAAAAAATGTATGCACCCCTATGTTCATAGCAGTGCAACTTATAATAGCTAAGATCTGGAAACAGCTCAAGTGCCCGTCAGTAGATGAATGGATAAGAAATATGTGGTACATTTACACCATGGAATACTATGCAGAAAGGAGGATCTCTTACTCTTTGAGACAGCATGGAGGGACTTGGAGAATATTATGGTAAGCAAAATAAGCCAATCAGAAAAGATAAGTATCACATGATCTCACTCATATGTGGAATCTATTGAACAAAATAAACAGATGAACAAAATAGACCTAGAGACACAGAAGCATGGAACAGACTGTGGAATCTCAGAGGGAAGGAGGAGGTGGGTTGGTGGGTGGGAAGAGATCAACCAAAGAACTTGTATGCACATATGCATAATCCATAGGCACAGAGAATAAGATGCTGAAGGCCTGGGGCAGTTGAAGGGGTGAGCTAGAAAGGTTAAATGGGGGGTGGGGGTGGTGTGTACAAATGTACTTTCAACAATAAAGATCTAATTTAACAAAAAACTGTGCATCCCCTCAAGTTATATATAAATAGACCCATCATCCATGTACTCTTAATTTATGTATGGCTTCTTTAATTCAGCAAATTGTACATTTAAAATGTGTGCAGTTTGTTGTATGTAATTACACTCTAATAAATTAGTTTTGAAACGGAATTTTTGGACTGGAACCCAGATTCTTTGTCTGCCGGAATCAAAGAATGAATCCACGGACAGAAAGTGATATAGCAAAGGTGGAGATTTATTGAAGAGCAAGTAAAGGCTCCCACATGGGGAAAGGGAAAGAGTCCCACAGAATGGACTCCATGTAGGGAGGGGAAAAGGGACCCACTGAGTTCCTTTCCCTATGGCTTATAAAGGCTGCAGATAATCTCCTTTGATTGGTCACTATTCCCTTAGACTGGTTACTAAAGTAACTCCTAGGCTCAAAGGTCAAACCTCACATGGGACATGTGAAGTCCCTCTCCCTCTCATTCCTTATTGTTTTCCAATTCCCTTTGGGCTTTCCTCTACTTCTTCTAGATGAAGGGCTTCCTTCTCTCTATTTTGTAAATATAGACCTTTTGCTATTCCCAGCTCTCTCTTTCTATGGAAATGTACGTGTTGTAGCTTTTCAGCTTCCCTATTCTGTGGAAATACATCTTCTCCTGCTCTGTAGCCATGTGCTTCCTCCATGGTCCCCTTAATTTCTAAAATTTCCTAAAAACTGTCTTTTTTGCCCTCCAAAATTCCTGTATCAGTTAGATTAAAAATCCTAGTGATGTATACTCTCACATCAAAAGCACAGAGAGTTGAGACACACCAGATAATGGTGGGAGATAATTCTTATTACTGGGAAGGAATCAAGGTTTCAGATATAAATATCAGAACTGTGATATTAAATTAAGGCAATTCACATTTGATTAGCTATTTTTCCCCATAAATGATAAGATCAACACAGATATATATATATATATATATATATATATATATATATATATATTTATATATTTATATATTTATATATTTATATATTTATATATTTATATATTTATATATTTATATATATATATGTAAAACACCACATATTGGTTGATGAAAGAAGTGCAATACAGACACACAAAACACTATGAAAGAGCATTAGAAATATAATGTAGTGACTCATGATGAGCCCAGAAGAGATCAAAACAACTTCCCACCATACAATCCCATTTGATGATAAATCTATTATATTAAAACAAGTGCCCTTATAAATCAATATCTAACTGATACAATCATAAACTGAGATTAAAACATAATAATCTCTATTTTATAAAACTGCTGTTTGAAATTCTCTGCTATTCTTAGATGGTCCCTTATTTTGTGAATTAACTCTGCTTATTAGCTTCTGTAAGCATATGCTTTTTAGCTTACTTGAATAATAGGGAAGATAAACTTAGCTGTCTGATCTTGTAGGCTTGGGACTGATATTTCCATACTTCCATGCCAGGTGTTTTAGTTATTTAAATAGAACTGTGCTGTACTCAAGGCTAAGGCTTCCTGCAATATATCTACTAAACATACATGGGGCTCTTTGAAAACTTGCAAAGGTCCAGAAACTCCATATTGAGAGACAAAGGGACTGAGAGGTGGGTATAAAGGGAAAACTTCCTCCATGTTGCGTTGCTCAGACTTCAGAAGCAGTCTGGGCCCGCTGGCGTAATAAAAGACTCCAAATCAATTGGCTCACTAAGGCTTTTTCTATTAAACTCGATGATTTGCAATATAACAAGATCAAGTACAATAATATACCTCTCCCCATTCTAGTCATTTGTACAGATATTTGAAGATAGCATTCATGATTACTTTGTTAAAAGTAATTCCATTGAGGTTCACTTGCAGGTAACCAGGGAAGCTGGGAGGATATGCCCCTTTTCACAAAGGTACCTGAACCACATGAGGAGACAGGAAATCAAACTCTCTAATTGCTTATTCTTTCATCATACCATGGATAATATTGATCTTGTTATTCACTGCCCATTTTGTGGTTATGACAAAATTTAGAAAAGAGGAGATATTTCATTTAGAGCCTTGGAGTTATATCAGTACTCAGCACTGTCAGTTTTAAAGCAGAAATAGAAAGCTAAGTCAAGAGAGAAACCATAAACATGGTAACCAATCCTTCACCTCAATGGAAAAGAAAACAACCCTTATTTTTGTCTGATATATTTCACTTAACATATTACCTTCTGGATTCATCCATGTTGTTTCAAATTTCATTCTTTTCAAGGCTGAGTAATATTCCATTGTATATATGTACCACTTCTTTATCCATTAATCTATTTCTACAAGAGAAATGTACATTTTCAAATTTTCCTCAATTAAGGTGGGAAAACACTCAGGGAGGCTAGGAAAAGAAAAATATCTCACAAAGCAGAAAGCTCAATCAAGGGAGTTACTGAACTGTATAGGGAATTTAAAATGAAATAAATGGAAATTACAGGCATGAAATAGAGGGAGTAAGTGCTTTATCTAATCTGATAAAATAATAGACATTTCTGGCTCTTAATGTGTTACAGAGAACAAGAATAATCAAGCAATGCCCAAGAGTTTGGAGTCACATTTTATTCACCAGAGTGGGCTTAGAGAAAATGAATTCAAATTCTAAGCAAGGCTACAAGCAGAACTTTCCTTTTTATTAAGGAGCCAGCACTCTGTGCACTTAGTTATCTTGCTGCTGGCCTTGAAAACAACACAGTTCTATCCAATTAAAAGATGCACCTGGCATGACATTGAAATTATGGGCATATCTAGTCTCTGGCCTACAAGGTCAGACAGTTAAATTTATTTTCCTCATTATTCAAGCAGGTTAAAGCAGGCTAGAAAGCAAAGTTATTTTTTTAGAATAAGAGGTCATTTAAGAAAAACAGCAGAGAATTCCAAACAGTAGTTTACAAAATAGGGGTTAGCGTTCTCAAATGTTTTCAGCCCTGCAGTCATGGGCACTTTTTAAGCCCCAGGATAATTGGTCTTTTTATAACTACCGCCCCAACTAATCTTTTCAGGGCCCTCTTTATGTCTTTGTTCCTGAGACTGTAGATGAAGGGGTTCAGCATGGGTGTGACCACCGTGTACATCACCGAGGCTGTTGCAATTGAGTGCGAGGTGTGGGCAGCAGCAGAGCTAAAGTACACTCCTGCACTTGTACCATAAAATAAGGAGACAATGCAGAGGTGAGACGCACAGGTAGAAAATGCCTTATACTTCCCCTCAGCTGATGAGATTGCACGTATGGAGGACACTATCTTAGAGTAAGAGTAAATGATACCAACCAGGGGACAACCACCCATCAGCCCAACTCCAAAATACATCACCATGTTATTAAGAAAGGTGTCAGAACAAGCAAGTTGGACCACCTGTTTAAGTTCACAGAAAAAGTGGGGGATGTCCAAGATTGGACAGAAAGACAGTCTCAATACCACTAAACTTTCTAACAGGGAATTCAGGATACACACGATCCAGGACACCAGAACCAGCAGCCCACAGAGCCGGGGGTTCATGATGACCATGTAGTGCAGGGGATGGCAGATGGCCACAAAGCGGTCATAGGCCATCACGGTCAAGAGGAAGACATCCAACCCTGCAAATAGTACAAAAAAATACATTTGTGTGATGCAGCCTGCATAGGTGATGGCTTTGCTCTGTGTCTGGATGTTCCACAGCATCTTTGGGACGGTGGTGGAGGTGAAACCAATGTCCACCAAGGACAGGTTGGAGAGGAAGAAGTACATGGGTGTGTGGAGGTGGCAGTCTGAGCTGACGGCCAGGATGATGAGCAGGTTTCCCAACACACTGACCAGGTACATGGAGAGGAAGATCCCAAATATGAAGGGCTGCAGTTCTGGTTCCTCTGAAAATCCCAGAAGAAGAAATTCTGAAGGTCGTGTATCATTGCCTTGTACCATGTGGTAGTGGTCATAACTAGGAAGAAAAACAATATGATTAATTTTACACATGTGGGTATTAACATAGTGAAATGTTAGAATTTTTGTATATTTCTCAGTTAAAAAATTGTATATTTATATTGATCATATCCCCTGTAAGGGATCTGCTGTGACAACTGTGATTAGGAATTTTTGTCCTACACTCAGCTTTCCCCCAAGAGGTCATGTAATATACAGTCTTAATGGAAAATTCTTTATGCATTTGAGGAATTTATGCTGAGTATTGGCTATCTTGTAGGGCAGTGGTCGGCAAACAGAGCCAAATATAAAAAATACAACGATAGAAATTTCTTTTGAGAGCCTATTTTTTTAAACTTCTTCTAATGCCACTTCTTCAAAATATACTCACCCAGGCCATGGTATTTTGTGGAAGAGCCACACTTAAGGGGCCAAAGAGGGGCATGTGGCTTGCGAGCCACTATTCGCCGACCACGGTTCTAGGGTAAGAATCTAGAATGCTGAGGAATAGTTTTCTACAATCCATAGATGGAGTAAGGACATAAATTACCAAATAGAAAAACATGCTGTGTGGGATGGTGACAGATGCTATGAAAAAGAAAGGCAGGCATAAAATAGAGTGAATGGAGGTGTTATATTTTACCGAGAGTTCTGAAAGACCCACAAAGTGACATTTCAGCAGTCCTAAAGGAAGACAGAGTGGGAGTCATGAAGTTATCTGGGGGAAGTGTGTGCCGTGCTGTGGGAAGAGTCAGTGCAAAGACCCAGAGGGTGGCCTTTGTTTCAGATATTCAAGGCTCTTTTTAAATAAATTACATTTATTGCAGCACATTGGTTAATAAATTATATGGGTTTCAAGTGCATAATTCTAAGATCCATCATCTGTTTATTGCTTTGTGTGCCCACCACCCAAAGCCAAATCTTCTTCCATCACCATATGTTTGACCCCCTTTACCCTTTACTAGGCTCTCCCCCCTACCCCTATTCCCTCTGGTAACCACCACACCGTTGTCTGTGTCTATGAGTTGTCGTTTGTTTTTCTAGTTTGTTCATTTGTTGCTTTATATCTCACATATGAGTGAAATCACATGGTTCTTGGGAAGCCAGAGTGTGAAGGGAAATGAGCGAGAGGGAGAGTGATGAGAGAGAGAGCATCAGAGAATGTGGGACAAGAATGTGGTCTCACTGCTGCTGAAATCAAGACAGAGGTAGTCCCTCGCATACATGTCATTCATTTCATTTTTAACTTTTACTTCAAAGGATTCCTATGGATAAAAATGTGCGTTTTTTCTTTATTTCCATCTGTTGGTTAAGATTGTAGTCTTTATTTTTAAAATGTTTTATTTATTTATTTTAAAATTCTCACCCAAGGATGTGCTTTTTATTGATTTTTTTAAAGAGAGATAGAGAGAGAGAGAAAGAGAGAGAGAGAGAGAGAGAGAGAGAGAGAGAGAGAGAGAGAGAGAAGGAGAGAGAAACATCATCTGGTTGCTTCCCAATTGGTTGCCTCCTGAATGTGTTCTGACTGGGGATTGATTCTGAAAACTAGGTATGTACCCTGTCTAGGAATCGATACTGCCACCTTTTGGTGCACAGGATGACACTTCAATCAACTGATCCACACTGGCCAGTGCTGTAGTGTCTGTTTTTAAAGGGTCATATTTTGAGTATATCAGCCCAGAGAAATGCTCATACCTCACAAAATACACACATGTATCCACACACACACACACACACACACACACACACGCACACACACATCATGTCCTCCTGGAGCCATGTTATGAAGCATAGTAATCCCTCCTTTGGAAAACTGTTTGAAACTGCTGTTTGAACTACTCTGTTATTCTTAGTCTGTTATTCTGTAGGTCAACTCTGTTATTTTTGGACTGTAAAATAACTTTGTTTTTAGCTTGAATAATAGAAAAGATAAACTTAATTGTCTGATCTTGCAAGCTAGCTATCTAACTGATACGCTGATATTGATGCCAGGTGTCTATATAGATATGATATGTAGTCAAAGTTATAAGTTGTCTGTATAGATATGACAGGTGTTTCATTAAATATAATATGTATTCAAGGTTACAAGCTGTCTTACACCGAGAACTAGTAGGATATAAAAAGGAAATACTCCTGTGTTTGTTCAGAATTTGACAGAGGTAATCTGCTCCGAACCTGAGCACAATAAAGATGATTCCTAACTAATTGGCTCATTAGGCATCTTGTTCAGCTCGCTGATTTGTGATATAACAGTTACGCCTTGCTCTTCTCACAACCACAGTAATTAGGAATGATTTAGGGCAGGTTGTTAAAAAAAAATTATCTTTACTGTGAAGAGTGTATAAATACACCCCTCCCCCCAATTCAAGTTGGTAAGCCTCCTATGAACATGGGACTCCATTATACCATTAAGATCATTTTATGTCCTGTGTAAAACAAATTAAAATCCATTTGGAAAAAAGCGAGAGAGAAAAAAAGTAGACATGGGGAAAACAAAATCTGACAAGCTCAGAGGCCCCCTGAGAGACTGCGCTGAGGACAAAGCCCCTTGTTTCTGGCAGAATTCTAACCCCAGTTCTATCTCCTGATGCCAAGAATAACTAATAAAACAGCAAAAACCAATTTATGCAAAAGAGAAAGGAATTTATGCAAAAGAGAAAGGAGTGCTATCTTTTTGATGTCAAGATATATTACAGCTGAACATCCACTAGAAAACTAGGCAAAGGGAACAAACACACAAATTATAACAGCAAATATACAACAAATGTACAACAAGAGATGAGGATTTTGAAAAGATAAATGGTAAGACTTTTCTAAATTATTTTAGATGCAAATCTCTTTGAATCAGAAAACTGAATCTCGGTTTTCAATCTCGATCTGCCACATGCTAGCTGCTTGGACTTGGAGAGACAACAGATTCATTCTAAGTTAATCTTTGTAAATTAATATTCTCCTCTAAGGCTTAGCATAGTTCCTCCCTGTGTGGCGTGAACTATCAATAGTTCTCACTGGTGATAAGATTTGGCCCCCAACCCTCGCCCTATTTCACAATTGTCTCCATTGCTTCCCCACCTCTTGATAATCAAGTATTGCACAGCAATGCTCATTAACATCTTAAATAGAAATTTTCATGTCAATGCCCAACATGTATGATGGTACTGTGAAATGTATGCCTCAAGAATTGCTATTGCAAGGTAATATTTACACCCATGTTTCTAGACCTTTAAAAAAAACAAAACAAAACAGGCTCAAATACATCCTATCTTAAATAGTTGAAAAAGATGCTCTCTTTTACTCTATTTGCCTACTCCCCTTAACTGCAACCCTCCTTTAATATGTTCTAATTTTATTGAAAGACTTCATATTCCCAATTCCTTCCTCAGTCTCATCCAACTGGACTCCCATTCTTATCACTTAATTGTCAACATTTGCCGATGTATTGGCTGAGTCCAACAGAAACTTCTCTTTGTAACATTAAACAAATTATTTGAAATTTAATTAGCAATATAGCACACAAACATGGCAGTCTCTCAGCTGTGGGTTAGGCTGGTATGGCTCTCAGGTGACTTCAAGTGGAAGTTCTCAGGGTCCAGTCTCTCTGAATCTTTCCTGAGGCACCTCCTGGGCTCTCAGACTCACCTGGATGGGATCTCTGAATGGGAATTCTTCATGTGAACGTCTTATATCCTCCACAGGTCACTGATGATGGAAACTGAAGCTCTGACCCCACAAAGACAGCAAGCAGGAAGGAGTGAAGCATTGCTCCTCAACCAGACTTAGGACTCCACCATGTTCTGTCCTGTTTAAGGTGCATACATTTTAATGGTCTATAACAGAGGATATATTTTCAGCTCCCTTCATCAGCTCATTAGGCACTGTTTTCATTGTTACTCCCACCTCTGAGCACATTGTTTCCCATGGGGCAATGGTCTGGAGGGAAAATAAAATTTTCTACTGATTCATTGTTCCCAGGTGACCATATTAGTAGTCAGGTGAATCTAGTTTTTATTATTCCTTCACCGTGAACTCACTTGCCTTTTAGAGCACATGTGTCAAACACAAGGCCCGCGGGCCAAATCCAGCCCGCCAGGCCTTGCAATGTGGCCCGCACCGCGCTGTCATCACTGCACTCCGCTGCGTTTCCATCACAATGACAGTTTATGACTGTTCAGTAAACCATTCGGCCCGCTATTTAGGCTGGATTTTAGATTTTGGCCCCTTCTCTGATTGAGTTCGACACCCCTATTTTAGAGGGCTAACCTCCATCCACTTTATTGTAACCTTGAGTTAATATTTTCACCATATCTACAACGGAGGAACCTGTCTTGACACAGACTTCCACAGTATTGACTTGTGGTGGGGAACAACTCCTGATATCTTCAGGAAAATTGGTAACCCCTCTTTAAGGAGAGAGAGAGACTTGTATTCCTTTGCCACAAAACAAATTGTGTTATAATCCTTGATTGATATGACTTTAAAAAAATGTTTCCAAAAGGCTAACCATAGCAATGCTACCAACATAGCAGAAAGAAAACCCATTGGGAAAATGTTTTGTGGTCATGTTCACGGCAAATGAGAAATTACGTTCTAAAAGCCTTAGTAATGACCATGATATCATTTTTGACAAAACAATTAGGTGATGCCCTACTCTAGAGATATCATTTATTCCTTCACTTAAAAACATTTAATTATAGCCAAAACAGAGTGGCTTAGTTGGTTGAATGTTGTCCTGTGAACCAAAAGGTTGCCAGTTCAATTTCTGGTCAAGGCACATGCTTGGGTTATGGGTTTGATCCCTGGTTGGGATGCATGTGTAAGGCAACCTATTGACGCTTCTCTCTCATATTGATGTTTCTCTGTTTCTCCCTCTCTCTAAGTATGTCCTCAGGTGATATTAAAAAAGGTTTATTTATAAGATATATTTAGGTTTTTTTTCTATGCACTGTGGATTGAGCTTAGAATCTTATATGAATTGTTTTATTTTAGTTTTACAAAATTCTATTTGTATGTAGTCAGTACTATTATGAAATCCATTTTATATCTGCAGAAATGGGGCTGAGAGAGTGATACAATGTGCCTTAAGTTGTGAAATGAGAAAGGGATTGGCTTTGTTTGGAACTCTCTCAGGATGTTTCTAGTTCTTTACTCCAGGCTAGTGAGTCTCAACTGGGCTGATTTTCCCTCCAGAGAACACCTGGCAATGTCTGGAGAAATTTTTAGTTGTCCCAAGTAGGGAAATGCTACTGGCACCTAGTGGACTGAGGGCCGAGATGCCTCTTAACATCTTATAAGGCGTTGGATGGCCCCACCACAAAGAATTACCCAACAGAAGTATCAACAGTGCAGAGATGAGGAATATTCTAGACCAGAACTTCCTTAACATCAATGTGTAAATGAATTGGGATATTGTTCAAATGCAGATTCTGATCTGTAAGGTCTCGGCTGACCCAGACATCCTGTATTTGTAACTAGCTCCTAATTAATTTCAAAGTTGCAGGTCCTGGTCTGTGAACCTCTGAGTATCAAGGATATAGTCCTATGTTAGAGTCAGGGGTTATTAGTTGTTGGCCTTCTTCAATAAGAACCTTATCACACACTCAGGTCTGGCTTTAGGCTGTCAGATGTTGGGCTCAGTAGCTCAATTTATGAATACCAAATTCACATGTGCCTCTTGAGTATTTATCTCATGACAAATAAAAAAGATTAAGCCCTTGTTCCCTTATCTACAAATTAAAGACCTGGTGCATGGAATTCATGCACTCGGGGGAAAGGGGGAGAGCATGCCTTCACCCGGGCCTGTGTCTTCTCACAGTCTAGGAGCACTCGGGGGATGTCTGACTGATGGCTTAGGCCCACTCCCCAGTGGGTCTAAGCCACCAGTTGAATATCCTTAGTGCTGCTGTGGGTGGGCCTGGCTTTTGGCTGATCGGTGCTCTCCCTGTGAGATAAGGCCAAAACCACTCTCTGACATCCCCTGAGGGTCCTGGATTGCGAGAGGACACAGGCCAGGCAGAGGGACCCCACAGAAGCCAAGGAGAGACGTGGGAGGTGAGCCAGCTGGGGAGGGCCCAGGGGGTGCTCCAGGGCATGTTTGGTCCTTTTCACTCAGTCTTTTTTTTTTTTTTTTTTTTTTTTTTTTTTAAATATATTTTATTGATTTTGTACAGAGAGGAAGGGAGGGAGATAGAGAGATAGAAACATCGATGAGAGAGAGTCATCGATCAGCTGCCTCTTGCACACCCCCTACTGGGGATATGCCCGCAGCCAAGGTACATGCCCTTGACCGGAATCGAACCCGGGTCCCTTCAGTCCCCAAGCCGACGCTCTATCCATTGAGCCAAACCAGTCTCGGCTTCACTCAGTCTTGATCAGCTGGACCCCAGCAGCAAGCTAACCTACTGGTTGGAGCATCTGCCCCCTAGTGGTCAGTGCATATCATAGCAACTGGCCAACTGATTGTTTGCCCCCTGTTGGTCAGTGCATGTCATAGTGAGCAGTTGAGTGACCTTAGCATATTACATTTTGATTGTAGTTTATTAATCTAGCCTGACCAAAATTACCTTTTAGTTGTAATAGCCTTCCAATTTATTTTAGGTAGCCAATTTTGTCATCTAAAAATGTGATTAAATTTACTTTTACCCAATACATGAATCTATGGTTGGTTTTTCTTCTTTGGTTGCATTGTTTGAAATTTCAGAACAGTGATGACATACATGACAGTAGCAGGCATATTTGTCCTCTGTATGAACCTCAAGCAAAGGTCTGAATATGAATATTCCTCAAACATTTTCTTTGTTAGGTCTGATATTAGATGATGATGAAGGAAACTATTTTATGATAGTTAAAAAATAATCTTACATTTTCTCAGAACTGTTTTTATATAACATCATTTCATATTTTTTAAGATGATGCTATTATATTTAGATACTTTTTCTATTAATTTATTCTAAGATAATATATTCTCAATATTAGAGGCTCATGGCTTTCATGGGTGAACTACTTTTGTTCATAATTTAAATCAGGTAGTCTGCACTTCGTACAATATCCTATAGACTTGAAGGGTGCCTTTGGAAGAGAATTGATTGTCAGGTTATTGGAACCAAGAGCGGAATCCAAGGACAGTTCATGTCTGGCCCTCCACTCAGCTATTTCTCCTAGAGCTAAGTTTTGAGGTACTTCAGGTTGACTTTAGTGGACACTGGCTTAGGGAGAGTTATACTGGGAGGAAAGTCAGGATGGTGGATGGTCTGACAGTTAAATCAGCCAGGGTCTGGGGAGACTGAGCAGAGCCTGCATGCTGTAGATTTCTTAGATCTTCTCACTAACAGGAAGAGAGCCAGATTTAACACTTCTTTTAGTTTTACAATTTGGTATCTGATTTAGTTACTGCCCATGTCTGAATCTACACACTTAAATCAGGGGTCAACAAAGTACTCCCCAAAGAGCAAATCCCACCCACAGCCTGTTTTTGTAAAGAGGCTTATTATTAGTAGGGTAATGGTAGCCCCATAAAGATATATCTACATTCTAGCCCCCAGTACTTGTAAATGTGACCTTATTTGAAAAATGGCTCTTTATAGATATAATTAAGGATCTCAAGATGAAATCATCCTGGATTATCCAGTTGGTCCCTAAAAGCAATGACCAGGCTCCTTATAATATATAGAGTGGAGAGGCACAGAGAAAAGAAGACCATATGTCTCCTGAGATCGATGACTCTCTCTCATCGATGTTTCTATCTCTCTATCTCCCTCCCTTCCTCTCTGTACAAAATCAATAAAATATATTTAAAAAAAAAAATCATCTAATATCAGACCTAACAAAGTGCAGGGATGTTTGGAGGCACTAATAGCAGGATGAGGCAAGGGGCACAGCCTCCCTTAGACCCCCTGCAGGGAGTGCAGCCTTCCTGACATCCCGAGTTCAGATTTCTGACATCAAGAACCTGATGAGATATAAATTCCTGTTGTCTTAAGTGACCCAGATGGGGCTTAGTTGTTACAGAACCCACAGAAAATAAATACCTATTGTACATTCAAGCCCATCCTTGTGGTTATTGTCTACAAGTGCTTTCACACTGTAATGGCAGAGTTAAGCAGCTGCAACAGAGCACTGATGGTCCAACAATAATCTTTACTTAGCTCTTTAGAATATATTTGGCAATGACTGCTCTAAGTCACGATCAGGTGCTGGTTTTATATTCAAAGTACTCTTTCTCATTATAAAGAAATGCTCTGAATAGCCTCGCTGCCCAGAAAATAAAAAGTACTTATGTGAGTTTAAGGATGTGAATGCACTTATTCCAGATGAAAAAAATTGAATAATTGCATTTGGAGAACTTGTACAAAGGAAACTACCTCTGCAGCCAAAACAATTTACCCCTCATCAAGTGCATCTTCAGAATTGATCTCTGGTTTTCAAAGTTGAGATCAAGGGGAAGTTTCTGGGAGGTTCCTGTTTGGATGGGTGTGGTCAGGGACATCACTGAATCTCTGGGTCAGACACTCCATGTGACTCACAGCAGCTCAGAAACTCATGATGTTATCCTGTCCATGTGTCCTGCATGAGAGCTTACATACCCTGGGGATATGTTCATTCCAGGGGAGGTGGACCCATCAGTAGGAAGGGAATATGCATCTGGCCCCCAAGGTGAACCCATGGAGACCAAACTGGCAGAAAAGTTGCCTTTTATTTATGGCCACTTGTCTTTAAGGGAGCTGAATTGCTTAGAGAACTGAGCAACAGTAAAACCATTTATTTAATGAGGAGCTCTGAGAATTCGGCCTCAGACCTCCCTCTGAAGACTCACCTGCAGTTCCTCAGCCATGGATAAGAGCATCCTCTCTAAGATGTTCAACTGCTCCGGAAAACTAGAACCTGACCTGCATTTCTTGCCCTTTTCATATGAATTGTTTAGGAAGGAAGGACCGGAAGAGCCAAATCCAGTGAGTGATGCCATTTGGGGTGTCAGAGTGAGCCACTTTGGGAAAGCTTCCTGGGGAGAAGTAGAGCTTGTAATAACCTTGTCTTCTGGGGGAACAGTCAGGCTGATGAAATAGTGAAGGATCCTGCACATTTGGTGTCCTTAGCTCTGAAGGGCTTTCTTGCAACTTATTCCTTCTCAGCCCCTTTCTTCTCACCATCTCAGAGCACAAATCCATGGCCTCTCTACCCCCACAGCAGGAACTGACTCTCCTTTCTATCTGCTCAGATCTCAGGATTTTGCTTAATTTCAACCTTTGCCTTTCCTTTCCTTTTTTTTTTTTTTTTTTTTTTGTGTGTGTGTGTGTGTGTGTGTGTGTGTGAAGCATTGACAGAGTGAGGCAGCCTTGCAGAGTAGAAAAGTATTGACTTAGAGTCACGGAGGTGTGACTTCCAATTCACTCTTGTACAGCTAGTGCCTGTGAACCTGGGAACTCTTCTTACATTCTGTGGGCCTTTCTCTCATCAGCACAGAGTGAGTAGAAGGAGATCTCTGAGAATGCTCACGGACCAGCAGGTGCCATGCATCAAGTGCCCAGGACCAGTGCACCTGGTTCTCTGCTGGGCTCTTCACTCTTATTATTTTCCCTCATTAGCAGGAATTGGACTTTTATTTTTTAAATATATTTTATTGATTTTTTACAGAGAGGAAGAAAGAGAGATAGAGAGTTAGAAACATCGATGAGAGAGAATCATTGATCAGCTGCCTCCTGCACAACCCCCACCAGAGATGTGCCCACAACCAAGGTACATGCCCTTGACCGGAATCGAACCCAGACCTTTCAGTCCACAGGCCGATGCTCTATCCACTGAGCCAAACCGGTTTCAGCAGGAACTGGCCTTTTAAACTGTTCTTCCATTTTTAAAAAAAATATTTTATTGATTTTTTACAGAGAGGAGGAGAGAGGGTTAGAGAGCTAGAAACATCGATGAGAGAGAAACATCGAACAGCTGCCTCTTGCACACCCCCTACTAGGGATGTGCCCGCAACCAATGTACATGCCCTTGACCGGAATCGAACCCGGGACCCTTCAGTCTGCAGACCGATGCTCTATCACTGAGCCAAACCAGTTTTGGCTGTTCTTCCATTTATTGCAGTGAATTACAGATTATTTTTACTGTGTCCCAAAACAAGACATACCTTTTACATTGTGATCCAGCATCATTTGCACATACACCCCCTCCCATACACACACTGAAAAAAGGGAACCATATACTCTCACTATGTATCATGCACTCTAATATTTTCTTTTCTGCCTTCTTGACTCTATTTCACTCCACCATTCTGAACCCTTTTTGAGTCTTGAAATACCTAAAACAAGTGTCATCTCAGGACTTTGACACTGCCTCTTTTGCTACATAACCCCTACCCCAAGTAACCACATGTCACCCCCTCTGTCTTCCTTGAGGTCTCTGTTCAATTGTCCCCTTGTTTGCAGGGCTTCCCAAACTCCCAGTATAAAATAGCACTCCATCCACTCTTTTTAATGCCTACTGTATTTTTTTAATTCACATGACACCATCTGACTTGGCATATGACATATTTGTTGTATATATTCTTTCACTATCATTATATTCTAGGAATTTTGTTTTTGAGCATCCTGTACACTTTCCCTAGAGGTGGGAAATGTCAATAAATATTCTCCAAGTGCATGAATGCATATCTCATGAAGACAGTGTAATGCATGACCACCTTGGGAAAAAAATTTGAGGAGGACAGAAGTTCCTAATCAGAGATGTCATTGAAGATGAGATGTACAAAAATAAAATTGTTGCCTTATTACAAAATGTAATTGTAGCATTTAAACTGTGCTTGTGATGGCCTGTTGTATAAAAACTAATCATGCTGTTTTTTTCTTTCCTACTAGTCACCTCCAACCCATGGGAACTGGGAATGATACTCTGATTTCAGAATTTCTTCTTCTGGGATTATCAGAGGAACCAGCACTGCAGCCCCTCATATTTGGGCTTTTCCTCTCCATGTACCTGATCACTGTGTTGGGAAACCTGCTCATCATCCTGGCTGTCAGCTCAGATTCCCACCTCCACACACCCATGTACTTCTTCCTCTCCAACCTGTCCTTGGTGGACATTGGTTTCACCTCCACCACCGTCCCAAAGATGCTGTGGAACATCCAGACACAGAGCAAAACCATCACCTATGCAGGCTGCATCACACAGATGTATTTTTTTCTACTCTTTGGAGGACTGGATGACTTCCTTCTAGCTGTGATGGCCTATGACAGGTATGTGGCCATCTGCCACCCCTTGCACTATATGGTGATCATGAACTTCCGGCTCTGTGGACTGCTAGTTCTAATGTGCTGGATAATGGGTACCCTGAATTCCTTGTTACAAAGTTTAATTGTGTTGCCATTGTCCTTCTGTATGAACTTGGAAATTCCCCACTTTTTGTGTGATGTCAAAGAGGTGGTGCAACTTGCTTGTTCTGACACCTTTCTTAATACCTTGGTGATGTATTTAGTATCTGTGCTTTTGGCTGGTGGCCCCCTCGCTGGCATCATTTACTCTTACTCTAAGATAGTGTCCTCCATACGTGCAATCCCATCAGCTCAAGGGAAGTATAAGGCATTTTCTACCTGTGCATCTCACGTTTCAGTTGTCTCCTTATTTTATGGTACAATCCTAGGAGTGTATCTCATATCTGCTGCTACCCGCAGCTCACATTCAAGTGCTGCAGCCTCAGTGCTCTACACTGTGGTCACACCCATGCTGAACCCCTTCATCTACAGTCTCAGGAACAAAGACATAATGAGGGTTCTGAAAACATTCTTTGGGATGGCAGGTACCAAGGGTCCAATCATCCTGGAGTAAAAAGTGCTTTTGATTTTGGGGCTATACAACTTAAAACCAGAAATTGACTCTTCAATCACATTGTGATTTTTAGATTTGCTCCTTTTATTTTTTTTTAAACATATTTTTGTTGATTTCATTGAGGAAGGGGGAGGGAGAGAGAGAAACACCAATGATAATAGAATAGTCTTGATTGCCCGCCTCCTGAATAGCCCTGACTAGAAATTCAATGGATCCCTCCTGGTTCAATAGGTTGACACTCAGCCACTGAGAAACATGGGCAAGGCCAGACTTGCTCTTTTTATTCTGACCTGTCGGTAGAATAGGAATAAGTGATATTACTCATGTAGAAAAACTTGGCTACCTAATCCATTGTATAATTTCATTCCACAAAATCTGAAACCTCAGTTTTCATGAGGTGTTCCTCATTCTCCATACATTGGGACCTTAACTACTTTTCCTGATATTATAGATTTTATCGTTGTTCCCTATAATCTCCGTCTATTGAGAGTGATGCAATAGGATAGGAATGCCTGGCCACTGGCCTGGTTCCAACTGCTTGTTCCTCAGACCAGAGTCAAAGTCCTGGGTGGATGAACTCTTGTGTTCCTTCTTATAATTACAACAACCATCATGGAACCAGAAAAACATAAGGTCCTGATGCCCAAAAGCCACACAGGAAGCTGTGTGTATGCGTGTGCGTGTGTGTGTGTGTGTGTGTGTGTGTGTGTGTGTGTGTGAAAGAAAGATTGAGAAATGGACTTGGGCTGAAGGACTCTGCCTCTATTGGGGATCAAGGGAAGGATGGCTATGGTTCTGTGAGTTTGCTTTTTAAAAATGTATCTTTATTATTGAAAGTATTACAGATGTCTTCCTTCCCTGCCCCTCTCATTAATCCTACTCCTCTCTCTCCTTCCCTCCCCAGGCCTTCGGCCCACTATTATCTGTGTCCATGGGTTATTCACACATTCATAGAAATTCTTTGGTTAGGGAGGATGGATATGTATGGGAGGGGGGGCAATGGTAAACTATGTACACCGATAATAATTTAATTTTTTAAAAAAGAAGTTCTTTGGTTAATTTATTCTTCCTCCCCTTCCCTCTGAAGATCCAGTTTGTTATATGCTTCCATGTCTCTGGATCTATTTTGTTTGGCACTTTGTTTTGTTCAAGGATTTCACATATAAGTGGGATCATGTGATACTTGCATTTCTCTGATTGACTTATTTCACTTAGTATAATACTCTCCAGGCCCCTCCATGGTACTTCAAAGGGTAAGAGATCCTTCTTTTTCACAACTGCATAGTATTCCATTGTGTAAATGTCCCACTGTTTTGTTTTATTTATTCTTTATCCATTCTTCAATGGATGGGCACCTGGGCTGTCTCCAGATCTTAGCTATTGTAAATAAAGCTGCTATGAATATAGAGGAAAATATATTCTTTCTTTTAAAAAATATTTTTATTGATTTCAGGGAGGAAGGGAGAGGGAGAGAGAAATGGAAATATCAATGATGAGAATCATTGACTGGCTGCCTCCTGCATGCTCCCTACTGGGGATTGAGCCCACAACCCAGGCATTTGAACTTGACCAGAATCAAACCCAGGACCTTTCAGTCCACAGGCTGATGCTCTCTTCACTGAGCCAAACCAGCTGGGGCCATATAATCTTTCTGATTAGTGTTTCAGACGTCTTAGGCTATATTCTTAGAAGTGGGATCACTGGGTCAAATGGCAGTTCCATTTTTTAAAATTTTGAGGAAACTCCACATTGTTTTCCACCTTGGCTGTACCAGTGTGCATTCCCACCATTAGTGTACTAGGGTTCCCTTTTCTCCACATCTTTATAAGCACTTGTTGCTAGTTGACTTATTAATAGTAGCCATTATGGCAGGTATGAGGAGGCACCTTATTATGGTTTAATTTCCACCTCTCTGATGATTAGTAACTTTGAAGGTATTTTCATATGACTGTTGGCCATTTGTGTGTCCTTCTTTGTAGAAGTGTCTATTTAGATCTTCTGCCCATTTTGATTGGGCTGTTTGTCTTCCTTTTGTTGAGTTGTATGAGTACTTTATATATTTTGGGTTTGCTTTTTATTTAAGACCCAAGAGCAGAAATTAAGGCAGGGGAAGGAAAAGCAGGGTCATTCATTTGGTCAGTTGTCTAGGTTACTCAGGGTTTTTAAAGGGGGAATTTTATAACATGTTAATTTTTGTGCAAATATAACTAAAATTCTGTGTCTGTTTCTGTGTGTAATTCCAAATGAACTACACACATATATATCCCTAGATATATCTATTGTCTAATGTGAAGTTTCTCCCTTTGTTCATTTTGAAAATATTTCTAATTAAAAATAAAATTGCATATATTAATTATTCCAAAAACAAAATCATTAAATTTAAAATACAATGAAAACTTTAGTAAGGAAGTTTTCATATATATATGATTCAAGATTGCCTGGTGTTTTTCTATGTTTTATTGAATTAGCTTTATGTTTCTTCTTGAAAACTTTCAGTGCTGCCTATAATATCAATCTCTTTATTACTATAAATAATTAAAACCTCCTTTCTGAATTTTCCATAAGCGTGGAAGGGATGGTGAATGACTATTATCAGTTACATTGGATATGTATCTCTATTATATTCATGATTCTACTAATCTTTAATGATCAAAGAATAACTCGAGAGAGCTTGTATTCTTGTTTAGTCATGTAAATCAGAATCACCAGTTTTCCTCCACAAACATGCATGTTCTTTCCATCTTTCATTGCTATAGGGAAATGAACTCTCGACAGTTTTTATTTTATTTTTAGTATATATTTTTATTGATTTCAGAGAAGGGAGAGGGAGAGATAGAAACACCAATAATGAGAGAGAATCATTGATTCGCTGCCTCCCCCATGCCCCATACTGGGGATCAAGCCTGAAATGTAGGCATGTGCCCTGACTGAAAATTGAACCAGTGACCTCTTAGTTTATCAGTCAATGCTCAACCACTGAGACATGTAGACCAGACAAGCAAAATATTTTTTAAATTTAACTGTAATAAAGTAGTATACAGTAAAATGAATTTTTTGTTGTTGTGAAGAGTTTATATATGTGCTGGAATGTATAGAAGAATTTTTTTATTTTTTAAGAATTAAAATTTTTTTATCTTTCCAGTTGTCAGAGAATTGGGTTCTAGTATTCTTTTTAAAAATTGTTTGAAAATTACCATACGATTGAGCCAACAGTTATAAATATGTTTATTATTTTATTTTATTATTAAATTATTATCTCTGTACATATACCATTGCCCTCCCCCCTCCCATACATGTCCTCCTTCCCCAGAGTTTTGTGTTCATTGGTTGTATTTATATGTATACAAGTCCTTCAGTTGTTCTCTTATCTTTCTCAGATCTTTATTGATATTTAAAAGAACAATATCTTTGCTGCTTGTTGGGTTTCAACAATATTCGAGGATATATAGTATATGTAGTTCCATTGTTACTAATCTCCTTACTCTTCTGACTTAATTTGTAAACTGAATTTCTTTTTAAAAAATTTTTTCTTCTTTTTTTAGAGAGGAAGGGAGAAGAATATATTCAGAAACATCAATGAGGGAGAAACGTTAATCAGCTGCCTCCTGCACGCCCCCTACTGGGCATGTACCCACAATCAAGGTACATGACCTTGATAAGAATCAAACCTGGAACCCTTTATCCACAGAGCCAAACTGGTCAGGGATGAATTTCTTTTTAAAAAATTCTTTATTGTTCAAAGTATTACATGTATCTCATTTTTTTCTCCATTGACCTCTTCCTGACCATTCCTACCCTCCACCCAAAACAATCCCTACCCCCTAGTGTTTGTGTCCATTGGTCAGACTTGCATGCATACAAGTCCTTTGGTTGATCTCTTACCCTTCCCTGCTTCCCACCCTCTCCTGCCTGCCCTCTGAGGTTTCATGGTCTGTTAGATGCTTCTCTCTCTCTGGATGTATTTTTGTTCATCAGTTTATATTGCTCGTTATATTCCACAAATTAGTGAGTTCATATGACATTTATCTTCCTCTGTCTGGCTTATTTCACTTAGCATAATGCTCTCCATGTCTAACCATGCTGTTGTTTATGGTAAGAGTTCTTTTTTTTTACAGCAGCATAGTATTCCATTGTGTAGATGTACCATTGCTTTTTAATCTACTCATCTGCTGATGAACACTTAGGCTGTTTCCAAATCTTAGCTACTGTAAATTATGCTGCTATGAACATAGGGGTGCATTATATCCCTTTAATTGGTATTTCTGATTTCTTGTAATATATTCCTGGAAGTGGGATTACTGGTCAAATAGGAGTTCCATTTTTTAATTTTTTGAGGAAACTCCATATTGTTTTCCACAGTGACTGCACCAGTCAATGAAAGTTTTAAATGCACTTGTCTGCCCCTAGCTGGTTTGGCTTAGTGGATAGAACATTGGCCTGCGGACTGAAAGGTCCCAGGTTCAATTCTGGTCAAGCACATGTCCCTTGTTTGTGGGCACATCCCCAGTGGGAGGTGTGCAGGAGGCAGCTGATTGGTGTTTCTCTCTCATCAATGTTTCTGACTCTCTATCCTTCCACCTTCCTCTCTGTAAAAATTCAATAAAGTATATTTTAAAAAATAAAAATAATTGCACTTGTCTGAAATAAACTAAAATAACACAGTAATCATGAATGTCATCTTCAAAAATGAGAACAATAATCTTCACTATATTATTACTGTCCTCATTTCTGTTCACTTGGTTATATCAATAAGTTATTTCTATATGACAAGCCATCCTACAAGCAAATTATCTAAGTAATAATAGTTTAATATGCTAATTACACAGGACAGCCAAAAGACCTTCCGGACATCATTCCAGACATCCTTCTAGACAAAACCTCAGTGGTGGGGTCTGAGGTAGAGTTGGTGAGGGCTGATCAGCCAGGTAGGCAAGGAGTTAGTGGTGATCAGCCAGGCGGGCAGACTGGTTACAGGTGATCAGATAGGCAGGTGAATGGTTAGAGGCAATGCGGTAGGAAGGCAGAGTGGTTAGGGGCAACCAGGCAGGCAGGCAGAGTGGTTAGGAGAGATCAGGCAGACAGGGAACAATTAGGAGCAATCAGGCAGGAAGGTGAGTGGTTCAGGGCAATGAAGGCAAAGGCAGTTAGGGGTGACCAGACAGGCAGGCAGGCAAGTGGTTAGGGGCATTCAGGCAGGCAGGAAAGCAGTTAGGAATGATCAGGCAGGCAGGAGTGCAGTTAGGGGTGATGAGGCAGGCAGGCAGAGTGGTTAGGAGAAATCAGGCTGGTAGGCAAATGGTTAGAAGGGATCAGGCAGGAAGGTGAGCAGTTAGGGGCATCACACTGGGATGTAGAGCATTTATGGGTGATCAGGCAGGCAGGTGAATGGTTAAGGGTGATCAGGCAGATAGGCAAGTGGTTAGGGGCAACCAGGCAGGCAGGTGAGTGACTAGGAGTGATCAGGCAGGCAGGTGAGCAGGTAGGAGCCAGCAGAATGCAAGAGGTATGTCAGACTGCCAGTTTAAGCCCAATCTTGTAGGGATCCCCTATGGACATCCCCTATGGGGTCCTGGATTGTCAGAGGGTGCAGGCCAGGCTGAGGGAATCCCCACCCCTGTGCAAAAATTTCATGCACTGAGCCCAGGTTCGATTCCAGTGAAGGGCATGTACCTTGGTTGTGGGTACATCTCTAATAGAGCAGGATGCAGCTAATCAATGTTTCTCTCTCATTCATGTTTCTAACTCTCTATCCTTCTCTCTTCCTCTCTGTAAAAAATCAGTAAAATATATATATTTAAAAATAATATATATATAATTCTAAGCTTAATAAAAATGAGGAATTTTAAATTTTTGAAATCTCTTTTATTAATATATACAGAATAAACTAAAAATTATTATTTAAGCCTTAAATCTGATCATAAATAGTCAACATAATGTACAAAGAGTCATTGTAGTATAACTATTCAGCTGCATAAGTCAGTATCCTAGCAGGAGCCCTATAAGTTGCGTGGTATAAAAAAAATAAAATAAAATAGTAAAAATAAAAAAAGAAAAGAAAAGAAAAGAAAGAAAAAGAAAAAAGAAAGACAAAAGATTAAAACTCTCTAAAAGCTGGCCTAGAAATTATTCTGGAAGGAAATAAAGAGATTTCCTTCAAAAGTCTGGAAAAAGTAATTAAAAAGTCAATGAATTAAGCTATATTATTTGCTGTCCATAACCTAGGACAGTGATCGGCAAACCTCAGCTCATGAGCCACATGCAGCTCTTTGGCCCCTTGAGTGTGTCTTTTCCACAAAATACCACGTGGGGACACACATGTACAGTGTGATTGAAACTTTGTAGCCCATGCGCAGAAGTCTGTTTTCAGCCTGGGCAAATCTACTATATTTTGAAGAAGTGGCCTCAGAACACTCAAGGGCCAAAGAGCTGCATGTGCCTCACGAGCCGAGGTTTGCCAACCACTGACGTAGGACATGCAAAGTTAAAAAATAAACCTTATTTCAGATTGATTTAAATTAGCTAATTAAAATAAATTAATAATCATAAAAACTTTGTTGTACTGGGCAGAAGCATTAACTAAATTTTAGTAATGCTTTATTTCATAGTTCAAAAACTGCTTAACATGCAATGAATCCAAAGCAGTCATATTTCTGTACAAAAAAAATCAAAATTAAAAAGTTATCAAGACTGCATTGCAAAATTTTCAAAAGCCTCTTAATATTATTTAAATCAAAAACAGAAGGGGGATAGTGGAATAATCCCCTGTGAATTATATAAAGAAAAATTTTTACTTTAAAAATTATTTTACACTTGTAATGCTGAAGACAAGACACCCTGAAAACACACATGGTGTCAAAATAAGTCAATGGAAAATGGTTTGGGCATAATGAAAAGGAAGGATCCCAAGTTTAGTTTACAGAAAAGATTCCTTTATTAACCTTTGGTTGAGAATAAGTTTGTATATTTCCATAAAACTCCTCCAAGCCTGGGTGGGTTCCTGCAACAATAGACCCCAGAGAGAAACTAACCAGCTTGCTCAGGCCACAAAGAAAAGAGGAGAAATAGTCCAGAGATGGAAGATGGTGAAGACGCCTTGCCATACTAGCAGACAGCAGCTGTATGTTGCTGCAGGTGGCCTAGGAACAAATCAGAACTTGCATATCATTGCTGGCATGTATACATAAGGAACTGTTAAATATTGAAATTGGGACTCAAAAAACTGGCCCAGAAAGAAACTTACTACAGGTTGATTCATTTGCCTCTCAGCATAACCACTATTGCTTGTCTCATTTTTATTCTCAAATGTTTATTTCTAGTCTGCAGGTGCAGAATGAAGAGTCTTAAAAGGACTGACACCCTTCAGGCAGCATTCACTTTTCAAGATTTTTTAAGGAAAAGAAATGAGGGAAGCTGCCCATTGTCTTCACTAGCAGAGAGGTGTGGATGAGGAACCAGGAAGGCTGGAGACCTTGAGCTCTGACAAAGGTCAGAGCCATACACCCACTGTCTAGTTGAGTCAAAGGTAGCTGAAGCAACTTCCACCTTTTAGTCTTATGTAAATCCTAGATGATCACAGAGCTATTACTGGAATTGCCTGCCTAAGGGCTATGAGTGTGTCCCAAACCTGAAAAAAAGGAATGGCAAGGCCAGAGCAAAGCAGAGTCCTTCCTTGGGCTTCCACCAGGCCCCAATTTCCAATTTTTTTTTTTTAATTAGACATGGAGATTTCAAATAAATGGTAGACATGAATTTAAATGATGAATTACTTTTTCTATATTAATACTTCAAATGCATCAAATCTGAAGCACATTTAAATTCATACAATAAGAAATTCTCTACCAGCTAAAAAGGATGAGTATCTCCAAAATGATTACAAATTTCTTCTACTTAAGGGGGGATTAAGACACACAATGCTTTTACCCAGAGGAGGCAAAATGAATGAATTGAGACACTTAATCTCAGTCCCCAACAAAATTTTATTGAATAAAAGTCTATGTTCAATGCTAATGTAAAGTTACCACCTGAATGGTTTAAAACAAACTTGTTCGTGTTCTTACAATTCCTGATGTCAGAAATAGGAAATGGGACACAGTGGTCTAAAATCAAGATGTTTGCACGGTCAGGTTTCTTCTGAAAGCTACAGGGAAGAATCTATTTACTTTTCAACTCCAAGCTTAGATTATGGTGCAAAAATTCTAAGTATCCTATAAAATAAAATCCTAATATGCTAAGTGTCCAGCCGTCCTGTTGTCTGTTCAACCAATCAAACCACGATATGCTAATAATATGCTAAGGCTGCTCAACAGCTCACTATGACATGCACTGACCACCAGGGGACAGACTTTCTGACCATTAGGTTAGCTTGCTGCTGGAGTCTGGCTGATTGGAACTGAGCCAGATGGGCTGGACACTTCCTAGAGCCCTCCTGCAGTCCTTCCCTGGCCCTGATCATGCACCTGTGGGGTTCCTTAGCCTGGCCCGCATTTCTCTTGCAATCCAGAACCCCTCAGAGGATGTCGGAAAGCCGGTTTCAGCCTGATCTCATATGCTAGCTCAAGGGACCCCACTGATGCACAAATTTGTGCACCAGGCCTCTGGTATTTTTAAAAATTAACAAATATTTGGTAGTGAGGGACTAAATGACAGCTCTCAACTTGTAATATAAGGTTTAAATGTAAAGGCATTTACCTGAGGTGTTTTGGCTAATGTGTCATGAAGTCCCTTGAGTAACACCCAAAGTTTATAGCAAAGAAAGTTGGTTTTTCCCCTTGTTAAAAAGAAAAATAGAATTTTATGTAAATATCAGGGCCTGTGTCCTTGCCATAAAGCCAGTATGTGGAGATTAGAGTTTTCTAATCCAGACTAGAATATGTTGAATCAATGTTTGGATAAGGTGCTGGGAGAATAGTCCTCTGGAAGCCAACAGGTTTTATGAGGAAGAACTAGTAGACACTGGATTAACTTGACTTCTAAGATGGTCATTTGGGAACACAGAATCTACAGGAAAACATTCTCTTCTGTCCAGACCCACAGGGAAATCAGGTGATTAGGAGTTGGAGTAACAAGACAGAAATGCACCTAATGAACAGACATAGGGAGCTGTAAATATCTCCTCATCTCCAGTCTCTCAGCATGTGTGACCTTGGGCTGGATGGGACCTGTTTTTGGTTTTGGAATCCTAAGTTTGTGTAAGAGACATGTGCTTGCCTCTTTTCCTGCTGTCTTGTCTGGGCAGTGAGCTTCAGTCTCCATCATCAGCCATTCAAGAGGTTGGACTTTTCCTTGAAGACCTTCTCCTCAGAGTTCCCAATCAGGTGAGTCCAGAAGTCCAGTAGGTACTACAGGAAAGGGTCAGAGAGGGTCAAAGCCAAGCATGTACCTGAGGTCTCTTGACAGGCATCAGCCTATGGTAGTTTGTTTGCCTGTTCAACTAATTAATGATTAATATATTGTGCTAAAAAGAAGTGAACGTGGAACTCAGTAACACAGGCATAATTGTTGACAATTAACTGATGGAAGCCCAATTAAAGGTGGCAATGGGAGGCATAAGGTATTTCAAGTAAAAGTAGAACATATACAGTGGTGCCTCGCATAAAGAACGCCTCACACAGCGAACGCTGCACACAACGAACTTCATTTCATGATTCATACAACGAACTTCGTTTCACACAACGAAGTCGCCCGAGCTTCCACGACTGCTTTGCCCGAGCTTCCATGACTGCTTCGCCCGAGCTTCCACGATCGCTGCCGATGTATTGCATCCTTCCGCGCAGGCACTGCAGGCAGTCGTTGGTCACTGCACTTAACTTAAGCACTTATCGCGGCAATCGTTCTTCATTATGAATTAAATCACGCACGTATCACGGCAGTCGTCCTTTTAAGTTAAACTCAATATTTTTTTTATATCATGGCTTCTAAAAAAAGCAGGAAGGTGATTTCTGTTGAAATGAAACAGGAAATAATTAGAAGGAGTGAATGTGGGGTAAAACAGTGTGACCTCGTCAAAGAGTTTGGCCTCAGCAAGATCACCATTTTCACCATTTTGACAAATAAGGATGCAATCAAATCAGCCAAAGTAGCCAAAGGAGTATCAAAACTATTTCATGAAAAACATAGGTCTTCAATCCACGAGGAAATGGAGATTAGCGATTTGGATTAAGGACAGGCAGGTGAAAAGTGACGTAACAACCCAAGATATTATCTGTCACAAAGCCAAGAGAATTTATGACGATCTAAAGAAAAACGTCCCTGGAAGTAGCAGCAATCAAGATAATGAAGAAGAATTCAAAGCCAGCAGGGGGTGGTTTTTTAGATTTAAGAAAAGGTGTGGAATCCACAGCGTTACTATGCATGGTGAGGCTGGCAGTGCTGACAAGAAAGAAGCAGAAAAGTTCTCTATTAACTTTCAAAAATGTATTAAGGATGAAGGATACTGCCCACAACAAGTGTTCAATGCCGATGAAACGGGTCTTTTCTGGAAAAGAATGCTGAGCAGAACCTTCATTACAAAAGAGGAGAAGAAATTGCCAGGACACAAAGCCATGAAGGACAGACTTACCCTTATGTTTTCGTCTAATGCCAGCGGAGACCTCAAGATCAAACCTCTATTGGTTTATCACTCTGAAAATCCAAGAATTTTCAAGAAAAATAACGTTATTAAGTCCAAACTGCCCGTCCATTGGAAGTCCAATCAAAAAGCCTGGATGACCCAAGTTATCTTCAACGAATGGATTCTGGAAACCTTTGCTCCTGCTGTGAAGAAATTCTTGCTGGAAAAAGAACTGCCGCTCAAAGCCCTTCTGATACTTGACAATGCCCCTTCTCACCCAAAAGACCTAGAGGAAATATTGCAGGAAAATTATCCTTTTATCAAGGTGCAGTATTTGCCACCAAACACCACATCCATTCTTCAGCCAATGGATCAGCAAGTTATTGCGAACTTTAAAAAACTCTACACTAGAGCCCTCTTTAATAAGGTGTTTGAAGAATGCGAGTTTGGTGGAGACAATATGACTGTCCGAAAGTTTTGGAAGGAGAAATTTGATGTCCTTATGGCAATACGACTTATACAGAAGGCCTGGGAAGAAGTGTCACAAAGGACCCTCATTTCTGCTTGGAAGATGCTTGTGCCTTCGTGGACCCAGGAAGAAACAGTAGTTGATGACACAGAAGTGGTGAAGGACATCATCACAGTGGCCCAAAGGTTGGAATTAGAGGTAGAGGAAGAGGATGTAGAGGAGCTTATTGAGGAACACGAAGAAGAGCTGACAACTGAAGAGCTCCAAGCACTTCTGGTCCAGCAACAGGACAATGCTCAAAGGGAAGCGTCATCTGATAACGAGGAGCAACAATCAAACAATCAACCAATCCCAACTGCTGACATCAAGAACATCCTGGTCAAATGGAAAGCAGTTCAGGAGTTTACCAATGCCCACTATCCGGATTCAGCTGAAGCAAACAGGATCAACGATCTTTACTCTGATACTCTTGTCCGTTATTTCCGGCAGATGTTGGAGAAAAGAGAAAAACAAACGACTTTGGACAGGTTTTTCATGAAATCATCGGCCAAAAAGCAGAAAATGGATGAAGATGTGCAAGATTCGGTAGACTCTACTTAGTCTGTCTTAAAATTAAAAAAATGTTTTTTTTTTAAAAATTATGTTTTTAGATGTATCTAAATAAAAATAACAACAAAAAATTTATCTTTTTTTATGTCATCTTAGTATATTTTATGCTACAGAACGAATTATTTTTTTTAACATGTATTGTTATGGGAAAACGCGTTTCACATAACGAACTTTTCGCATAACAAACTTGCTCCTGGAACGAATTAAGTTCGTTGTGTGAGGCACCACTGTACAATGAGTTTTGCAATTAAAAGGAAGTAGGAAAATAGAGTGCTAGATATAGGGAAATGTCTAGTAAAATGAAGGCATTTTTTTAAAAAAAATATATATATATTTTATAGATTTTACACAGAGAGGAATTGAGAGGGACAGAGAGCTAGAAACGTCGATGAGAGAGAAACATCCACCAGCTGCCTCCTGCACACCCCTCATTGGGGATGTGCCCGCAGCCAAGGTACATGCTCTTGACAGGAATCGAACCCGGGACCCTTCAGTTCTCAGGCCGACTCTGTATCCACTGAGCCAAACCGGTCCCGGCAAATGAAGGCATTTTTATCATGAGGTTTATTCCACTACCTATCCATATTGATGAGAAAGATCCTTATCCAATATATTTGTTTCAAATATTACCTTGCAACAGTGGTTCATGAAACATATATTCCTTTTATTTCCTATATAAGTGCACATATAGTCACATACATTTGTGAAAATACAAAGGTGAACAAAACAGGTGAAACCTGGCTTGTTTGGATCTGGCACTGTGATGGTGAAGTCAGAGTACAATGAAATAAATGTTTGTATGACTCGGTGTAGAAGGATGGCTTCACAGGGCAAGTGCAGGATTTAGTGATCATGTCCTGGGAGACCTTTGTCCATTGAATGATCCAGAATTAGACTGTGCTCAACATTTGTCAGAAATGAGAATAAAACCCAAAGTTAAAGGAAAATATGTTCCACCTAAGGAAAGTGAGCAAGGGGCTTGACTCATCTACATAAAAACCAACTGATCTACTAAATATAGAAGAGGCACAGGAAAAATCAGCTTTTCACTGCTTGGGGTTCAAAACACTCAACCTGTGTTGTTTTTGTATATATCTTTTTGTGAGTATTGATTTATTTTTTGATAATTTTTCACATGGGGTAGTCAATCTGGAAGGTGTTTCTTACCATATGTTTATAACTTCCTCTGTCTTTTGGATAAATTTATTTTTTCTCATTTATTATTTTTGCTTGGCTTCAAGGTGGTGTAACTAGGCACTATTTCTAAATTTCTTTTAAAATAGATACTTGATCTGGACAGCATGAGGGCATATACTCATAGTCTATATAGAGCAGGAGGGAGGGAGAAGATCACGGAAATAACACAGATGAAGAGGCCATGGTGTGCTGTGTTTAGTGTGTGTGTGTGTGTGTGTGTGTGTGTACCTTGTAAATTGAGAGCAGTCCTCAGAACAGATGTGCCTGAACTCACATATTCCAGTGTGACTCTAATATACAGAGAAGGCAACAAGAAGGAGATCCTTTTCAATTCACTGGATGCTTTTGCAGCCAGATTGATAAAGTGCAACATTTACCTAGTGTGCACAAGGCACCCTCTATGACTTGAAGTTTCAACAGCAATATGCAGGCTACCTTGTTTCTTACTATTCTCTGACACCATCTCTGCTCCTGCCCTGCCTTGCTCATTCCACTGGACACATTGGGTCATTTTGAGCTTTGATTTTCTAAAACAACCATCTTCCTCTTCCTCGGGCCCTTTGCACTGGCTGTTTCTTATGCCTGGCAAACTTCCCCTCAGTCTCCCACTTAGTCTTGTTTGAAGTGTCTGTTTAAGTGTCACCTGGTGGCAAGTGTGGCTCAGCACTTGGCGAGTCTTGGCTAAGCTCTATTTAAAAAATAAAAAATAAAACAACAGCCTTTATCAACTCTCTCCATTGAATTTGATTTGCCATTGGATAGGTTATATTATTTTTAATTTTATTATATTCTCCTCCATTATTAGTTTGTAGAGACTATTATCTTTCAGCATCTCATACTGTGAACAGCCCCTAGAACATGGTCTATAGTCAACATTCTGGGTGTCCCCCAAAAATGTATCCACACTGTATAATTTTGAAAATAACATGTACTTTAATAAATACTGCTTTTATAAATACTCAAAGTATGGGTTATGCATTTTTAGGACATGTTATATATTCCTCAAATGAATTCCTCAATAAAACAAAAATATACTATACATTATGTCTGAAGAACTGCTTGATGATTAAAAAAAAAGAAAATTCTAATAAGACATGCAACGGAGATGACTTAATGGGAACCAGATCATACACCAAACATGGCAATTATTTATAATTATGAAATATAAATGTGCTGCCATAGCTGGTTTGACTCAGTGGATAGAGCGTCAGTCTGCAGACTGAAGGGTCCCAGGTTTGATTCAGGTCAAGGAAACATGCCTAGATTAAGGGCTTGATCCCCAGTATGGGACATGCAAGAGGCAGCCAATCAATTATTCTATCTCATCATTGATGTCTCTCTTTCTCCCTCTCCCTTCCTCTTTGGAGTCAATATGTGCCATTGTTTCTCAGTTACTAATTCTTGCTAATGTGAAAATTAGTTATTCATTTGTTCTATTTCCTGATAGTCACCTCTGACACATGGAACCAGGCAATGGTACACAAATTTCAGAATTTCTTCTTCTCGGACTTTCACAGTCACTAGAGCTACAGTCCTTCATATTTGGGCTTTTCCTCTCCATGTACATGGTCACTGTGTTTGGAAACCTGCTCATCATCCTGGCTGTCAGCTCAGACTCCCACCTCCACACACCCATGTACTTCTTCCTCTCCAACCTGTCCTTGGTGGACATCTGTTTCACCTCCACCACCATCCCGAAGATGCTACGGAACATCCATACACAGAGCAGAGTCATCACCTATGAAGGCTGCATCACACAGATGTATTTTTTCATAGTTTTTGCTGGGTTGGACAATTTAATCCTGACTGTGATGGCCTATGACCGGTTTGTGGCCATCTGCCACCCCCTGCACTACATGGTCATCATGAACCCCCGGCTCTGTGGACTGCTGGTTCTGGTGTGCTGGATCATGAGTAACCTGAATTCCTTGGTACATAGCTTAATGTTGTTGCATCTGTCATTTTGCTCAGACTTAGAAATCCCCCATTTTTTCTGTGAACTCAGTCAGGTGCTCCAACTCGCCTGTTCTGACATTGCACTTAACCCCATTATATTATATATTTTAACTGTGCCATTGGGTATCGGTCCCTTTGCTGGGATTCTTTACTCTTACTCTAAGATCATTGCCTCCATATGTGGAATCCCATCAGCTCAGGGGAAGTATCAGGCATTTTCTATGTGTGCCTCTCACCTCTCAGTTGTCTCCTTATTTTATGGTTCGAGCCTAGGAGTGTATCTCAGCTCTGCTGCTCCCCAAAATGCACATTTGAGTACAACAGCCTCGGTTTTGTACACTGTGGTCACACCCATGCTGAACCCCTTCATCTACAGTCTCAGGAACAATGACATAAAGAGGGCCCTGGAAAGATTCCTTGGCAGGTAAGCTTTTCAAGGACCAATTGTACCAACCTGAAGAAGTGCTCATGAATGCAGGCTTCAAAGCCTCAAAGTCTGTTGTTCTGACACAAATAAAGCCAAACTTTGGACCTATGTAATTGAAAATTCTTATTTTTCTCATGAGTTAACTTGAATTGCTTTAGAATAATCTCTTAGGACAGTGTTTCCCAAACTTTTGACATACGTGTACCCCTTCTATAATTTTTGCAACGCTGAGCACCCCTCGTACTCATGAGAAGGTAGAATAGGTGCAGCTAAGCACGGTGCAGTGCATATCCCCACCAAACTCGGGTGTAACATGTACCCCCACCAAACTCTTTCTGTACCCCTGGGGGTACATGTACCACACTTTGGGAAACACTGTCTTAGGACATATATCATTCCAAGTAACTTTTCTATTGTTTTCCTGAAAGAATAGTGATTAATTATGCTATCTCTGTGGACAAAACTATATTTGGCTACTAAGGGCATTTACATAATTTTATTGTAGAAGAAAATCTGAGACCATGGTCTCCACAGTGCACATCTATTTATTAAAGTGTGGATATGATGTCTATGTGTAAGGGTTCTTATTCACTGGGGTAAAAAATTACCTAGAGAGTTTTACGTACCTTTTCTGAACTATTTTCCTGTTTCTGCTGAAAATCTTTCAATGTGCTCCCTCCAAATGTGACTCCTTCTAGTGCTCTAAGTTAAATATCTCCCCTTTTCTAAACATTTTTGAATCCACGAAAGGAACAGTGAATGAACAATCTCAGTAGAATACTATATACAGTATACGTCCTTTACACTCAGAAATAGCTTTAGTCTTTATGATCAAAGGATGAATCCACACAGGAGTTGAAATCCTGCCCAGCCATCTGATTAAGCATCACACATTTTCCTGCACAAACATGCATGTCCTTCTACTGTGTCCAGACTACCTGGAAGGGAGCCTCTGTGGAGGCACTTCTATACAGTTATCTGAAGTGATTTTAATAACAGATTGTGAGTGCTGTCCTCACATATCAGTACAAATGCCAAAAGTAAGAAGTAGGAGATTAATATGATTTCCCTCAATTCTGTTCATTTGGATTTTTATAATAATTCTCTATTGCTATTTAATAATCCACCCTAAAAGCAAGTGGTTTAATATTATTCCTTTATTTTCTAATAAGTTTAGGTAGTGGAGAGGTGTTCTGACTCTGCTGGTCTCCTAAGATGGCATATGATCTTAGAGAGAGAGTGAGAATAAATATATATTTAACTAGAGGCCTGATGCACAAAATTCATACATAGGGTGCAGGGTGTCCCTCAGCCCGGCTGTGCTCTCTCCAATCTGGAACCCCTCAAGGGATGTCCAATTGCCCACCAGGATCTGGCCTAAATGGGCAGTGGAACATCCCTTTCATAATCCAGGACTGCTTGCTCCCAACCACTCACCTACCTGCCCTGATTGCCTCTAACTGCTTCTGCCTGCTAGCTGATCACCTCCTAACCAATACCCTGCCAACCTGATCAATGCCTAACTGTTCCCATACTGGCCTGATTGCCCCTAACTGGCCTCCCCTGCCAGCCTGGTCACCCCTAACTGCCCTGCCCTGTGGTCTGATCACCCCTTAATGTCCTCCCCTGTTTTTCCCCCAATTACACTCCCCTGCAGGCCTGGTCACTTCCAAATGTCCTCCCTGCCAACCTGATCACCCCTAACTGCCCTCCCCTACAGGCCTGGATCACCCCATCTGCCCTCCCCTTCAGGTCTGGGTCCCCACCCCCACAACTGTCCTTTCCTGCAAGCCTGGTTGCCCCTAACTGTCCTCCTTTGCCCAGCTTGGTCACTCCTAACTGCCCTGCCCTGCAGGCCTGATTGCCCACAACTGCAATCTCCTCTTAGCTATCTCGTGGTGGCCATCTTGTGTCCACATGGAGGCAGGATCTTTTATCACATGGGGGCAGCCATCTTGTGTGTTGTAGTGATGTCAATTTGCATATTACTCATTTATTAGATAGGATAGAGGCCTGGTGAGTGGCAGACCACACAGCCAAGGGTTTGGCAAGCCTGAAGGATGGCTGGTGATGGATAAAGAATAAAGACATATAAGAGAATAAGCTGGGTCTAGATGGATCTTTTTTTGCTTTGCTGAGACCACAGACCAGATCCAGACTGCAAAGCTGATGCTTTATTTATAGTCAGGGACAACCAAGGTAATTTACAATGTTCTTGTAAGATTCACTTGTTTTGGCAGCATTTGCTGCCCCTCCCACAGCCTATTAGCTACTCAGGAAAAATCTAGGGAGTAGTCACAAGATCAAGCTTTATGCTCAGAGAACTGTGCCCCCTAAACTGGGATTTTTTTTGCGACTTTGCCAGCAGGTCAGTCCGAGGCTTAACCCTATAACCGTGTCCTACACTGGTGCATGGTTGGGGGCCAGCTGGTTTGCCCTGAAGGGTATCCCGGATCAGAGTTGGGGTTCCCTTGGTGCGTGGGGTGGTCTGGGTGAGAGGCCTATGGTGGTTTACAGGCTGGCCATTAACAGCTGTTAATAATAAAGGAAAGTCAGATTTTTGCATTTTTCTTGTAAATATAAAACTATTCAAAAACAGTTGATTAAAAATAAAATTATTAGTGACTTGCAGAAGTCTTGGAAATAGTGATCTCTGAGCCTGACTCCAGACTCTATTGCATGCTTCTAAATCTCACATTCTTCATCAACAAACTCAGAATGATACCATTGTAGATTGCTCTGCTATTTACATTCTTTCTGATTGGTGTTTCTGATATATATTCCTAGAAGTGCGATTGCTGGGTCAAATTGAGATTCCATTTTTAATTTTTTGAGAAAACTTCATACTGTTTTTCACAGTGGCTGCACCAGTCTGCATTCCCATCAGCATTGTATGAGAGTTCCCCCCACACCCCCCCTTTTTTTTTTTAATCCTCTCCAACACTTGTTTGTTGATAGTCATTCTGACAGGTGTGAGGTGGTACCTCATTGTATTTTGATTTGCATCTCTCACATGATTAGTGACTTGGAGCATTTTTTTCATATGCCTCTTAGCCTTCTGTATGTCTACTTATGAGAAGTGTCTATTTAGGTCTTTCACCCATTTTTAATTGGATTATTTTCCTTTTGTTAAGTTGTGGTAATGGACTCTTTATTGGTAGTAATTTCCTGTGACATAAAAAAATAAAAAAGCAAAGTTTGAAGATACAAAATCCTGGCAAATTTAAATCCCAAATTCTGGATATGCTAGAATATCTTCTTACTCCCACTGATGTTAGTTGTCAATTCCAGGGGCTTCCTCTCTTAACTACATGTTCTGCTTTTTCACTGTTTCCCTTTTCTTCCTAATGTTTTTTTCTTTATTTTTAAAAAACTAATTTGGCTATGGAAAAGACTATCTTGTTTTTTATTGTATGTAATTAAGATATTTTAGAACCCTGGATTTGGAATGTTTCTAATTTTGTATAGGTTTTTTTATTTTTTCTCAAATTGAGACAAAATTCCCTTCTTTCCTTCCTTTGCCAGGGTAAAATGTGGGTTTATTGTGGGATTTCTTAATGTATTATCTACTAGAGGCCCAGTACATGAAAATTCATGCACTGGAGTGGGGTTTCTCAGCCCGGCTTGCCCCCTTTCACAGTCCAGGAGCCCTCATGGGTGGGAAGTGACCCAGTAATCGGGGGAAGATGACGCCCCATCACACCTCTGCTCTTGCCACTGCCAGCAGCACAAGCCTCAGCCAGCCCTGGTTACCTGAGCCTTGGGCAGCCCTGGGAGGCTGGATAGCCATCCTCTGAAGCTTGCCTGCCCTGTGGGCTGGCCGTGGGTGGCTGGAAGGTTGAGGGGACTAGGGAACTCCGGAGGCAGGTGCACGCAGTGGGCCTGGCCTTGTAGCATGACTACCACCCACACAGGATTGAGGGGCCTGGGTGCCACTATCTTCTGGCTGTGGGTGCCACCATCTTTGAGGGTGAGGCAGTCAATTAGAATATTCCCTTTTTATTGGTTGTGGGTGCTGCCATCTTTAAGGGTGGGGCATTCAATTAGCATATTTCTTCTTTATTGGCAGTGGGCACCACCATCCTTTGCAATGGCGCGAGGGTAAATTGTAGGGAGCAGTTATAGGATTAAGCCTTGGACTGACCTGTTGGCAAAGCTAAAAACAAGTCCCAGCTTAGAGGGCACAGCCCTCTTAGCATAATTAAGACCCTCCCTAGGTCTTTCTTGGGTAGGTAATGGGCTGTGGAAAGTGAGCAAGTGATGCCAAAACAAGTGAAACTCACAAGAAATTATAACTATGGTGACCACTACCTTGTTTACCTCTGACTATAAACCAAGGCTCATCTTGCCATCTGGATCTGTTCTGTGGTCTCAGCCTGGCACAGAAGATCCACCTAGACCCAGCTCATTCTCTTTGTCTGTCTTTTCTTCATCCTTCATCCTCAGGCTCACCAAAAGAATCCTTGGCTGTGCTGGCATGGCACAATCAATTAGCATATTCCCTCTTTACTAGATAGGATATATTTTTGTTGTTAAAATATATCCTGAGAAGTAATAGGATGCCTATAATTTGCCTCACATAATCCAGTGTGTAGAGAGTAAAACTATAGATAAAATAAAAGTGGCCATAAATTAATGATTGTGATAGCAGGGTGATTGATACACAGGGGTTCAGTTGCCTGTTTTTCTACTTTTCAGTATGTTTGGGATTTTCTACTAAACAGTTAAAAAAAAAATCGTAAAGATCCTGAACTGTAAAGAACTAAGATTAGTATCTGAGCAAAGACAGCCAGATCTAACGAGTTTCTTCATAAACTGTATCTTATAAAATGGGTGGGAATAGATGATCGATCTAATATGTGTGCCTCTTCTTTTCCATCTATGTATATTTTGATTCCCATACTAAAAGCCTATTGCTAGCAATACCTTGGGGGGCCTATGGAGAATAAAATGAAAAATCTTTGTCCCCCAGGGGCCTGTGGAAGTCTGGGAGCCTGTCTAGAGGGAAAGCTGGATGCTGCTAGAGGCCATGGAGCTGTAGGGAGAGGCCACTTAAGCAGGTGAGCTCTTTCTGGATCTCACTTATGAGCCATATTCACCTTTCTCTCTCTCTCTCTCTCTCTCTCTCTCTCTCTCTCTCTCTCTCTCTCTCTCTCTCTCTCTCTCTCTTTCTCTCTCTCTCCTAGGGCTCTGGATCCTGCTAACATCATTAGGAGCTATTTCCCAGAAGTCTGGAGGTATGTTCAAACAAACCCCACCCACCCATTCAGCATTAACAAGGACTTGTCTTTTGGGAATGATCTTCTTAGACTTTGAGAAACTGACCCTTCTTTCCAAAACTTCCAGTATCAAGGGCTCCTCCTTGTATGAAGACAGGCATCTCTTCCCTCTCCTTCCTCCATCTCCTTGTTCCCAACTGGCAGCTGGTTTCTTCTGGGGAATGTCCATTTCCCACAGCTCCCTGTGCTTGGTGTCCATTGTACCAATGCCACTTTCTGTCGCTGTGATGCTGGATTCACTTCTCCGTCTGGACAGGCCATCTTTAGCAACCCCTTGGATGTCTGTACAGGTAAGAGGCCAAAGGATAACAGAGTCATCAGAAATGTGGGGGAATCAAGAGACCTCAGCCCTTGAAGCAGCACTAAAGTGTGTTGCCAAGAATAGGAGAAAGGAACCAGAAATAAGGCAATCGGTTCTCATGGTCGAAGGGGTATAACAGCTCCAGCTTTGAAGTTGGACTACCTGAATTCCAGCTGATTCCAGCTGACCAGGTGTGAGTCCAGGCAAACTGTTGAACTTCCCACTGTTTCAATTTCCTTATATAAAAATCAGAGATAATAATGTAAACTCATCTAGTTCTTGTGTGCTTTAAAAATATATATATATATATTGAATCCATAGAGACAGAAAGCAAATGGTAGATGCCAGATGCTAGGGGAGGCAGATATGAGGAATGACTACTTAACAGTGTTTTCTTTCGGAGAGATAAACATGTTTTGAAGCTAAATAGAAGTGATAGTTGCCCAATACTATGAATGTGTTAAATACAACTGAATTGTTCATTTTAAAATGGTTGACCTTATTATGTGAATTTTCACCTCAATAAAAAAGATAAATTAATACATGCAAAAACACTTAGGATGTTGCCTTGCACTTGATGGGAAGTTAATACATTTTGTTGTTGATGATGTTGTTGCTGTAATTAGTCAAAGACAGAGGCAGTATGGAGATACTATGGAGATGAAGGAGGGAAATATGGAGATACCACCCAAAAATCAGAATGTTTTTGGAATGTTCTGCTATGTTAGTTAAAACTATAGCATTAGTTTGCAGGGAACTCCCTTTAACCCAGTTCCTCCATCCAGAAATAACCACCAGAATCTCATTTCCTCCATCCAAAAATAACCACCACAATCTCATGCCAGTATGGTCATCTTCCATTTGTAAAATGCAATTTCTGAAATTAAAATGAACTTCAACCACATAATATCTAGGTAAATGGTTACTATTATTATCCCCCACTTAGAGGGAAGGAAACAGAGACTTTGGAAGGTAACATGCGCAGGCTTACACAGCTGGTCATAAAGCTGGAATTTAGATATGGTTAATTTGAAGTTCAGAAAGCTCTCAAACACTGCCGCTTGAGAGGCTCAAAGCATCCCCACGAGACTGCCAGTGCCGATGCCATATTATAAATGAAAAAACGTGGGCCCTGAGAGGTAAAGTATCTTGTCCAAAGCCATACACCTAGAAAGTAGGAGAAGCTGGATCCACATCTCAAACCACAGCATTCGGAGTTGGTCATGAGTTGGATGAAATATGCAATACTCTTACTATGGACTATTCCATAGGTATGAACATTTTTTTATTATTATTTTGATATGGAAAAGTAGTCACAAAATATCTTTTAGTCACAAAATATTTTAAAATCCTGGAAGAATTTGCATAAATCAAGGCTGTGGTCTGATTCCATGGGAGATGGGGAAAAGACGAAAATAGTTAATTTGTCTTTATTATTGGTGAAACTGAGCAATAAGTACATGTTCTCCCTGTTTTTTTTAAAAAAGTTTCCATCTCTGTGGTTGCATATTTACATGTTCCTTGCATTTTTCTGTTCAAAAGGGTAAAAGCATTTCAATCTGGTTGCTGCCCATCTTAACCAGAATTTTGGCCATTTCTAGCAGTTCCCACTTGTGTTCCAGATATCAACAAGTGCAGTCCACGGTTACCCATGTCTTGTGGAAGCTCCGCAGTTTGTTACAATGTGGAGGGCAGTCATTATTGTGAGTGCACCTCTGGGTACAAGCTCCTTTCAGGAGGCACCAAATTCAAAAGTGAGAAGGAGAACACTAGTCAAGATAAGTAACATGGTCCCTACACCTGTCTCCCCATGAAACTCTCACATTCAACCTCGTGCTTTCAACTTTAAGACTGTCTGAGAGTACCCTTGGGTCTTTTGAAGGCCCATTCCTCCCATTTCCTGTTCTTGTTAGGGTATTTTCTTGCAACTAATATGCAATAATTAAAGATTGGAAACATATGACACAACATTCATTAATGGAGACTAGTTTAATATGTTACAGCCATACAACATATGTTTTAGAACATTTTCATGACTTCCTTTTTCCTCTTTATGAAATCATATAACAACAGAATAATACAATGTATTTGAGTCAGGTTACTCACATTCAGTGTAATGGCTTTTAGGTTCATCCATGTTGTTTTATGTACCAATAGTTCATATTTTCTTGCTATGTAATATTTTATTATATTGGCCATATCACAGTTTGTTTAGTCATTCACCCATTGAATGGCATTTGGGTTGCTTCCAGTCTTGGGTGATTATGAATAGATCTAATTGAGAAAGCTCTTGATAAACTAAATTAGAATGCTTGACACTTAGCCTTGATTTGGCCAAGTTTTTGAAATCTCTGGTCTTGGCTTCCTCATATGGAAAGTCAGGAATGATTATATCTACTCTTAAAGAGATTGTTTTTAAAAACTGAATATTAAGTTGTTTATCTTAAAATAGAATAGAGTATATATACTTTTTATTAACACATAATTGACATACCTATAATAATAAAAGGGTAATATTAGAATTAGACTGGATGTTCTTCTGGATGTCATTCTGGACGTCCTTTCTGATGAAGCTGGGGCCCAGGTCCTGGCTGCCTGCTGGTGGCCAGAGGAAGGAAGTCCAGGTCCTGGGTGCCAGAGGGAAACTGTGCCTGCAGCTGGGGGAAGGAAAGCTTATTCTTACACAAATTTTTGTGCATCGGGCCTCTAGTAATATTATATTACTTTTAAGTGTATAACATAGTGATTCTACATTTATATACCTAACAATGTGGTTACCACCCAAGTCTAGTAACCATCTGTCGCCATGCAAATTTATTATGATATTATTGACTATATTCCCTATGCTGTACACTATATCCCCATGACTTATTTATTTTTTAGCTGGAACTTTGTACCACTTATTCCTCCTACTACCCTCCCCCCTGGCAACCATCAGATTGTACTCTGTATCTATGAGTAATATTCTGCTTTGTTTTGTTTATTTGTTTTGTCTTATATTCCACATACAAGTGAGATCATACAGTATCTGTCTTCTCTGTCTGACTTACTTCACTTAGCATAATACCTTCCAGGCCCATCCATGTCATTGCAAATAGGAAGATTTCATTTGTTTATTGCTGAATAAGTACCACTTCATACACTTTTAAGAAAATATTAATATGAGAGAACCAAGATGGAAGCATAGGTAAACACCTATACTTGCTGCTTCTCACAGCCACATCAAGATTACAACTAAAAGGCAGAACAACTACCAACCAGAACCATGGGAAAGCTGGCTGAGTGGGAAGTTCCACACAATTAGAGAGGTGTAGAGAGCGCAGTGAGACTGATCAGAAGTGCAGGGGCATGAAAAGTACTGGCACCTGTATTTGCTTCTCTTTCAATCAGGAGGGAGATACAAGCTCCCACTTGCTCTGAACTCTAGTTATGGGTGAGACTCTGGGGGATCCAGACACATACGGGGAGAAACTGGACTGTCTGGCATTGGGACAGGAATGTGAGGATGGCTTTCTCTAAGAGATCCTCACAGCGATCATTGTTCCTGCAAAGGGTCGTGGGACACGGAGATCCTGGGACCTCTCTGGTGCAGGTCTGACTGGCAGTCATTGTTGTGTGCTGTGCTCTGGTGATTCCCAGATGTTCCAACCCTCCCAATTTACAACCCCACCCAAGCTGTGCACAGAGGCTTTTGCATATGAATGGCCGGTCCTTTCTCTGCCTAAAACCTGTCAAACTGCAGCTGGGTCAGAGAGCCTCACAGCTTCCAAAAGATGGTCCAAGGCCCAGCAGCAGCAGGCTGCATTGCTTCACAGTCAGGCCTCATCTGGGAACTTCCAAACGCCTTGGAAAGAGGAGGAATCTGTAGATCTCTCTGTAGCTTCTGCTGGGTGGTTCCAGACAGTGGCTGACCTTGCACCTCCTTGGAGATCCAAGAGCCAGTCTACCCAGTGGGCAGAGTGAGACCATATAGGATTACAACTCTTCACATCCATAAGAGACCCACTCAAGGGTCAGACTCAGTGAGCACCAAAGCTCCACTGAAGCAAGTTCTGCCCCACAAGGGTGTCAACTGCACAACTGATCTTCCAGTGTAGACACAGCTGGTGATCACAGCCAATTGGGCTGGAGGTTAATTCCTCCCAGTGATACCAATAGTGATCAAGGTTAACTACAACAAGACTGTCCGAACAATCCACAAAAGGGTATACCAAGAGTGTCCATCTCAGGTGACTGGGGAGGCTGAGCCAGCCCTTGGGCCCTATAGGACACCTACCACATAAAGCCATTCTATCAACTCAAGGGGACTCAGCAGCTACCCAGTACATAGAAACAAACACAGGGAAGCAGCCAAAATGCTTCAAGACACAAATGAAAGAAATGAATGAAAGCAAAATACTGGATATAGAGTTCAAAACCACAATTATAAAGCTGTTCAAGAATCTTCTAGAAACCTCTGAGAAATTTGGTGAGACCCTCATGGATATGAAAAAAGACCAATCAGAAATTAAGCATACACTGACTAAAATAAAGAATAATATACAGAATAATATACAGAGATCAAAAGGCAGACTACAGGATCCCAAGAATCAAGTCAAAGATTTGAAATACAAATAAGTAAAAAACATCCAACTGGAAAAGCAAAAAGAAAAATATTCCAAAAATATGAAGATATTTAAGGAGCCTTTGGGACAACTTCAAGAGTACTAACATCTGAATTATGAGAGTGCCAAAAGAAGAAAGAGAGCAAGATATTAAAAACCCATTTGAAGAAATAATGACAGAAAACTTCCCCCACCTGGTGAAAGAAATAGACTTACAAGTCCAGGAAGTACAGAGAACCCCAAACAAGAAGAATCCAAAGAAGACCACACCAAGACACATCATAATTAAAATGCCAAGGGCAAAAGACAAAGAGAGAATATTAAAAACAGCAAGAGAAAAACAATTAGTTGCCTTCAAGGGAGTACCCATATGACTGTCAGCTGATTTCTCAATAGAAACTATGCAGGCCAGAAGGGAGTGACAAGAAATATACAAAGTGATGGATAGCAAGAACTTACAAACAAGATTACTCTACCCAGAAAAGCTATCATTTAGAATTGAAGGTCAGATAAAGAGCTTCAGAGACAAGAAAAAACTAAAGAAGTTCATCACCACCAAACCAGTATTACATGAAATGCTGAAGGATATTTTCTAAGAAAAGGAAGAAGAAGAAAAAGGTAAAGATAAAAAATTATGAACAACAAAGTGACAACAAATACATATCTATCAACAAGTGAACCTAAAAATCAAATGGATAAAAAAACCCTGATGAACAGAACAGAATAGACTGGTGAATGTAATAGAATCTGGGGTATGGAAAGGGAGCAGATTGACAATTCTCTGGAGTTAGGGGTTGTGGGAAGAGATTGGACAGAAATATTACACCTGTGGACGAGGTCATTGGGGGAGAAGGCCTGGAGTGGGGTGGAATGGGGTGGAGGGGATCTATGGAGGGAAAAAGAGGAACATCTGTAATAATCTGAACAATAAAGATTAAAAGTAAATAAATAAGAAAATATTAATAGATTTAGATTATTTAATGACCTTACAATGCATTAATCATTTTGTACTATTCATTTTTATCATTTATATAGATGTTTGAATAATGTTTTAAAGTATTTGAAATAACTTAGAGACAGGGGTATTTAGTATTTACAAAGAGAAAAGTAAAATATTAAATATCTCAACATTAAGAATGTGTTAACAATATATTTGCTTTGAAATGCAGGATTCACTTTTTTAAGATTTATCTATTTATTTAAATTTATTAGGATAGCATTGGTTAATAAGATAGAGGCTTAAAGTGTACAATTCTATGCTGCTTCCTCTGTATATACACATCAATCTTACTGAGAGCATTACGCTGTTGATAAGCTATTCACTATCCTTAGAAGAGAGAAACATCATATCTTCAATTAAGGTGGACTCCTCTCACTTCACTGTCTAAGTTACAGATGGGAGAAGCTACAGTAAATATTGTCCAAGTTCCACTCTACTGGTCTCTACGTTAGCAAAAAAGGATCACATCTCTCTAAAAAAGAGGGGAATATATTGTAATTTGAATACACACACTCTTACTCAACACTGTAACCACAATGACATAGTTTCCTCATTTCTCTGAGAAGAATGAAGTTCCCCTGAGTGAAGAGAAAGCAGACATGCCCAAGATATTCTGAGGCCAAAATAAGTTCCCTGTGGCTATAGCATTTAGAGCAGGCCTAAATGAAACCACATTCACCAGTTTTGGCCATATTTGAAACCTATCCCCAGCATTGTGGGCAATACTGGGTGGGGCCCTGCAGGGTAGAGTTGTGCTAGAGCCGCAGAAGGCTGAGGTAAACCATGACCCAGTGGAGTTGGTGGCTTTGTGAGCAGGATAATCATGTGCCAGGTTACCCATCAGACTCCTGCACAACACTAAGAGCTGATGCCAACACCACTTGGCTGGATGGTAATTTCCAGATTCATGGATCGACAATTTTATTGGTTGCCTGTTGCTGATAGAACAAATCACCACAAACTTAATGGCTGAAAATAAAATACTAGTAAATATGTTCTCTTACAGTTTGGGAGGTCAGAAGTTTTAAATGGCTTCTTCTAGAGGCCCAGGGGGAAAACCTGTTTCCCTTGTTTTTCTAGTTTCTAGAGCACATGTGTCAAACACAAGGCCCATGGGCCAAATCCGTCCCGGCAGGCCTTGCAATGTGGCCCGCACCGCGCTGTCATCACTGCACTCCGCTGCGTTTCCATCACAATGACAGTTTATGACTGTTCAGTAAACCATTCGGCCCCCCGATTTAGGCTGGATTTTAGATTTTGGCCCCTTCTCTGATTGAGTTCAACACCCCTGTTCTAGAGGCTGCCTGCATTCCATGGCTCTAAGCTTCTTTCTTCCTCTTCAAAGCCAACAGCATATCTTTATCATCTCCTCTCATCTCTAACCTCTTGCCTCCCACCCTCTTACAAGGATCCTTGTGATTACACCAGGTGCACCCAGGTCATCCAGGATTGTAATCTCCCATTTTAATACCCTTAATCCCAAAGTTCAAAAATTCTTTTCACTTAAAGGGGGTATATTCATATGTTCCAGAAATTAGAACTTGGACATGAGAACACCTTTGAAGAGCCCATTATTTTGTCTACCATACTCACCATCGACCAAGTTCTGGCCTTAGATGTAACACACATGTACACACACACGTGTACATACAAATAGTTCTTGTCTTGCCCACCTTGTTGAATACAGAGGTCAGAAAATTCCTTCTGTGAAGGGTCAGATAGTAAATACCTTAGGCTTTGGGGACCCAGAAGTTCTTGTCACAACTACTAAACTCTGCCATTTGAAAGCAGCCATAGACAACATATAAATGAATAGGCCCAGCTACAACCCAATAAAACTTTATCTATTGATTCTAACAGTTGAATTTTATATAATTTTCATGTGTCACAAAAGATGGCTCTTTCTTTGATAATTTTGAGCACTTAAAATATATTTTTTTAGTTGAAACCGGTTTGGCTAGATGGATAGAGCATTGGCCTGCGGACTGGAAGGTCCCAGGTTTGATTCCAGTAAGGCATATGCCTTGATTGCGGGCACAACCCCAGTAGGGGGTGTGTAGGAGGCAGCTGATCGATGATTCTCTCTATCCCTCTCTCTTCCTCTTTGTGAAAAATCAATAAAAAATATTAAATATCATATATATATATATATATATATATATATATATATATATTATTTTTTTTAATTCTTAGCTCATGGACTGCACAGAAACAGACAGCAGGCAACAGAAGCCATGGTTTTGACAACCCCTGCCTTGAGGTGGTTGGAGAGTAGAAAGTACCACCACAAGATGGTAACATTTTCAGCTGTGATGGACCCCTTGACTTCTGAGCTTGAGGAAGGTGGTGAAGGTAGTAAGGCTGGGGTTGATGAGTAGAAGGAGGCATTAGCAATACTGGGACAGAGGACTGACCCTCTTTTTTATGTCTGCAGATGTGGGTTAGTGCAGCTTGGAACAACACCAATGCTGCAATTCCACCTACTGCATCAATGTGAGGGGAACCTACAGATGCTGCTGTCACCATGACTGGGTGGCCAGGTTCAGCCCTCTGAATGCTGTGAAGGTATATGGTCCTGACACATACATGCAAGCATGCATATGAACACATGCACGACACAAATGTATGTATTTAAACCACATTGGCACATGTGTACACACATGTCATATTCACAAAAGGTAAATACACACATGCATGCACACACACAACTCACAAGATGGCACAAACACATGCCAATGTTGCTCCTGCCTCTTTTCCTTGCAGAAGTCCCCTTCTCCTCAGGGACACCATATTCTGGAATAAAAATTCAGGTGAGTGAAGACTCAGCAGAAGACCAGGAGCAGAGAAATCCTTGCCAACACTACTTTGTGTCTCCATCCTCTACTCAAGCTTTCCCTTCAGTATCTCTGACCCATGCCCATGTCCCCTAGAGCCTCTCCTGGTTCTTTGACAAAGTCCAGCAGTTATCTCAAGACTTCAAACAAGTCTTGCCTGAGAACACCATCCAGGTAAAGTCAGAATCAGGAAAGCTGAAAGCTATGGAAATCCCATTGAGACCTGGGTCATTTGGTGGGAATGCAGCCAAGCTCTCATGTAGTAGATATTGAAACTGGCCTCTCACTCGAGGTTGGGCACTCAGGTATCTAGAAGCATTTTCAAAAACACCCAGTGCCCTGGCCAGTGTGGCTCAGTTGGTTGAAGCATCATCCAATGCACCAGATAGGTTGTAGGTTCAACCTCTGGGTCAGGTGTATATCTCTTTCACATCAATATTTCTCTCTCTTTATCTCTCCACCCTTCTTTCCTTTCTCTCTAAAATCATTTTTTTTTTTAAAAAAAAAAACCACCCAGATGCACTAACTTATGGCTGTTTTCCAATTACTGGTTTCAGAATTTGGGTTTATGTCATCCTTGGAATTCCCGACCCAGTTTCACCACTGCATGCCTGAGATTTAAGCATCTGAGGAATCTAATTCAGTGCCATTGTTATTCTTCATATAGGCAATTTCAATGATCTGTTCTCTGGGGCTAAATAATCAGAGTCTTCAGACAGGCCCTTTGGTCTATTGCCCACTGACTTTGTGTCCCCATTCCCCCAAGATCTTGTGAAGGAGGTGGATGAGCTGCTTGAGTCCCTAGAGACCTGGAGAACCTGCCCTGCTCTGAGCAGAATTATGTAACCTCTAATATGCTCATTGGTCTGGAGGATGTTCTGAGAGGGCTAAGCAGGGTCTTGCCCAATGGACCATTGACTCTTCAAACTCCTGCAGGCACAGGTAAATACCTGGGTCTGCCCCAGTCTCCTGCTCCACATGACCACCATCTAATTCCTCCCTCTTTCTAGAGACTGCCACATTGGAGCCATGTGACCACACTCAAAACTCAGGGTTTTATTTAAAATATTACTTATATAATCAAATAAAGCTTAAATTAAAAAATAAAAAAGAATAGGAAGCAAGCCCTAGAAAAATCAAGATTGTGGCATAAGTGAACACCTATACTGCTGCCTTGCACAACAATTTGAAAACTACAACTAAAAGACAAAGCAGACATCATTCAGAACAACTGGAAAGCCAACTGAGTGGAAATTCTACAACTAGAGGGAAAAAGAAAAGGACACTGAGGCTCAGGAGTGGCGGAGGGCAGAGGAGGTGCGGAGGCACATAGACATGAGCACACAAGAGGAAGGGCTGGGTGACTGATTACGCAGCTGGCTTTCTCAAACCAGAGTGAAACATAGGCTCCCCACTGTGCTGAAATCCAGTCCTGGGCGAGACTTGGGAACCCAGACACATATGGGAAGAAATTGGACTGGCTGGCAGTGGGTAGGGCTCGAGAGCAGCTTTCTCTCAGAGATGTGTGCAGCCATAGCAGTGGGGCACTGAGACCTGGGAGGAACTGCGGAAGACAGAGGTGAGGAGACGTAGAGATTGTATGCAAGTGAGAGGAAAGGCCCGACGGCTGAATACTTGGCTGCCTTGCTCATTCCAGAGGGAAACAGGGCCTCCTGGCTGCACCATACTTCAGTTCCTGGTGAGAATTTGGGTATCCACACTCATTCAGGGAGAAACTGGACTGTCTGGTAGCAGACAAAACTCAGAGGTGTGTGCAGCCGTTGCTGAGGGACACTGAGACCCAAGTCTCTTAGGGTGGGGCTGATGGGAAACCAAGGCTACCTGCTCCACCCTGAGACTCCCATCCCATCCAAACTGAGGCAGAAGCTCTCCCATGTAGACACAGCTGATCCTCATAGTCAATTGGCCTGGAGGTCAACTCCGCCCAGTGATACCAACAACAATCTAGGCTAAACTACAATCATTTTTGATTCTTATAAGTATATCCCAGTAGGACACAATCTTACTCATCTGGGGGAAATGATGAACAACATAGACTGATGAACAAGAGGAGACCCAAAGGTAAGGAGCCATGGATCAGCCTGTTGGACCTCATAGGGAGGGTGGGGATAAAAGGGAGAGATCAACCAAAGGACTTGTGTGCATACATATGAGCCTAAACAGTGGTCAAGGACAATAGGGGGAGTGGGGGCATAAGTGGAGAGGGGTGGGGGATTGAAATGGGGGGTTGAAGACAAATATGTGATACCTTAATCAATAAAGAAATTAATTTTAAAAAAGAAATATTCCAAACGATGAATAGCAAGAACCTACGACCAAGATTACTCTACTCAGCAAAGCTAACATTCAGAATTGAAGGTCAGATAAAGAGCTTCACAAACAAGAAAAAGCTAAAGGAGTTCATCACCACCCAACCAGGACTACATGAAATGCTGAAGTGTACTCTTTAAGATGAGGAAGAAGAAGAAAATGGTAAAGATAAAAATTATGAACAACTTAATAACCATCAAATACATACCTACCAACAAGTGAATCTAAAAATCAAGTGAATAAAAAAATCTGATGAAAAGAATGGACTAATGAATATAATAGGATCAGGGACATAGAAAGGGAGTGGATTGACAATTCTCAGGGGAAAGGGAGTGTGAGGTGTTCGGGAAGAGAATCGACAAAAATCTTATACCTATAGATGAAGACAGTGGCAGGGGGTAAGGGTATGGGGTGGGGTGGGGAATCTGGTAGAGGGGAGCTATGGCGGGGGGGAGGGGAAGAGGAACACCTGTAATAAGCTAAACAATAAAGATTTATTTAAAAAAAGAATATATGGTACATATATACTATGGAATACTACTCAACCATAGGTGAAATACTGTCATTTTTGACAACATGAGAACATTATGCTAAGTGAAATAATTCAGTCAGGAAGCTAAGAGCCATATGCTTCTACTCATATGTAGGAAATAAACAGACACAGACCACAGTATTGTGATTACCAGAGGGAACGGTGTCAGGAGATAGTAAAAGTTGTAAAGGGAACTAAATATATGGTGACAGAAGATGATTTAACTTTGGTGATATTTACAGATCATGTATCATAAAAATAAACAATTGAAATCTATTAATCAATGTCATCCCAATAAATTTAATTTAAAAAATACAATAGGAAACCCATTTAAAATTTTAAAACAAAACTTCAACAATAACTGAGAACGTTTATACAAGAAATGCAAAATATCTCAGGGACAGTACTATAAAATATAACTAAAAAATCATGATCTACATAAAGGTAGAATTACTAGTATACTGACGAGGTGGGAAAATGTTAATGTTATAAGAAAGCTATTTAACCCAAATTAATCTACACAGTAAATGTAATCACAATGAAAGTCCCAAGACATTTTTTTACAGAACTTAGTAAAACTATAAGTTTACACAGAAAAAAAATGTGAAAGAAGAGACAGACAGCTGTAAACAATAATAAGTAACCAAGTGTTCACATAGCTCATTTTTTTACTCTCTGTTGTGTCTTGACCATACTTAAATTAGGTTTCTCTTTTCATACTGGCCAGGCCCCTGAATTCTGCTTCCCACAAGCCTGAAAACCACACGTAATGAAAGTAAAATATGCTACTCTTAGCAGTTTCACTTGAGAAGTAGCTGACTATAAAAAGCCCATTTTCTGTCCAAATCTCTGATGACTTCCCCTTATTGTTCAAGCTTCCCATCCAAAGATTCTAATTTTTTGACTACTTTCTTTTTTACCTTGTAAAAGACAAATCTTCTACATGATTTTGAAACACTCATGGATTTCTGAGGACCAGAGAATTCTCCCTATTAGAATAGTCTTTCTAATTAAAATCTCCCTTTGTCCAAGTTCACATTTGGATTTATTTTATATAAAACAGATATTTGCCTCAAAACGCAAAAAAAAAAAAAAAAAAAAGCCAACACACAGAACTATGGAATTTTTTAAAGTGTGGTATTATAGGATTATAGACATGAACCAATGAAACAAACTAAAAAATACATCCTATGTAGCAATATAATAATAGAAATGGCATTTCAAGCCAATTTATGAAAATGGCATGTAAAGTGAGGGGAATAACAATATTCTCTCCAATAAATGGAATCAGGACAATAGTATGTTCATTTAGGAAATATTATTTACTGAACAATTTTCCGTTATATTAAAATCCACCAAATTGTTTTTTTCCTTTTTGTAATTTATTATTATTGCCAATGGGAATGGGATCCTTTCATGAGGTTATCAGAAAAGCATGTTGGGGGACTCGAGCACTGGAGAGTGAGGTTTGGTGGTAAGATTTATTGGGGTTGAAATAAATGGGTGTGGCCAGATTCCCAATGTCTCATTTCTGTCTGCCCCACTGTATTAATAGAAAAAGTCCAGCCTTTTCTTCATCAAGCCCAGAGAAAGGCCAGGGTCCAAAAATTCTGCATGATTGGTTCAGTCCAGTTCAGTCCCTATCCCCATATGGCTAGCTTAGCCTCTGTTCCCAGTTGCATCTTGGCTGACATTGTGTTACTGTACCCAGGCCTGCACTTGGAGCCCACACAGACTGCCACATGTCTCAGGTGGCTGCTAGGGGAAGACAATGCACAAATTAACAGGGAGAGCACATGTTACCGAGGGAAAGGGAGAGCTTTGTTAAGTTTGGGTTATATTATCTTGGACTTGGGAAGGACTGGGCACTCTTTCAAAATCAACTTCCCAATCTTTGGTGGGCTGGCTTTGGATCCTCCTCTAGTCAATCTATTTCCTAGATCCTCCAGAGTTCTGTTTCCCTTATCCAATTCCATTTTTCCCCCCAGGCTCTGTCCCTAATCCTTGCCATTTTAGTTCCTACTGTGTGTGCCTCAGGGAGGGAGGACCTCCCTTGTGCCATCTTCACTTTCACACAAGTGCTTACCTACCCCTGTGACATTTTGACTTCTACTGGCCAGGCACCCAGCAGAGAAGTTTTCCCTTTTTTTTTTTTGTTTGTTTGTTTTGTTTTGTTTTGTTTTGTTTATCCCTCTCCCCTTTCCCTCAGTCATCTGGACAAATGGACTGGTTGTATCCTGGGGAGATTGGAAAGCCTCTCTTTCCTCCCTACTTGGAAAAGAGAGAGAGGTGTTCATTCCCTTGGTGGTAAAATGTTACAATTCCCCTAGTATGCCTATGAATGCTGCAACTTCCTAGTGAAGCAGACTTATTATCTGTTCAGCTCCCTAATTTATTATGCTCAGTAATGTCTGAGTCCCACCCAGCTGGAGTGATTCAATTGGTTGAGTATTGTCCTGTGCACCAAAAGGTTGCCAGTTCAATTCCTGGTCAGAGGACATACCTGGGTAGTGGGTTTGGTCCCCAGTTGTGGCACACATGGAAAGCAACTGATCTCTCTCTCTCTCTCTCTCTCTCTCTCTCTCTCTCTCTCTCTGTCTCTCTTTTATTCTCTCTAAGAATGTCTTCAGGTGAGGATTAAAAACATTCATAATAATAATAATGTCTGATTCTCTTTGCTGCTTTCCTTTATTTAATATCTAGCCACATATGGTAACACCATTACTTCTCATCTCTTTTTTCTCTTATTTTATTTGTCAATTACAATTTACATACAATGATAGTCTATATTTGTTAAAACTTTAGAAAAATGAAGGATAATATCCTAGGCAAGATTAAAGCAAAACTCATACAGTAAATAATTGAAAAGCTGGACCAAAATGTAAATTTATGGCGACAGTATTCTCAATTTTTTTTGAAATTACAGTTGTAATGGGAAGGATATTTGCCCAGTTTACTATTTTAAAAAAATATATTTTATTGATTTTTTTACAGAGAGTAAGATAGAGAGATAGAGAGTCAGAAACATCGATGAGAGAGAATCATCAATCAGCTGCCTCTTTCACACCCCCTACTGGGGATGTGCCCGCAACCAAGGTACATGCCCCTGACCAGAATCGAACCTGGGACCTTTCAGTCCACAGGCTGATGCTCTATTCACTGACCCAAACCAGTTTTGGCTGCTCGGTTTACTATTAATGTTAGCACAGACATGAGACATCATCAAGTGAGACTGGTGTCCAAAGATACTCCTGTCCATGGTGACCTAAAACTCTGCCATGAACAAGGTGTACCAGTTATCCTGGACCTAGTGCACAACATTCAACTCTTTGACTGCTGGCACCTTCAGTGTCTGTCCTCCCTGGCAACATAGTTATGGGTTCTTTTCCATGAGACAGCTCTGAGTTAGGTCAGTCCATTAGTAATCAGATTTCAGTTTGGAAGGGGAAGCTAGATTGTATCTTGTTTCCCTAGCCAAAAAAGAAAGTAGAAGCTTAGCAAACTATAAAATAGTATTTCTACAGTAACTGCCCTACTGCAACCAAACATCACAGAGAAAAACTGGCCAAACCCTTATCCTCATCAGCAAAGGTCAAGTGGGAAGTCCAGAGCTCTACCCTAACCCACCTGTAATGAAGCACCCCCTCTCACCCCAATGGGCTTGTAGCAGAGAAGCAGCTGGGACTTTCATCACACCCAGTAGTAAGGACCTCCTCTCAGTCATGTCAGCAGAAGCCATGTGAGGAACATTGTTGCTGAGGACCAAGGGTCTCAGACCCACACCAGACCCTCCCAGACCAGGTTCCATAGCCATGAATAGAAGTCCTCATAACTTCAGGCTATAAAAACTAGTAGTGATTTGGGCTGAGTGAGGCAAAAGTTGCAGGAGTTTCAGGAATTCCTCCTAGAAAAGCCCACGCACAGACTTACTTGGACTCACTTCCTCTAAACTACAGTTCTGGGACAGCAGCTTAAAAGAAACCAGGGAGATACAGGGAGGAACTGAATTTTCTGGAATCAGAGCAAGAGCTACAGGAACAGCTTTCTCCCAAGGAGAATTGCTGGCATTGGCCATTGTTCCTTTTTTGAGACACGCACACACCCACACAGAGCAGGCAGGCCAGCACCATATCTGAGTTTCAATCAACCTGGCTCACACACTTCCTCTGCCCTGGTGATTCCCTGAAACCCTGCCCCACCCAGTTTCCCAGCCAATCCAAGCCATTTCCAGTAGCTTTTCCATACAACTGGCCTTTCTTGCCTCATGCCTCAACTTTCCTAAAATCTCTCAAACCAAAATAAAAAATTACTCAGCAAAGCTATCATTTAGAAGGGAAGGAGAGATAAAGAGCTTCCCAGACAAGAAAAAACTAAAGGAGTTAATCACCACCAAACTAGTATTACATGAAGTGATAAAGGGTTTACTTTAAGAAGGAGGGGAGGGTCTAAAGTATAAAAAAATAAAATGGTAATAAAGAGATATCATTATATCAACAACTGAATCTAAAAATTAAAATTAAAAAAACAAGTGGAACAGAAACCAACTCATAGATACAGAGAACATTTTAATGATTGCCAGATGGGAAAGAGGTTGGGGATGGGTGAAAAAGGTGAAGGGCCTAAACCGGTTTGGCTCAGTGGATAGAGCGTCAGCCTGTGGACTGAAAGGTCCCAGGTTCGATTCCGGTCAGGTGCATGTACCTTAGTTGCGGGCACATCTCCAGTAGGGGGTGTGCAAGAGGCAGCTGATCGATGATTCTCTCTCATCGATGTTTCTAACTCTCTGTCCCTCTCTCTTCCTCTCTGTAAAAAATCAATAAAATATATTAAAAAAAAAGAAAAAGGTGAAGGGATTTAGAAGTACAAATTGGTAGTTACAGAATATTCATAAGGATGCAAAGAACAGCATAGGTAATATAGTAAAAAATATTTTTACAGCTATGTATGGTGTCATTTGGGTGTGAGATTTATTGAGATGATTATTTAGTAAGTCATATAACCTGCAATCACTGGGGTGTACACCTGAAAATAATGTAATATTTTATGTCAACTGTAATTGATTTTAAAAAGGAACGAGCTTACTAGCAAAATGAAGATAAAAGGGGGTTAATCAATGAACTTAAATACAGAACCATATAACTTACCCATTATGAACAACTGACAAAAAATATACTACCAAAAAAATGAAGAGAGATTTTGGGACCTGTGGGACTATAACAAAATTTAATATTTCTGTTCCTGAATTCTATAATGAGGTAGAGAACATGGAAATGAAAAATTAATCAGAGAGAAAATGGATAAAAATTTCTCAATTTTGACAAAAACATTTACATTAAAAAAGCTGAGGAAACTCCACACAGGATAAACTCAGAGAAATCTAGGAAAAGATACAATAAAATCAAACTTCTGAAAACTAAAAACAAAACAAAAATCTCAAAAGCAGCAAGGGATTAAATAAATAATGATACTCATCCATAAGGGGAAAACAATTCAAATATCATCTAATTTCTCATCATAAATTATGGCTACCAGTAGCACAACATGATGCAAGTTTTGAAAGAAAAATGTTATCAACCCAGAATTCTATATCCAGAAAAAGATGTTCTTCCAGAATTAAGTGGAAATCAATATTTTTTAATGTAAAATTTACTCTTTTCTTAATTTTTGTCAATGTTAAATAGCATATGGCATTTTAAAATGAACTGTCTCATAAAATTTATATATTGAAACCCTAACTCTCTGTGACCATACATGGAGATACAGTCTTTTAGGAGTAAAGGTAAATGAAGTCCTAATCCCATAGAATTGATGTTCTTAAAGGAGAAAAAGAGCCACCAGCGATCCTGCCATTACCTATATCTTGTACATTTAGCCTCCAGAACTGTGAGAAAATAAATATCTGTTATTTATGCTATCTAATCTGTTTTATTTTGTTATATCAGCTCTGGATAACTAATAGACATAGAAAAAAGAAAGTGTAAAAGTGTAAACAGAGAAAATTAATATATATAATGCCATCACACAGACTGCAGGAAATATGTGCAGGGTATGCTTTTCTTGTTTATAAAACATATCAGAAATATTTTCTTTTATCAGTAAGTATGAGTCTAAGACTGTTATGAGTATTGTTGAAGAATGAAAAACACCTTAGTTTTAGGCCAACTAGGGTTTAGGGATGTTGGGGTAACATGGTGGAGATCGTTGTGGTGATTGAATCTTTATGTATCTTGATTGTAGTGGCAGTTACAGGAATCTACACATGTGTTAAAATGTCACACAACTATACACACACATTGTACCAACCCCAATTTCTTGGTTTAAGTATATGGCTATCATTACATAAAAATGTTATCTTTCCAAGAACCTGGGTGAAGGGTACACAGGACCTCTTAGCATTGTTTCTGCAACTTCCTGTGAACATATATGTATTTTAAAATATCAACAATACATCTGAAAACCAGGCCCAGTTATACCTACCATATGAAGAGTAAATGAAGTACAATTTGAGAATGCCTCACATGATGACTGACATGTAGGAGTAGCTATATATATATGGTGCACAAAATTCGTGCACTTGAAGGGGGGGGGTCCCTCAGCCTGGACTGCACCCTCTCGCAGTCTGGAAGCCCTCAGGGGATGTCTGACTGATGGTGTAGGCCTGCTCCCCATCCTTAGCACTGCCATGGTGGCAGGAGAGGCTCCAACTACTGCTGCTGTGCTAGCCAGCCATGTGCCCAGCTTCTGGCTGAGTAGAGTTCCCCTTGTGGGAGCACATTGACCACCAGGGACAGCTCCTGCATTGAGCATCTTCCTCCTGGTGGTCAGTGCTTATCATAGCTACCAGTCATTCTGCTGTATAGTCAATTTGCATATTAGCCTTTTATTATATAGATGTCTGTTAGATCTGAACCAGTTGTTGAAGTAAAGAAACAGAAGTGTCCTCATGTTGACAAGATTAGAATTGATGGGGATAACAGCCGGGCATGGAGAACGGATGGGGGACAGAAACAGGCTGTGGGGTAGTCTCATGTGCATAGGACAAGGCAGATTAAAGGAGTACAAATTAGAGAAGCAACACGCTGGCAAATTTTAAGGCCAGTAGAAGCTATGACCAGACTGGAAATGCTGCCAGTCAATCTGAAGACTGAGTAGAAAAGGTTGGGGCCCATTGTAGGCCTCTGAGGACACAGATGAGAGCCATGAAAAGACCTCTTTATGGGTCAGATTTCTCTCTGGGCATCAGCAAATTACGACAACACCTGCCTTATTCACCATCAAAGTGTAATGTGAGGATAAAATGAGATTTTGTATGTGGCAGCGCATTTTTGGATTCTTGTTAAGTGTTCAATGGAATACACCCATATAGATAAAAATTGAAAGTAAAAGAAATATATAAAAATTGTAAAAATATAAAATAGCAACAAGACATTAACTTTTGAAAGTCCTTGAAAAAAATTACAATAAAATTATCATATAATCCAGAAATTTAATATCTGGGTATTTTTCTGAAGAAAATACTAACTAAAAAATACTGTTAATTGCAACATTATTTACAACAGCCAAGATATGGAAACAATCTAAGTGCCTATTCATGAATGATGATATTATTTAGCCCATTAAAAAAATAGAATGAAATGTTGCTATTGATGACAACATGGATGGAGCTGAGGGTCATTATGCCTAGAAAAATAAATCAGATGAAGAAAGTCAAATATCATGTGATCTCACTTATATGTGAAATTAAAAAAATAGTTATTAGATACAGAGTGCAGATTGGTTACTGCCAGAGTTAGGGGGTGAAGAGGGGGGAATGGTTAAATGGAGTGAAAAGATACAAACTTCCAGTTATAAAACAAATAAGCCATGGCATGTAATGTGCAGCATGGTGACTATAGTCAATAATAAAGTGTTGCATACTTAAAAGTTGCTAACAAAGTAGAACTTAAAAGTTCTCATCACAAAAAAATTATAATTATATATGGTGATGATTGCTAACTAGACATTATGGTGATCATTTCCCAGTGTATATAGTTATTGAATTATGATGTTGTACATCTGGAAGTACATAATGTAGGCAATTATACCTCAATAAAATATCTATTAATAGATAATAAATAGGTAATTCTGTTCATTCTGACCTAAGGTCCTATAGGGGCAAAAAGACCAGTAGAGTGATTCTTCATTTGGGGAGGTCTTTGAATGCACAGTATCACATTTTCCTGTGTAAAAACATTTAAAAATTACCCTTAAAGAGGCTTCCTGTAAAGACTTAAAATACTATGTAAATTCTTAAAAAGAAGAACTGGAGTCCTTGAGAAGTTAATTATTGGGCAGATTGTGGGAAAAAAAGAATCCAAATCAACAATTTCTTAAGTTACTTCCTCTAGGACACAATATATACTCCAAACAGAACGAGTGTTTTAACACACACAGACTGAGATCAGACATCCTCAGTGGCTGGACTTGCATCTGCACCATGAGAAACAGAGGCCTAAGCGTGTTGTCAGGTAGGTAAAATTATAACAATGACCACAGACAATTAAAGCTATCTGGGAACTCTCTACCCAGTTTGAAAATATTATGTTTTTGCTTGATACCTGACTTATTTTTCCTGGTATCTCTATAAGGTACAAATGGAAGAAAGTTTAAGGATATTAGCTCGTTTATAATAAATCTCAAAGGAGAAAGTTAGTGATACCTATTCCTAGGGCATACTCAAGGTCTTAACAGATTCTTCCCATTTAACCACTAGTTTTAGTCCAGTTTCTTCAGAGAAGCAGAATCAATAGGAGGGAAGGAGGGAAGCAGAGAGGGGGGAAAGGGAGGGAAAGAAGGAGGGAGAGAGGGGAGGAGAGAAGGAGAAAGGATGGGAGGGAGAGAACCAGGGAGAGGGAGAGAGAAAGGCAGAAGCGGGGTGAGAAATGCACTATTATAAGGAATGAATGAGCTCATGAGATTAGTGGAGGCTGAAAAGTTCAAAATCCACAGGGCAGCCAGTAGGCTGAAAACCCAGGGAGAACTGATGTTGCATCTGAAGTCCAAGTCTAAAGGCAGTTAGGGAACTAGCCAATCTTGCTCAGTGGACAGAGTGTCAACCTTCAGACCAAAGGGTCCCAGTTTGATTTCGTTCAAGGGCAAGCACCTTGGTTGCAGGCTCTTCCCTGGCCTGGGCCCTGGTCAGGGAGCATACAGGAGGCAACCAATCAATGTGTTTCTGTCTTTCCCTCTCTCTTCCAATCTCTCTAAAAATAGAATAAAAATTTAAAAAGGCATTGGGAAGCAGAATTCCTTCTTAGATAGAAGAGGAAGTCAGTCTTTTTTCTCTTACAGTCTTTAATTGAATGGATGTGGCCCACCCAGATTATGGAGGGCAATCTGATTTACTCAAAGTCTACTGATCTAAATCTTAATCTCATCTAAAACAGATCCAAAGTCATAGAAGCACAGAACAGACTGTCAAACCTAAGAGGAAAGGCAAGGGTGTGTGAGTGGATGGGAAGAGATCAACTAATGATCTTATATGTATATATGCATAACCCAGGAACACAGACAATAGGGTGGTAAAGGCTTGGGGTAGAGGGTAGGGGTAGGCTGGGAGAGGTCAATGGGGGGAAAGAGGGACATATGTAATACTTTCAACAATAAAGATTTTTTTAAAAACTTGAATTCACAACAACAGATTATCACATATATATGATATATCATATATAATATATAATATATATCACACACATATATATCATATATATTATATAATATATATCACATATATATATATCATATATATAAGATATCTATCTATCTATCTTTGCCTTATCAACCAGAATGATCAGTTGCTATGATGTGCACTGGCCACCAGGGAGGTAGGGATTGCCAACCTCCCACAATCCGTACCTTCCTGCCCGCAGGCCCCAATTACCTGATCGGGGCCCTCCCCAGGCTGGGTCAGGGAACCATCAGGAGTGGGTGGTGGCAGACATAGCCCCTTTTTTAGGGGAGCCAAGGGCTAGCTCCCTACTTGGGGCTGGCTGCCAATCTCCCATGACCTGTCCCTCCCCTCAGCTAGCAGGCCCTGATCCACCACCCACCCACTGCAGTGGTGAGGCACCAGTGATGGCCACATCCGCATCCGGTGTCCTTTCCTTCCTTGCCCAGCCTGGTGACCGTTGCCTCCTCTCTGGCCCGGCCCCGATCACTCTGGCCCGATCCGCCCTGATTGCTGGCGAGGCCTAGGGACCCCACCTGTACACAAATTTCATGTCCTGGGCCTCTAGTAAACAAATGTTTGACTAGATGTCTGGGTACTGTAGTCCAGCCAAATTGATACATAAGATTAACTATCACATATCATTATTTTTCAGAAGGGTAGATAATCAAACTATCTGAAAACTCTATTATGTTAAGAAATACATGAACATTGTGTGTGTATCATGGTATGATTTAAAGGATAGGGAATTAATAAAATAAATATTAACAAGGTCAGCCAAAGGCTGGTTAGTTTTTATTTCCTTCAATACTTTGGATAATAACTGTAACCTAGTAAGTTCGGTGTTTCTATTAGGTCGTCGCCATTGGTTGTAATTTGCTCCCTGGTTTTTATAAAACATAGCCACATTTATCATTATCTGATTTGTGGTACATGATGTTTTTTAAGAATGGACACATTTTAGAAACTTCTTGTAAAGGCACACAGAGCTGGATTTTCATAGGGCCTGCTGGCTCATATGGATGAAAGGACGGACTCTGGATATGTGATCCAGGTATTGCCTGTAGGGTAGGTTTCATTCCTCGGCTCCTGAAGTGGTTTTCAGACCATAAAGCCTGTTCAGTAACTTATTCCTTAGGGCTGAACGGGAAGGAAAAGGGCAAAGGCTGTGCCCTCAGTGCTTTGTCTGAGGGCCAGGAGCTCATGTGGAAGGAACCAAAGAAGCCATGGGTGCTACACCCGGAGAGGCCACTTAACAAGGACATAGTGACTCTACCTGCAGCTGCCTTCATTCTCACTCCTCACCGCTCTCCATTCCAGGGTTCTTTTTTTATTTATTTAAAAAATCTTTATTGTTGAAAGTATTACATATGTCCCCCTCCCTTCTTTTTTAGGAACATTTTAGATTCCCAGATTTAATCTTGCAAATGTCCAGAGATAAGTATCTCTCTGAGTTCCTGGAGGAATCTTCAAACATTTTTAACAAGAGAAAAAAATGAAAAGAATAAGACTATTTTTCAACACTGGTATATTTCACTAAGATAGTATAATCACTCCCATTCATTCCAGGCTTCTTATCCCTGCTGGCATTGTGAGCTAGGGCTCACACTTTGGGAGTCTAATTCTAATACCCAGCTCCTTTTGTACACCCAGAAAATGTATATTTAACAGGGGAAATGATCCTGGAAGAGAAATCCTCAGATTTCTACCATTGCCAGAGAACAAGAAACTGGATCTTATCAAAGGGACCTTTAAGATCTACCCCCTTCATTGGCACAGGTTGGGGTTTCTAAGATGTGTCCCCTATCAGCATCCATCATGTATGTTCTGTCCCCTGACTTGTGACAACTGAGGATCCATGAGGACTGTATCTGTTGGTGACTGATTTCTCAGGTCGTTCTGGGAGGTGGGGGGGGGGAGATTGAGTCCTCAATTCCCAGTAAAGTACACGAAGGACCTGCTGGACGGCCATGGGCTGCAGGGCAAGAACCCCCTCCGAAGGAAGCAATGGCCATGCAGCCAGGTTTTGAAATTGGAGATTGACTCTCTTTCCTTTGTCTTCTTGTCATGTTTTTCTGTCCCAGAACTGTCAGTGCTGCTATTGTTGCCATTGGTCGCTGCAGCACAGGATTGGGGTAAGTCTGCCTAAACAGATGCCCATTAGTGATATTAAGCTGGCAGGGTGGGGCCGGGAGATGGGGAGGAGTGCAGGCTGTGGTCTGGGCCCTCTCAACAGCTGGGAAAGAAGGAGGCTAATTCTGCAAATGAAGCTTGGAAATGATCTTCTGGAGATAAGAAAAGCTGTTTTACCTCCTTAAATGCCTATATATATATATATATATATATATATATATATATATATATATATTCTATTCCTCTTCCAATAGCAGTTATCCCTCCCTTCTCTCCCCTCCTCCAGTCTTGAACCAACAGTTGTCCATGGCTTTATCCATTCCTTGAGCCTTCTGACCATGGTCTCCACCTCACTGTTCCACCCCACAGCCTGTATTCGATGGTGCCCTCCGAACCCTCCATGTGTCAATCCCCGCGCCTGTCACTGCGCACCCGGATTCAGTGCTGCACCGAGTAGCGTCTTCACCCACGGCCACTTGAAGAGTTGCAATGGTACAAAGGTTTCAGGGAATGGGGTGGAGGGACATAAAGAGATTATGGGGATATATTGTGGAGCATCCAGAACAGCACAAGAGGAAACAGGGCAGGGGAGTATGAGGGAAGTGGGCAGTTAGGATTTTGTGATTAGTAGGAAGGGTGTTTAGAGCTTCCACAATGGATCTGAACTGTGTGCCACTAAGTGGCTCTCTGACCTTTAGAAAATTATTTCTCCTCCCCCTCAGTTTCCTTGTCTGTATACTGAGGGTAATTATTGTACCTACCCCTCATGGATGGTGTAAGACTTCATAGTTACCTGCATGAAAAAAAAATTAAGATGAGTGCAGAGAAATTGTCAATAAACATGAGCTATAACCATTGTTACTGCTTGTTACTGCCAATTATTATTTTCATAGCACAAAGAAAGGAAAGAAATAGTGGAAGCAATAGGAGGAAAGAAATAACCAGAGCTCTGAGTCTCAGGCTCTCCTACTAGCTAGAGAATCCTGCCCTGGTTTTCCATCTCATCCTCACAGCAGAGCCAGGACACAGACAGAGCTAGAGTTTCCCCCCCACCTTCACCCATTTGCCCCACTCCTGGTCACCAACCATCTGTTTCTGTATCTGTGTTAGTGTTTTTTTTTTTGTTTGTTTGTTTTGTTTTTAAATTTCACATTTAAGTCAGATTATTGTATTTGTATTTTTCTATCTGATATTTCACCTAGCCATAATGTCACATAGGACAAGGTTTCCTTCCTTTTATCACTGAATAATATTCCACTATAAATGTATGCAACTTTTTAATTATTTACTTGTCCACTAGTGATCTAGTGTTGTTTTTGTATCTTGGTGATTGTAAATAATGTTGCAAAGAACATGGAGGTGCAGACATCTTTTCAAGATTTAATATTATTTCTTTCAGAGAAATACCCAACAGTTCAGGTGAATCATGAATCTTTAAATATTTGAGGATTTTTTCACAGAGGCTGCCCCAATTTAAATTCCCACCAATAGTACAGTAGTACTATTGGTGGGAATTTAAATTGTAAAGTATAATAGTATCTCGTTGTGATTTTTATTTGCATTTCCCTGGTGACTAATGATGTTGAACACCTTTTCATGTATCTGTTGGCTATTTGGATGGCTTCCGTTTTGGGGGCTTTTGTGGGGTGAGAGGATTTATGTCTTCTTTGGAGAACATTTGTTCAAATCCTCTACCTAATTTTTGAGCTGATTGTTTGGGTTTCCCACTATTAAGTTGCATGAGTTTTTATACATTTTAGATGTTAACCCTTATCAGAAACAGGATTTGCAAATATTTTCTCAAAATGGCCGGTTGCTTTTTCATTGCAGAGATGGTTTTCTTTGCTGTACAAGAGCTTTTTACTTTGATGTAGCCCCCTTGTCTATTGTTGCTTTTGTTGCCTTTTTTTTTTTTTTTAAATGTCAAATACAAACATTCATTGCCAAGACAAATGTCGAGGAGCTAACCTCCTATGTTTTCTTGTATGAATTGTATGGTTTCCAGGAAGTATCAGTCTTTGAATTACCAAATTTGGGCCCAAAGAGATTTAGTTACTTGACAAAGTTTGGCAACTAATAAAGTTGTAGTGCTAATGTCTAAAGCTAAGGGGTTTTATTCTTCAAGAGAATTGGATCATAAAATGAAATTATAATACTAACAATGGTTCAGGTGAAAATTTTATCTATGTGCATTTGACCACCATAAAAATTGGGGTGGGGGTATAAAATTTTACATCAGGAAATATTCTTCATCTAATTGAAATACTCTTAATGCATATTAATTGGTCATAAGTGAAAATATTCTTAATATATGTGAACAGATGAGAAAAATATACCCCTAAAATTTTTCAGTCTTCTCTATCGGGGACTTATGGTTGATTATTTTTGTCATTATTTTATTTTATTTTTCTCAGAATCCAAGTGTTATTTAATATTTGTGGAAAGGTAACTTTTATCAGGAAAAGAAAAAGATGTTGTTGTCACTAGTACTCTGCCCATCCATGACACTAGTGGTATTCCTAAAAGTTTCTTTGTGCATTTGCATGTCACATGAGAAATTGTAGACTGGATAGACATGAAGAGAAGATGCTACTAAGGTACCTGGATCCCAGCTCCCTTTCTAAAGGCACTTTTCAGGTTGAGGAATTTCCCACTGTTATGTCCTTCCATTCCACACCTTATTTCCACTTTTCCTCAACTCCTCTACCCGATGTCATCAACCCTAATGGCAGGTCTCCAGCCATCACTATCACCTGAAAAGAAGAAAAAAGACTTATTGCCCTGATGGGGGCTAAACATGAATGCCACAGATGTGAATCCTGCCCAGCTCCTCTCCTGTCCTGGTCTGACTCCATAACCTAGGCCTTAAGATGGAAATTCATGAATTTAGAAAAGAGACTGACCTGGTAGGAGACTAATTGACTCCTCATGATCCCAATGAGTCCTTTCCCTAAAGCCTATATATATATATATATATATATATATATATATATATATATATATATATATATATTTTTTTTTTTTTTTAATTGATTTTTTTTACAGAGAGGTAGAGAGAGGGATGGAGAGTTAGGAACATTGGAACACTGATGAGAGAGAAATATTGATTAGTTGCCTCATGCTCATACTGGGGATGTACCTACAACCAAGGTACATGCCCTTGACCGGAATCAAACCTGGGACCCTTCAGTCAGTAGGCCTACACTCTATCCACTGAACCAAACTGGTTAGGGCAGGCCCTAAAGTCTTTGATCCCCTGTTTGGAATGTAAAGGGTCAAACTTTCTGTCCCTACATTTTTATTCATTTGGTTATTATTAAATTGCTGTTGTTACTCAGTGGTGTCCAGCCACTGCTCGATGGATCCCTGAGCTACTCAAATGAGACCTGGCTCATGGGCATCTTTCTCTAAGGATTAGAGAACATGGAGAGATAAGATGACAGAAAACATCCCCATGACTTAGCTGTGAGTGTCTTCATGCTAGTTCTTCATTTCACATCCCCTACTGCCTCTGATGACAGGAGATCTTACCCAGGATGGAGATAGGAAGACTGTTCCAGAGATATCCTGGCATCTGTAAAAGGCTGCCATTGGGATCTGGGGAGTTGAAAAAGAGGGTAGGGTGTACTTGGGCCACTGTGATTAAAGGGAAATGAAAATTGTCAATGAGCAGGGGCTGACACCTGGCTCTATCTCTAGGTGTGTGATGAGTGAGTGCCACCACACCTTGTACAGCCCCCACTCATGATTACCTCCATAACCTTAGCATTGAGGATGGCCATCAAATTCACTGTCACCCTAACTGGAGGCCACCCCCAAGTCGCCCAATGATGCAAATAGCATCACAATTGTCCCGATTCTGATAAGGGTTAACATCTAAAATCAGTGTCTCCATCTACCCCTCAAGTCCTGAAGATAGAGATGCAGACCTCCTTTCAACCCCATCATGATACAGCAGAGTGTCTGAATGTAGGTGCCTCAGAAAGTAAATATGGGCTGAGGAGTCAGTAGGCTCTGGGGCAGCTGATTCTGCCCAGCCCCATCCTAGAAGTGCAACCCTGGACCTGTGTTCTCTCCAGCCTCCATGACAGGGTCATACTGGAGGGCAGGGTCTCTGCCCAGTGGGAACTTTTGCCTTTGAGAGTTGACATTTTGCCTATTGTGTTCCAGACATCAAGGAGTGTGGACCAAAGTCAGAATGGTCCTGTGAAATACGTTTAGACTGCCAAGACTTCACGGAGTCCTACTGCAGATGCAGCCGAGGCAACGGGCCTGTTTCTGAGGAAATGTTCCACATTGATCCCGACAAACCATATATTGGTGAGAAGGATCCCATGTCGTCCACTTTCTCATTTATTAAATTTGGGGTTCTCAACCCTTTCTCAAGGTTATCAAAGAGGCAGCCTGGGTCCTTACCAGGTCACCCACCCTCTCTGAACCCCAAGATTCTGAATGCCCCTACCAAGTGCCACTTATACAATTTTGGAACATCCTCTTGCTACTTGGCATCTTAATTTCATAAAACAAAGAAAGTGGTATCATTCAAGATACTTCAAGAGCTCACAGAGTACTTCATTCCATTGCAATATCTATTATTTTCTTCTTCATCAGACACTGCCAGGCTGAGATCTTCCCCCACTAGAGTCCACATGGGCTTGGCCACCCCAGAAGCACTCTCAGATCTCTCAAGCCTTGATGAACCCTGTTCAGAAATGTGGGAGTGGGAAGAGTCAAGGGTCACCCCATGTGGCCCAGCTGGCCCTGCCCTGGCCAACAACCACACTTGGTGAAACCCCTACTTGCACCCTGACCCCACTTCTCAGCCGCATCTATTTTCCCAAGCAAGGCTCCATCCTGATCCAACCCAATAAATTCAGTTCATGGGTCTATGGGCAACTCAGATAAATAGGATGGATGTTGTGTTGGAGGTGGGCAGGGTGAAATAAACCACCCCACACATACTCAGAAAGTGAGATAAATGGAAGAGGCTCCTATCTGAATGAGATTGAAAGAAAGGATGTAGTTGGACATCATTGCCCCATGCCTGACCCTCTCCTATAAAGGTCAACTCAGGCCACAGGGGGACCCAAACTGAGCCCAGTCAGCAGGACTTATAAGTTGGTATCCCTGATAGAGATAAAAAAGCCAGATAACAGAAACAGTTGCCACCCCTTGGCCATCAGCACCTGCTCCCTTCTTCAGCCACCCAACCCTTGCCTACTGCTGGCCTTGCTCAGAAGTGGATTCTCACCAGTTCCTGCCAGTCCAGGGGATGACTTTGTGGGGATTATGAGAGGCATCTTCACCACCTCAAGCCTGCCTGGCTGGATGTCCAGTGATGACCTGGCATCCACTGTCTGGGTGGCTCTTGCTTGTCTGGCATCATCTTCATTCTCCTTACCCTTTCCTCCAAGCCCCTTGAGGAGTCAGGATCATGGGTGGGTCTTGGGCCAGCTTGAGTCTCAGAGTTAGCATGAAGGGAGAACCCTGTCTTGCCAGCATCACCCGGTGCCAAGGAGAATTAAGGCAGAGAGCAACTGTCCTGAAGGGGGCAGGACAAAGGCCCTCACCAGGAGCTAAGCTGGGTACTGCTCAGGGAACACATTTCTCCTGCATTTGGCTCCCAGGAAGGTCCACTCTGGCCTTTCTCCAAATCCTCAGGCTGAGACACAGGTAAACATGATGTCCCCATCCCACCTGGGAGCTGCCAAGGAAGCGAGTGCACAGGGGCTAAATGACAGGGAGAACTCAGGACACTTCCATCCACATCTGGACAATGGAGCATTGAAGCCACAACATTCATCCATTGGATGCCTCCCTGTGAATAAGAACTGGCACCTACTCACTAGGAGGAGAAAGTGGGGCCTTTTCAAAACAGATTTATGCCACTTTCCAAAGAACATGGGAAATGGCAAACCAACCTAAGGATTTTCTCCTTCAAGATATATCCTTTCCTTTGGAAATGGTTAGAGTTTCTAAGATGTGTTTCTGTCATCAGCTGTGTGTATGTTCTGTCCCCTTACCTGTAGCACCCGACTATCATTGACTGACTTATTGGGGAGGCCCAGGAAATGGAAGGGAAAGACAGAGTCCTTGATTCCAAGCATAGAAACCTCAGAGAAGTTGCCAGAAAGCTGTGGGCTGCAGGGCCAAAGCCACCTCCAAGGTGGAGGTCTGTGGATAGAGGCTGAAATTGGAGCTCTACTCTCCTATCTTGATCATCTTTCTGTCTTTCTGCCCCAGGACTCTTTGGCCATCTCATTTTGACATTGCGGGCTGCAGATGAAGCCCTTAAAGGTGAGTCTGCCCAGCCAGGGCAATTAATGACATTAGCTGGTTAAGTGTTTGCTGGGGTCTGGGTTCTCTCACTAACAAGGAGAGGAGGCTTACTCTGAAAATGAGGCCAGGGAGGGTCTTCTGAAAATAAGAAAAGCTATTTCTTCCTCCCTAAATGACCAAATTTTTCTGAGCTCTTCTAAGTCCAGTGGCAACCATAACTGTCTCTTCCCTACTCTGGTATCCACTGTCTGGTGGCTCTTGCTTGTCTGGCATCATCTTCATTCTCCTCACCCCTTCCTACAAGCCCTTGCATCTCCAGCTGGTAGTTGACTTCTTCCATGTCATGGGCCTTCTGACAACGCTCTCCATACCCACAGCCTCTACCCCAGAAGACTGTGCTTGGTGGTGTCCTCTGAACTCCAAATGTGTCAATGCCACTGCTTGTCGCTGTGCTCAGGGATTCAATTCTTCATCTGGAGAGATCGTCACTAGCCGCTTTGAGAGATGTGATGGTAAGGGGCTTGGAGTGGGCATACAGAGATTGTTGGGGGGAGGTTATAGGGCATCCAGAACCCTCACCACTGAGAGCAACACAGAAGCTTTTTTTAAAAAAGATAATCCTTTTGCCAATAGCACCAGAACCCTTCGCTGCCGAATCTGGGCATGGAGAACACGCCCTAGTGAATGAAGATGCCGAACTTGGCCCGGTCAAACCAAGAGGACCGCAGTCGGGCAACCCGGGACTCTCAGGTGGGGTTGAAGTGTGGGGTGCCGCGGGCGGGACAGGGCACGGGCAGCAACCACAGAAGCATTTTGTCAAGGGTTAGAGAGAGGAGACAGGGAGGTGGGCAATCAGGTTTTCGTGATTAGTCTGTCAGACCCACTACCCATTTTTAAATTGGATGATGTAGTTTTGTGTGTTTTGTCTGTTGAGATAAAAGAGTTCTTTATATAGTATTTTGGATGTTAACTATTTATACGATATATGATTTGCAAACATTGTCTCCCAAATTGTAGGTTGCCTTTTAATTATTTTATAATTATAAAGACAGTGTTTATTAAAATGCATTTCATTTTAAAAATGTAATTGAGTCTACAGACATTGTATATGTATATGTATACAGATACTTATATTTATATTTATTGTATCTCTTCTTGTCCATGAGATATGAGGTCATTTGGCTCACTATCTGAGGCATAAAAGAAACAACAACAAAAACATTAAAGAGCTGTCCTGGACACCCACCCTCTCCATACCTCAAGGCTGAGAACTCTCCTCAGAGTGTCACTTCTGGATGTTTGGAACCCTCATCTCCACCCACCTGATATCTTATTTTCGAGAGAGTGATGACATTTAAGTTGCTTCAAGAGCTCACTGTTTTGTGTTCCAATGCAGTATCTGTCTTCTTTGTCATCACCAGTGACTTCCAGAACGAGAACTTTTCCTACCCGAGACCCTATGATCTCAAACATTACAGATAGACTCTCGGACCTCCCAGGCAATAATGGATTCAAGGATCCTGTCCAGGAACAAGGGGGTAAGGAGATTCAAGGGGGAGTCCACCTTCCCTAGCCAGCCCTATCCCTGGCCAACAACCCTGCCACCCTGACCCCAATTCTTATCTACTTAGCCTCCATCGATGTTCCTACACAAGGAACTTCCCTACCCTTCCCAAAAATTTCAGTTCATGACCTGAAGACCCAGAAGAATGTTGTTTCAGGTCTTGAAAACATGACATGGACCCCACCAAATAAAAACACTCCTGTAAACTCAACTCAAAAGGAGAGGCTCCCATCTGAACCAGACTCCAAAGGAAATGATCTTTAGAGATCATGGACTCAACCTGAACCAGGCTACAAAGAACCACATCATCAGGGATCATGGATTTACTCAGGGAAGAACCCAGGTCTGTGTCCTGGTTGGGATGTTAAGGGGCCAGAGAACAGAAACATCTGCTGCCCCTAGCCCATCAGACCCTGCTCCCTCTCCAGCCAGCCAACCCTCACCTTCACTGGTCTTCCTCAGAGAAGGATTATCAACACTTGCTGCCAGTCCAGGGAAATGCCTTTTGGGAGTCAAGAAAAGTACGCAGGGATGAGTGACTGGAGGTTAGCTCCCAGTGTCCAACCTGGACTTGGTGTCACTATCTGGATGGCTCTATCCTGTCCAGCATCTTCTTCATTCTCCCTGCCCCTCTGCCCTATAGCCTCATCCTTGGGATTGGGAGTGGGGAGTGGGAGAGGTTGGGGGAAGGGATGTCTGTAATGAGGGCAGTTCTTGGATCTTCTCTATCAAGATGTCTTAGTGTTAGTGTGGAAGGGACAGCATGGCTTTGACAGCGTCAATGGGATTCCAAGGAGAACTCAGTGAGGAGCTGTTCTGGGGAAATGAGAACTAAGGCTATCACTGGGAGGCAAGTCAGGTCGTGACCAGGAAATGCAGCATTTCCAGAGCCCTGGATTCTTGTGAGAATCCTCTGTCTAAATGTTCAGGCTGGGACACAGGCAGCTATGATGTTCCTACGGTAGCTGGGAACTTCCCAGGAAATTTAGGGAACTGGGGGTAGCAGACATGTAGGACTCAGGCTCATTCCATCCACATTTGGACAAAAGAGCATCAAAGCCACCACATAATTATGCTATGAGGCTTCCATGTGACTAGGAAAAAGTGCCCACTAAGTGAAGGGGGAACAGTGGAACCTCTCAGGTGCTTCTATTCCCAAACCAGGGTCTGAAAATTACCAAATGACAATCTGGGAAGGAACCTGGCATGGGTCCCCAGCCCTACCCCCAACACACACACACACACACACACACACACACACACACACACACACACTCACACACACACACACACACACACACTCACACACACACTCACACACACACACACACACACACACACTCACATACACCTAATGATCTGCCCTTCTGTCTGCACCAGGGATCTTCCCCAACTGGAATGCACACCCTAGAGTCAACAACAGCAAGGTGAGTGACTCCCGCAGGGACAAAAAGGCAGGAAATACCTTCAGCACCCACCTATTTCCCCCAACTTTCCCCATCTACCTGTGACACTCTCTGACCATCACATCTCCCTTCTCCCCAGAGACTCTACCCCTTGGTACAAAAATTTAATGATTTGTACAGAGACTTCAAGTCAGCCTCAGATCCAGACAACATCCAGGTAAGGACAGGACTTGGGAATGCAGTGGAGACATCCCATAGAGAACTGGGGAAGCCTTGGTTTGGGAAGAGGCACAATGGTGCCCTTCTCTGAGTCTCCTCTTCTCCTAGGGTGGGTGGGGAAAGCAGACATGCAAGTACTTGTACTCACTGTTAGATCCTCAGACACCAACTAACACCTTTCTTTCTTTCTTTTTAAAATATATTTTTTATTGATTTATTACAGAGAGGAAGAGGAGGGATAGAGAGTTAGAAACATCAATAAGAGAGAAACGTTGATCAGCTGCCTCCTGCACACCCCCTACTGGGGATGTGCCCTCAACCAAGGTACATGCCCTTGACCGGAATCAAACCTGGGACCTTTCAGTCCACAGGCCGATACTCTATCCACTGAGCCAAACCGGTTTCGGCCAACTAACAGCTTTCTTGCTATTCCTGCCCATTCAGTTTTCATCACCCTTGGCATTATGAACAGGACTGACCTCTACATGGCTGGATTGCAGGGGCAATCTGGTACTACCCAAATACACAGTATCTAGAATCTGTTTGCTGGAGCTGAGTGGGCAAAGTTTTCCTGTAGCCCCTGTAGTGCATGGGCCAATGGCTCTGTGTCCATACCCCCAGGACCTCATACAGGAGGTGGATGACTTGCTGGAGAGCCCAGGGGACCTGGAGACCTGGCCCCACTCAGATCAGAACTATGTGGCCACTAACCTGCTCCTCAACATGGAACATGTCGTCAGAAAGCTGAGCAAAGCCCCACCCAATGAATCACTGACCTTTGAAGCAACTGGAGGCACAGGTAAGTGCCTGGGTCTGCTCCCAGGCTCAGCCCTGTCCACCTCATTCCTGCACCTCATTCCTCCCCCAACCTCATTCCTGCACCTTATTCCTCCCCCAACCTCACTGGAGCTGAGTGACCACTCATAAACAAATTAAAGTAAAAGCTTAAATAGAAATGAATAAATTTTGCTAATAAAATAATTCAGACAGACAAACAAATACTGAATGCTATCACTTATATGTGGAATCTAAAAAAATAAACTCATAGATACAAAGAATAGATTAGTAGTTGCCAGAGGCAGGGGGTGAAGGGCTGTTGAAATGGGTGAAGGAAGTCAAAAGGTACAAACTTCTACTTAGAATATAAATAAGTCATGAGGATATATATGTATGCCATGGCAATTTTAGTTGGTAATACTGTATTACATATTTGACAGTGTCTGTGCAAGTAAACCATAAAGGTCCTTATCAAGAATTTTAAAAATTTAGTAACTACGTATAATGACAGATGTTAACTAAACTTATTGTTGTGATCATTTTGCAATATATATAAATATCAAGTCATCTGTTGTACATTTGAAACTAATGTTATGTCAATTATACTGCAATAAAAAAGAATGAATAAAATGACAATTAATATACATTTTCATTATAAAATTAATTATGAACAGTGAAATAAAAATAATGAAAATTTTAAGATGAAATACAAAAGGCTTCAAAAGAGAACAATTTACTTAATTTTGAAGAATATAGATTTAGCCCTGGCCAGTTTTGCTCAGTGGTTGGAGCATTGGCCCATGTACCAAAGGGTGTGTGTTTGATTCCCGGTAAATGGCTCATACCTGAGTTGCAGATTCAATCACAGGCCCTAGTCAGGAAGTTTGCGGGAAGCAATCAATCGATGTGACTCTCACATCAATGTTTCTCTTTTTCTCTCCCCCAATCCCTTCCACTCTCTCTAAAAATCAATGGAAAAAATATCCTCAGGTGAGAATTAACAACCAAAAAATAATATCCTATCTAATAAAGAGGGAATATGCTAATTGACCATAACATCTTCACAAATATTGTGGTGCCCACAGCCAATAAGGAGGGAATATGCTAATTGACTTCAATGCTCTCACAGCCACAAGATGGCATTGCCCAATCCCCCAAACCCCCAGTCAGCCAGGGCTGGCCCAAGGTGCAGGCAAGCCTCAGATGATAGCTATCCAGCTGCCCAGGGCCATCCGAGGCTCAGATAACCAGGGCCTGCCGAGACTTGCCCTGCTGGCAGTGGCAGCAGCAGAGGTGTGATGGAGTGTCTCCATCCCCTGATTGCTGGTTGCCTCCCACCTCTTAGGGTTCCTGGACTGTGATAGGGGGCAGACTTAGTGCATGAATTTTCATGAACTGGGCCTCTAGTATATTTAATATTACTTGAACCCTAGCTGGTTTGGCTCAGTAGATAGAGCATCAACCTGTGGACTGAAGGATCCTGGATTTGATTCTGGTGAAGGGCACATGCCCAGGTTTCAGGCTCGATCCCCAGTGAGGGTGTGCAGAAGACAGCTGATCAATGATTCTCTCTCATAATTGGTAGTTTCTATCTCTCTCTCCATTCCTCTTTAAAATCAATAATATATATATAAATACTTGACATTTAAAATAATTTGTCTTATTGAGGTAAACTTCACATAACATAAAGTTGACCATTTTAACCAAAGTGTACAATTCAATGACATTCAGTATGTTCAGAGTTGTGATCATCACTCCTAAAATATTTCTAAAATATTTTCATCACCCCAAAAGTAAGTACTGTACTAACTAAACAGTTGCTCCCACCTCCAGGCCTTGGCAAGCATTTATCTGTCTTCTGTCTCTATAGATTTGCTTATTCTGAATATTTCATAAAACAGGATCATTTTTGTTACCCTATAATTTAGTTTCTTTCACCTAATGATGTTTTCAAGATTCATCCATGTTGTAGCATGCATTGTCAACTGGTGGTCCTTGGGGCCAACAGGAGTTCCCAGTTTGGTGAAGAAGGAAACTTTATTTACTATAAAATATTTCAATGGTGATACAGCACAGCTGTAAGAGAAGTAAGACTGATACAGCCCAATTTTGATACAGCATAACTGTGAAAGCACAGCTATAGGACAGCCCTGGGGCCAGGCCCCTCTTGGGGTAGACATCTCTGTTCTGTTCCTCAATGGTCTGCTCTGCTTCAGCTCAGCCAGGGAGACAGTCTTCATTCTAGAAGGAAAAGTAGCTGGCTTATATGGACAGAAGTTCCCATCCTGATTTTTGATAGGTCAATTCTTATGCAAATGAGGATGCCAAATACTCCCTGTTTGATTGCCCCAGAAGGCACTAATCTGATTGGTCAAAATATAGCTGATCTGATTGGTTGACACTGTGCATCTCTGATTGGATGGGGAAGCCTCCATCCTATTGGTTGAAGTAGGATTCCAGGATACCTTCATAGGGGTTGGCTCAGATGGCAGGCAATTTAAGACAGAGGCAGGCAGTTAGCACAGAGGTTTCTCCGTGAAGTGCAGTTTGCATGAGTGGCTGCTATGAAGAAAAGGCTGCTGCACCTCTGCTTTTTTTATTTTTTTTTATTTGAGCCCAGTTAGCTACCAAGAGCCCTTCTTAGTAGGGGTGTTTTAATCTCAGGAATCACAGTATCACAGTTATTTCCTTTTTATGTTTGACTAATATTCCATTGGATATGGATATAGCTCCTTTTGTTTACACATTCATTCATTGATGGACATGTGGGTTATTGCTTCCTTTTGACTATTGTGAATAGTCCTATTATGCATATTGATGTACATGTTTTATATGATAACTTTTTCAGCTTTTTGGGATATATAACTTAGGGTGAAATTTCTGACATGGTAATTCTATATTCAACTTTTGGGGGAGCCACAAAACTATTTTTCCAAAATGGCAACTTTTCCATTTACAGTCCCACCAGCTAAATAATAGGGTTCCATTTCCACATCCATATATATATATATATATATATATATATATATATATATATATATATATATGGTATATTGATTGATATCAGAAGGAATTAAGAGAAAGAGAGAGATAGAAACATCAATGGTGAGAGAGAATCATTGCTCAGCTGCCTCCTGCACACCCCACACTGCCACAACCCAGGTACATGCCCTGACCAGAAATTGAACCATGAACTTCAGGTTCATAGGTCTATGTTCAACCACCGAGTCACCGCAGCTGGACCCTTATTCCTTTTTTATCCTGGAATCTATTTTGTTGGATATAAGCATTGGCTACACCTGCTTTTCTGTGGATGCTATTTGCTTAGAGAATCATTTTCCATCCTTTCACTTTGAGTTTATATTTGTCTTTGCAAATTAGATGTGTCTCCTGAAAGAAGCAAATGATTCAATTTTTAAAATATATTTTTATTGATTTCAGAGAGGAAAGGATGAAGTGAGAGAGATAGAAACATCAATGATGAGAGAGAATCATTGATTGGCTGCCTCCTGTACACCCCCTACTGAGGATCAAGCTGACAACACAGGCACGTGTCCTTGACCAGAATTGAATCTGAGACCTTTCTGTCCTCAGGCTGATGCTCTATCCACTGAGCCAAACCAGCTGGGGTTATGATTGGATTTTTAAAATATTATTTAATTTTTTTCTTCATCATTTATCCCCATCTATGCCCTCTTCCATTTCTACCCACCCCATCCCCCACACTGTTAGCCATGTTCATGAGTTCTCTCTCTCTCTTTTTTTTCTCAATCTCTCTAACTCTATTAACCTCTCCATTCTCAGAGCTATCTGCCTGTCCTCTATTAGTCTCTATTTTGCTTAATAGTTCAGTTTGTTTATTAAATTCTATATATTAGTGAAATCATATGGTACTGTTTTTCCTGACTGGTTTATTTCACTTATCATAATGTTCTCCAGGTCTATCCATGCTGAGGCAAAGGGTAAAATTTTCTTCCTTTTATGACAGAGTAGTATTTCATTCTGTAAATGTCCCACATCTTTTTTCCCCAGTCATCTACTGATGGAACTGCTTCCAAATCTTGGCTATTGTAAATAATGCTGCAATGAATATAGGGGTGCATATATGCTTTCAAATTAGCATTTCAGGTTTCTTCAGATAAATTTTCAGAAGTGGAGAAGTGGAATCGCTGGGTCATAAAGCAGATCCACCTTTAATCTTTTGAGATACCTCGGATTTGGATTTTGATCCAATCTGCCTCTCTGTGCCTTTTTATTGGTGAATTCCTTTCATGTACATTTCGGGTGATTCTTGGTGAATGAGGATTTCCTATAGCCATTTTATCTTTTGTTTTCTGGTAGCTCTGTGCCTCCGCTGTTTGTTTTTTTCCTTGTGTTCCTGTCTGTTGTTTTTGTTTGGTGGTGGTATTTCATATTTTCCCCCTCTATTTCCTCTTTCTTCTAAGTTATGTGTCTCAGTTTTGGGTTTTTATGTGTAGTTGCCATTAAGTTCACATGAAAGAAATTTTCATGTATACAGCAGTCTTTTCTCTCTCTCTCTTTTTTTTTTTTTTTTTTTTTTTAATGTATCTGATCTCCATGTCATTAACTTTTGACAGTTTTAATACCTTGTGCTTTGGAAAGGGCCTTGATGAGTTGAATGTTCTGTTTGCTTAATTCTTCCCATCGTTTTCCAGTAGGTGGTGCTGAATCACAAGTTTTTTCGTTCTCCTGAATTGCTCTGCTTTTTCAGATCTCTGAGGGGAAATGGCCTGTGCTCCCTGGGAAGGTTGGAGAAGCCTTCCTAGTTTAGATACCTCGGTCTTAGGAGAACAACCTTATCTGGGGAAAGGTGGTAAACGATGGGATGAAATCCCAATGCTGCCCCCTGTCTCCAGACACTGCCAGCAGCACACTGTGATGTGTGGGGTGGGATGAGCTGGGGGAAGTTGCTTTGCTTTCCCAGTCCTGGTGACTGGCAGACCTCTGTGGCATCCACGCTGTGTCTCCACTCGACCCTGGGATTAGCTGAAGAGGGTGCATGTCACTCAGGTAGAAAGAGTTTCCATAGTACTGATTCTTGGGTTTGCAAATAATTGTTGTGAGGTCGAACCCTGGAGTCAGAAGAAGACCACCGGAGGCTGCTGATTGATTAAAAACAGCAGACAAGGATTTATTGAACTGGCTAGGATGGCGGAAAGAGCACCACATGCAGGTGGCCACACTCACGACCACACCATTCCAGGTGTAAGCAGTCCTTTAAAGGTCTAAACCAGAAAAAATTTTCCTTTGTTCTAAATAATTCTAAAGGCTGGGAACGACCCTGCAGGCTGTTGGATGTAGGAATATAGCCCTATCTTGTGATAGCAAATAGTACAGAAGCAGAGCTGAGCGGTTAATCTCTAAAAATTATCTACAGTTTCTACTCCTGGAGATACTGAGTCAGTGGGAATCAATTTCCTGTGGTTCTGGTCCACAGGCACAGGAAAATTGCCTTAGCCTCCAGGTCTCAATCTGAAAGCTGAGGCAACGACCCTATTGTTTAAGCAAGTAAGCTAGTGCTGAAGCCAGAGTAGCAGGGTTAAAATTCAAACAGCAGTTTTTACGCAAGTATGGTTGCTACCATACTTCAATAATGTGCTTTGCAACCCAACACTTGCTGCTACAGCTTTTTCTGGGGCCTGCTGCTAGCTCTGGGAGAATGAAAGGGGAGCTCTGGAAGGGTGAGTGGAGGCAGCCAGGCCTGTGGCTTGGTTCTCTGTCTTCATCCCTGCACAGGTCACTGAGATCAGCTGCAGCTCATCCTGCCCACTCCTGCAGGATTCTCACGGAACCTGCCTGCTTTTCCCAGCTGAAGGCAGTGCTCCCAGCCATCTGATTCCTCCCCTCTCTCAGCCTCGCAGAGAGCTCCAGCAAGCTTCCGGCTTCTTCTCTGGTCCATTTCAGCTCTTCTCCTTCCCACCTTCCCACTTTCCTCCCACTCGCTCACCTTCAGATGTTTCAATGTGCAAATCTCTCAGACAGGTTTGTGCATTGGGCTGGGAATCCTTTGTTGAATTGTAGCTATTCAAATATTTGAAACTTCAAGGGGAGAGACCAAGGCAATCTCTCATGCTGCCATTCCTCTGATGTCACGTCCAACATTGGTATTTTGATGTGGAATACATTAAATCGATACGTTACTTTGGGTAACGTATGGACACTTTAATGATGTTAGTTTTTTCATCCATACGCATGGTATATGTTTTTATTTATTTCTATCTTCCTCCATTTCTTTCTACTATGTCTCAGTTTTACCTCCTTGGTTATATTTATTGCTAGGCATATTTTTATGCAATTTAAATGAAGTTGTTTTCTTGGTTTCCCTTCCTGGCACTTCATTACTGGTGTGTAAAAATGTGACTGAATTCTCAATAGTAATTTGTATCCTGCTATTTTACTGACTGTATCAGTGCTAGTAGGTATTTGGTGGAATTTTGAGGCTTCTTTCTACAGTGTATAATGCCATCTACAAATAATAACAGTTTTACTTTTTTGCAGTTTGGGTGCTTTTTATTTATTTTTATTTGCTGATTGCTGTGGCTAAGACTTCCAGTACTACACTGGGTAAAATGTGGTGAAGTATACATCCATGTCTGGTTGTATACATCCTAAGGGGTATAATGATAACTGTGAGTTTGTCATATGTGGCCTTTATTAAGTAGAGGTATGTTAGCTCTATTCCCACTTTGCTGAGAATTTTAATCACATATGGAAGCTGGATTTTGTCAAATGCTTTTTTTTTTTTAAAAATCTGTGGATATGATCATATGATTTTTAGCCTTCATTTTGTTTGTGGTGTGTCACATTAATTGCATTGCAGATATTGAACCAACCTTGCATACCAGGAATAAGCCCCAGTTAAGCATGGTGTTCAGTCTTTATAATGCATTGCTGAATTCAGTTTGTTCATGGGTGTTTTTTTTTGTTTTTGTTTTTTATAGCGTGTTTGCATCTATGTTCATGGGAATATTAGCCCATAATTATTTTTGTGGTATCTTTTTCATTAGAGTAATGGTGGCCTCATAAAATAAGCCCGAGAGACTTCCCTCCTGTTGAATTTTCCAGAATAATTTGAGAATGATAGGTGTTAATTCTTATTTGACTGTGGTAAAATTAATCTGCAAAGTCATCCAGTCCAAGACTTTTGTTTGTTGGAAGTTTTTTAAAAAAATTATTACTGCTTCAATTTCATTAGTAGTAATCAGTAAACACGTGTGCAGACCCTAGTTTAAGAGGACACTTGGGTTTCCAACAGCCTTTCATCTCACCTGGGAGGACAGAATAACTACTGATTTTCACAGCTGTGAGTTGTGGCGGCTCCTCTGTTACTCTGGGCTTGGAGCCAATGTGGGGCTGGGACTCCTCGGACCTCTGCAGCCAAGATATCTCTCTCAAAGCTCAACTACTGCACTTGAGGACTGAGCCAGCTCATCTCTGCCCTCCTACCAGTCTCTATGTAGCTTCTTCTTTATATCCTTAGTTATAGGGCCTCTCTACAGCTAGTCTTCCAATTGTTCTCCAAGTTGATTGTTCTATAATTTAGAAATTATTTTGATGTACTCATGGGACCTACCTTGCCATTTTGACCAGAACTCAGTACTATATTGTTGTGTGTGTTTTTGTTTATTTTGGAGGGGGGGGTTGTTGTTGTTAAAAATATTTTTATTGATTTCAGAGAGGAAGAGAAAGGGAGAGAGAGATAGAAGCATCAATGATGAGAGAGAATCATTTATTGGCTACCTCCTGCATGCCCTCCACTGGGGATCGAGCCTGCAAACCAGGCATATGCTCTTGACTGGAATCTAGCTTTGGACCCTCCCATGGGGAGTAGGCCTAAGCTGCAGTCTGGCCACCCTCTGCCGGAGGTGACCGGGCTGATCAAGGGAAGGCACCAGCCCCATTACCCTGCTGCTGCAGCCACTGCCAGTCACCACAACCACCAAGGTGTTTTCATCAACACGGACTCCAGTCCCTTTACTGTGAAAAAAAATGACAACTTTCTTTAGGCATTTTCAAGATGTGTCTTTCATAGGATATGATCTTTCTTTCTTTCTTTCTTTCTTTCTTTCTTTCTTTCCTTCCTTCTTTCTTATCCTCACCTGAGGATATGTTTCCATTGAATTTTAGAGAGTGTGGAAGAGAGAGGGAGAAACATCAATGTGAGAGGGACACGTTGATTGGTTGCCTCCTGCATGAGCCCTGACCTGGGCCCTGGCCAGGGAGGAACCTGTAACGTTGGTACATGCCCTTGATCAGAATCGAACCCGGACCCTGTGTTTGGCAGGTCGAAGCTCTATCCAATGAGCCAAACCAGCTAGGGCAGGATATGACATTTCTTAGCCCTCCAGCAGCGGATCTCCGTTTTCTCCTCCAGGAGTGAGGTGGAAAAACCCTAGATCATCATCTTGGATTCTTATAACCCAAGTTACCAAGAACACTACAAGTAGCGGTATACAGGGAGCTTAGCCAATGAGTGGTCAGAAAAGGTATTTACACTCGAACTGGTTTGGCTCAGTGGATAGAGAGTCGGCCTACAGACTGAAGGGTCCCAGGTTAGATTCCTATTAAGGGCATGTACCTTGGTTGGAGACACATCCCCAGTGGGGAGTGTGTAGGAGGCAGCCAATCGATATTTTTTTCTCATTGATTTTTCCAACTTTCTATCCCTCTCTCCTCTTCTCTGTAAAAAAAAATCAATACAATATAGTTAAAGAAAAGAAAAGATGTTTCACACATCCTGCATTGTGTCCACTGGGCTAGGGGCATGTCCCCACCAACTGGGGGTGGGGAGAGTGGGGAGACATGCTCCCAAGGCCAGAGCCAGCCCCATGTTCTGGGTACCAGGCTGGGGGGTGTGCTAGGACCACAGCAGCCATGACACAAGGATGTTTCAGCCCTGTCCCCAGCCACTTGGTGCCTGAACCCATAGGCCTGGAGTGGCCAGGGGGTGTTCTGGGATCTATAGGCTAGGAGAGGCCTGGGTCCTGAGGATGTTCCTGGACCCAGGCTGCTCAGCGCCTGTGTATGCAAATTAACCATCATCTTTGTTGGGATAATTTGCATACTTGCTCTGATTGGCTGGTGCGCATAGCAGAAAAACAATCAATTTGCATGCTTCTCTTTTATTAGTTTAGATATATATTGTATATTAGAGGCCTGGTGCATGAATTTGTGCATGGACAGTTGGCTGGCCTGCCTGCTGGTCGAATTCTTGGTCAAGGGGACAATTTGCATATTAGCCTTTTATTATATAGGATATACACTGAGTGGCCAGATTATTTTATTATGTGTTCAGAGATCATAATAATCTGGCCACTCAGTGTATGTTAGATATTGGCCTGCAGTTTTAGTTTCTTATGATGTCTTTATCTAATTTTGTTTTCAGGATGATGGTGGCCTCATAGAATTATTTAGATAATTTTCCTTTCTCTCCTAATTTATGAAGAATTTTACAAAAATTAGTGTTCATTTTTTGATAAATGTCTGGTAAGAATTTACCAATGAAGCCATCAGTTATGGGCTTTTTATTTGGGGTAGCTTTTAATTAATGGTTCAATCTATTTACCTGTTATAGGCATGTTCCAATTTTCTATATCTTATTAATTTCATTTGGGTGGTTTGTATGTCTCTAGTAATTTCTTCATTTTATCCAGGTTATCTAACTTGTTGAATAATCGTTCATGATATTCTCTTATGATCCTTTGTAAATCCACATTATATATATGCCATCATTATGTACACAAAATATTATGTGTTATACTATTATCATGTTTACTATATATATATATATATATATATAGTCTGGTGCATGGATTTGTGCACTGGTGGGGTTCCTCAGTGTGGCCTGTGGGGATTGGTCCGAAACCAGCAGCTCCTGCCTGCGGCTCCTGCTCATGACACAAGGATCACAGCCCCATTACACCTGCTGTGGGCTCACACACAGTCAGTTGCAATCAGGAGAGGCTCATGACACCATAGCAGTGAATCCTGCATCTGGTGCCTGTAGGTCAGCTGAGCTGCCACTCCCTTTGTGGGAGTGCACTGACCTTTATTGAGCATCTGTGCCCTGATGGTCAGTGTGTGTCATAGTGACCGGTCAACCAGTCATTCAGTCATCTGGTTGTCTGGTAACTTAGGCTTTTATATATATATATATATATATATATATATATATATATATATATATATATACATCCATACATACATATACATACATATATATATATATATATATATATATATATATATATATATATATATAAACATGTAATACATTTATATAATATATTAATCATATATAACAGGTTATTATAGCAACCATTGCAGATTCAATTACTAATTTAACAACCCCACAATATAACTTCCACAACTCATAGAACTGTCTCTGAAGATAAAGAAGCCAGGAGACAGGAAGATCACCTTGAGTGTTAACCAGGCAAAGATGATGCTGGATTGGGATGCAGTACAGGAATCTGGTGATTCAGGTAAGGCTGGCATGGGGAGAAGTTCACTGAGGTTTCACAGTGGGGCAAGATACCCAAGAGTGAGACAAATGGAGAATTGAAGTTTAAAGAAAAGTGTGGGCTATGGTGGGGTCCACAAGAAAAGAGTCTACCTGAAGAAGGGGTCCTGTGAGCCCCTCAAGATGTCAACCATGGTCTTTTCCTATAGGTCCATCTACGGTGGGCCTTTTGTCCACCCCAGGAATGGGCAAGTTGATGGCTGAAGCCCCCCTAGTTCTAGAAGCTGAGGAGCAGCAAGTTCTTCATGAGACACACAAGGGCCTGTTGCAGGATGTCTCCCCCGTCTTGTTCTCAGATGTTATCTCTGTCTTTGTGAGCAATAATAACACCCAGAACCTAAGTTCCCCCATCACCTTCATCTTCAAGCATGTGAGTCCTGCTGGGATGGGGCTATAGATATAAAATGATCCTGATTGCTGGGAATAGACTTGAGGTTCTGGGGGCTCTCCCATGGGTGCATCATCTCCCCAGGACAGCCCATCACAAGCAAGATTTGGATCAGCATTTCTGAGCACCAGAAACACCAGCTCACACCTTGCCCTGTTCCTACAGGCAGTGGCCCCAGAGCCACAGCAGAAGCTTTTCTGTGTCTTCTGGGAGTCTGGCCAGAATGGAAGTTATTGGTCCACCAAAGGCTGCTGGAGGGTGGGCACCAGAGACGCCAGCACCACCTGCCAATGCAGCCACCTCAGCAGCTTTGCTGTCCTCATGGCCCACTATGATGTGCAGGTAAGAGCCCTAGAAGGGGTTGAATTCAATGTCTATTGCTGTGTAGTAAATTCCCACAAATGTAGTGTCCTGAGGTCAGCAATCTGGCATGGCATACCTCGTGGTCTGCTCATGGTCTCACAAGACTAAAATGATTGTGTGAGCCAAGCCTGTAATCTCATCTGAGTTGTGCAGTTCCCCAAACTCCCTGGTTGCAGACAGAATTCAGTTCCTTGCAGTTGTAGGACTGATTCCTCACTTTCTTGCCAGCTGGTAGTAGAGGAGCACACTCAGTTCCTAGGGGCTTCCTGCATTCTTTCTCGTGTACCCCTCCCAAGGCCTCTCACAGGAAACCAGCAGGAGAATTGCCCTCACATTAAAACACCCTCAAACTTTGAATCAGTTAAGGGCTCATTTGATTAGGTCTGACCCACACAAGATAAATTCCTCTCTTCAAGTTAGTTGACTGTGGACATGCAAAATGCCTTCCCAGGAGCATCTAGACGGCATTTGATTAACAATCTAAAGGCATTTATATGTACACATGCCAGGGGGGTTATGGTTGCTAAACTAGAATTCTGCCTGCCATGGGGGGTTTCAGGACAGGGGCTCTGAGGGGCTTCAGAAAAGAAGATTTGGTGATGACAAAGCTCAGAGGTACCAGGGCATCCAGTGAGCATAAGCGAGTCAGTAGTTGTCTCTGCCTCTTCTTCTGTCCAGTTGATCTGGTTACTTCTCTGCTCCACCAAAACCAGAAACTTGCTCACGTGACTTCAGGTAATGGAGCATTTACTGACATAAATGTGGCACCACATGAAAAGGATAATAGCTAAGTGGCCAGGTCTCATAGAAGCCTCCAGAAGTGTGAACAACACTCCAAGACCACATTCCCTCCATCCACCTCGCTAGGTAACATGATACTCATACTTTTATTTACATACTCTTTTACATTTATTGAAGACTTAAAATATTTACATTTCAAATTCAAACAGAATAAGAGAGAAACCAGACACTTAGTTCCTCATGCCTCAACCGGTTAAAGCTGTTAGTTTCTCCTGCATTTTTCTTTGGATATTTTATACATATAGGGTCAGGTAAAAATAGGTCTACAGTTGTTTGTATGGAAAATAATACAATAATTAACAAATAATAGTACATGAATAAACTCTGTTTTTCACATACTCACAACTGTAGATCTACTTTTGCTTCACCCTGTATAAAAATAATGCATGTATTGGTTCCTTGGATTTTTCTCTTCTCAAAGACTTGGTGGAGTGTGTGTGTGTGTGTGTATGTGTGTGTGTGTGTGTGTGTGTTTTCACTGTTGTGCAAATTGTGTTTTATTTATTGCATCTAGGAGAATTTTCTATTCCAGCCTACAAAAAGACACTACATCATTTTTATTACCACACAGCATTTCATTTTGTGAATGTTCCATAAATTACACATCAAGACCTCTTATAGTGGGTTTTGTTTTGATCATTTGCTAATACATAATGTTGCAATTGTTTACACACACTTCCTTCTTCTCACGTGATAACCTATAAGCTTAGTCATGCCCAAAAGTCTAAAGAAAAATAAACCCTATGCCTGGTTCAGGTGGCTCAGTTGGTTGGATGTTGTCTGGTGCACCAAAAGGTTGCTGGTTCAATTCCCGATCAGGGCACATGCCTGGGATGCAGGCTCTATTCCCATAGGGACTGTGCAGGAGGCAACTGATGTTTCATCTCATATCAGTGTTTCTCTCTTTATCACCCTCTCCTTTCCTTTATCTCTAAAATTCAATAAAAATATTTTGTTTTTATTGATTTCAGAGAGGAAAGGAAAGGGAGATAGAAACATCAATGATGAGAGAGAATCATCAATCATCCGCCTCCTGCACACCTCCCTACTGGGGATTGAGTCAACCCAGACATGTTCCCTGACTGGGAATCAAAGCATGATCTCCTGGTCCATGGGTCAACACTCAACCACTGACCAATACCAGCTGGAAAATTTTTCTTCAGTGACATTCTTTTTTGTTGTTAATCCTCACCTGAAGCTATTTTTCAATTTTTAGAGAGTGGAAGGGAAAGAATGAGATAAAGAGAGAGAAAGAAACATAGATTTGAAAGAGACATATTGACTGGCTGCCTTTGCACACCCAACCAGGGTTAGGGATCAGGCCTGCAACCAAGGTATATGCCCTTGACCAGAATCAAACCTGGGACCCTTCAGTTCACAGGCCAACGCTCTTTCCACTGAGCCAAACTGACTAGGGCAAAAATATTTTAAAATAAACCCTTGAGTTCCAGGACTTGATCTTGAGTAAGGCCTATTCTATCCCTCAATTCTTCCGGGGTCTGAATTAATCCACTCAGGACCCATAAAACTCTAAGATTACCCACAAACATCACAAATTTAGGTGGCTCCTCCATTCCTGATTTTGTTACATCCAAAAATAAAACTAAATATGGTGGGAGAGTCATTAACCCAGCTCAGGAAAGTATAACCGATATTTCCTCTTTGCTGGGTCCCAGGAGGAGGATCCTGCCCTGGCTGTGATTACCTCCCTGGGACTGAGCCTCTCTCTGCTGTGCCTGTTCCTGGCGGCCCTCACTTTCCTGCTGTGCAAAGCCATCCAGAACACCAGCACCTCACTCCACCTGCAGCTCTCGCTCTGCCTCTTCCTGGCCCACCTGCTCTTCCTCACGGCCATCGACAGAACTGAGAACAAGGTATTGACACTGTCCCAAAGGACACCTGTCCTCCCTGTGGGATGTGGAGTTCATGTTGCCATGCTGCATTGAACATCTTAACATAATGGCCTTGTGTTTTAGGAATGTTGGAGGGGTGAGTAGCCAATTTCACAATGACTGGCGCAACTAGAAGACCCCCTTTTTTGACATTTCCTTCATATACATCAGAGTCCCCCCCAAAAAGTATAGGAGAGGTCTTGGGTCCATACTTTACCTGACAATCCCACCTGGTGATTCTCCCCCCCGCCCCCCAGGTGATGTGCGCCATCATCGCGGGTGCCTTACACTATCTCTACCTGGCCTCCTTCACCTGGATGCTGATGGAGGGCCTGCACCTCTTCCTCACTGCTCGCAACCTGACGGTGGTCAACTACTCCGGTGTGAGCAGGTTCATGAAGAAGTTCATGCTTCCTGTGGGCTACGGAGTCCCGGCTGTAATCACGGGCATTTCCGCGGCATCCAGGCCTCACCTTTATGGAACACCTGCCCGGTAAATCAAAGTTCCCACTGTCCTCATCTTCTCCACATGACCATGGTCAGTAGAGAACCAATGTGGCACTTTAATTTCACTAGAATATGATAGGTATAGGAAAACAGTAATAACCACCCATAGACTTCTTCCTGGTTCCATGATTGTATTCCTTAAAGTGATTGTTTTTTAAGAATTTAAAATTTCATTGTTTCAAATGTTAATTATATAGTATATTATTATATGTTTATATGATATTAATTGTGCATTACATTCATTACCTATACTTTTATAATAATGAAACGTTAACAACCATGAATTAATACATGGTTAAAATAAATAAGCTGATTTTTTTCTTTTAGATTCAATTATTTTAAATATTAATTATAATTAAACTAGAGGCCTGGCGCACAAAATTCGTGCATGGTTAGGGGGAAAGGTCCTTCAGCCCAGCCTGTACGCTCTCCAATCTGAGACCCCTCTCACAATCCAGGACCACTGGCTCCTAACCACTTACCTGCCTGCCTGCCTAATGCCCCTAACTGCTCCCCTGCCTGCCTGATCACCCCTAACCACCTCTGCCTGACAGCCTGGTCACCCCCAAAGTACATATGACTGGGGTCCCTCAGCCTGGCCTGTGCCTCTCGTAGTCCAGGAGTCCTTGAGGGATGTCGGGGTTGGGGGGCCCGCAAGCCTAAGCCAGTAGTCAGACATCCTTAGCTCTGCTACGGAGGCCTGCAGGGGAGCAGTTAGGCATCAATCAGGCTGGCAGGGGAGTGGTTAGGGGTTGATCAGGCTGGCAGGCAGAAATGGTTAGGGGCAATCAGGAAGGCATGCAGGCAAGCAGTTGGAGGCCAGCAGTCCTGGATTGTGAGAGGAATGTCCCAGATTGGAGAGGGTGCAGGCTGGGCTGAAGGACATACCCCTGTGCATGAATTTCATGTACCGGGCCTCTAGCATTAATATAATATTCATTACTCTAATTTAGGGGACTGCTTTAAATATTCTAGGAAGCAAAATGGTAAAGAAGGGATGACATTGTTTGGTGTAACCTACTTCTCTCCTTAATTACAAAAAAAGGGGGGGGAGTGTTATTTAGATGATGAAATTGTGATGACCAGAGCTAAGATTTAGAAATCACTTTGGACATGCAATCTATATTCCCAAGATTTTTCATGTTTCAGCTCAGGTCATTCTCCCAACAACCCACTTAGGTAGAAAAGGAATTATAGGAGTTTTACAGGTGAGGAAATTGAGGTACAGAGATAGCTGACATGATCCAAATCACACAGATGGTTGCTGGCAGAACTGTCTATATTTGATCAGATATAGACAATCCAGCATTTACAACGTACTTCTATGTTGATATAATTAATGTTCACCACCATCGGAGTAGCCCTGGTCGGATGGCCTTCCTATACAGCTTTCAAAAAGTCAGCAAACTGTAAAGGGCTGCAACTTTGCGGACCATGTACTCTCTGTTGCAACTATTCACCTCTGTCCTTGTAGCACACGAGCTGCCATAGGCAATATGCAAGAGAATCAGTATAATTGTGTACCTGCAAAGAACCTTTACAAAATCACGTGGAGACCCCATTTGACCCACAGGGTGTGGTTTGCCAACATTGTCTTAGTAGGGTTGGCTTTGATACTTCTGGTGAGTCTACCTAATTTCATGGTACTCAAACCTCCCAACTCATTCACAAATATCTCACATGGGATCATTTCTAGTTCTATCATTTCTATCAGTGTGGCCTTCATTTACTATGTTTCCTTAAGCATTAGATACCAACCTGTGATCACTTGAGTCAATGTTGTCATGAGGAATAAATTATGTAATGCACATGAGCCCTACCTTAGTACTGTTATCAGGTTACTGTCGTCATCTTTTTTTTTACTATCATCTTGCAAGCCCCCAATTTTTTTCACCTTCTATACACCTGCTCATCCATTCATATCTCACAATAAATACAATCAGTTCTCTCTCTTCCCAACTACCTAACCCTCCTATACCACAGACGAAGAAAACTGTCTAGCTCTGTGTTCTCATAGCTCCTCACACTTGACCATAAAACTCATTATCTTGATTGTCTCTATTGTCTAATTAGTGACCTTCCCTGAGGACTGGGACCAGACTATCTCAATTGCAGCTGGGTCTTCAGGTCAAGCAGAGGTCCTGATACAGAGGAGAATAATATTTTCTCAATAAACCATAACTTAATTTACTTATTGATATTTATCTTTTCATGTAAAATTTTTTTTTCTGCCAGCATACCTGACAGACACTTTTAAAATAAATGTATCTTTTTAAAAACCAAATCATTATGGCATGATTGATGTACACAATGCTATACATAGTTAAGGTCTGTAACCTGATGAGTTTGAATTTAACTATACAACCAGGACCAGCATCACCATCAAGGACATACAAAAATTTCAGTTATGAAAGAGTAATAAGATAAGAAGATCTATTAAAGTCTATGGCCTAATTAACAATATTGTATTGTATACTTAAAATTTAGTAAGAGGATAGATCTTAGCTTATAGGTTCTTATATAAAAGAAACAATATTAGCAATAGGAGGAAGAAGAAACTATGGGTGGTAAAGGATATGTCTACCAAGTCTTTATCCACAAAAGCAAATAGATTCTTCAGTCTCTTTCCATCTCTCTTTAGATGCTGGCTCAGCACACAAAAGGGATTTATATGGACCTTCCTTGGCCCTGTCTGCATCATCTTCTCTGTGAGTAAAGGATGACATGAGAGCATGCTTCCTGCCCAGATGAGGGTCTACCAAAGAGCAGGTGTATAAGGAGGGTTAAAGGCAGGATGAGAAATCCTTAAAGTTTGCCCAGGACTGAGGAGGCATGCAGGAGACAAAATTTCTGTTTTAAAACCAGGATAAAGGGATTTCCTGACACATCTCACTTTCAGTGCTAAAATGTGGAGATTGCCATAAAAATTGGGACAAGTTGGTCACCCCCGTTCCAGGACAAGCATAAGCCTGAGTTACTGGATGCAATTTGGTCCCTTTTTCTATGAGTGCTATAAATACTGGCTGAGTTAGGTATTGGATGAGACAGGAGGAAGGTATACAGATGTGGAATATATTCAATATGCCTTGTGGGGTTTCCGCAGATTAACTTGGTCTTCTTTCTGATGACCATCTGGATTCTGAAAACCAAGCTCTCCTCACTCAACAGGAATGTGTCCACCCTCCAGAACACAAGGTGAGAGGGATAAGTGAGGCATACCACCCCATACAAAGCATGGTCCAGGAGCAATATGCCATGGTTCCAAGCTCCTGCCGTCCTTTCATGGGGATTCTGAGGGGTTAGGAGAGAAGTGCAGCCACCCTCTCTGGAAACCAGCTCAGATAATGTAGTTTGCTGCTGAAACCCTAGTCAAAAGCATTGTTTCTCCATAACTCTGGCATGAAATTACCTCAGCCACAGAGAAAATTGACTTTGTTCTGCTAAACATGAATTATTTCCATGGTCCTATGAAGGTCTCAGATTATTTTTATCTTTATAGAACACTTAGGAAGTCACATAACTGTTCCCAGAACTCAGCATGCACATTCATGTCCACATCTTCATGGATGTTCTTCCCTCTGCCCTCTCCACTCCTACACCTGAGAAAATCAGGTTCTTTACCCACATATCACATCTTGTGACAGGCTAGGGGCATCCTTTGCTTTCCTAACCTTAGTACAGAATACATGGCCTCTATTCTAGGAAAACCAGGCTCACCCTCAGTTCATGGAGAGTGGAAATATAGAAATAGTGTTGGATGGGGCCTGTGCAGAGGTACCTCACACATAATAAACATTATGTGACTGTTTTCATCTTTCCATGAGACTATAAGGTTTGTGAAAACAGAAATTATCTGTGTTATTTTTAAAAAATATATTTTTATTGACTTTTTACAGGAAGGGAGAGGGATAGAGAGCTAGAAATATCGATGAGAGAGAAACATCGACCACTGCCTCCTGCTCACCCCCTACTCGGGATGTGCCTGCAGCCAATGTACATACCCTTGACCAGAATCGAACCTGGGACCTTTCAGTCCACTCTATACACTGAGCTAAACCGTTTTCCACTATCTGTGTTATTTTTAATACCCAAGACCACGCACAGAGAATGAAGTACACAGAAAGTCTCCAGTAATCCCAGTTGAACGAAATTAGGGATATTCATGAAACATCATGACCTTTTTGAAGTCCACATTATGAATTATCACTAGAGCAGAACCTCCGTCCTTGAACTTAATTTATTCTGAAAGGTTGTTGGAGAAGCAGTGTCTTGGAAAATAAAATCTATTTATCCTGTTAGAAATGATGTAAATGGATTAATGTGTTCCAGACCTCCCAAATGGCTCTGTCTTAACCTTTCCTGTATACAGTACATGTGTAGTGTAGTTTAATCTATAAACAAACACTTCTTTTCTTAAATTTTATCGAACCGTTCCCTGTTAGCCTTAAACTAATCATATTTAGCACTTGTTCAAGGGGATCTCTTTAGAGGTCAGTATGCAGCATCTTCACCTTTTCACATATCATTGCCTCTGAAATGCTGTCACTGACTAACTGCTTTTCCTTTATCCAAATTAATAATAATTTTTCTACCTCTTGAATTGCCTTCATTGTTTCATGAGCACTATCATACCCTTACCAACATCAGCAATCTTTTTTTCTTTTTAAAATTAAATGATTATCTGTGTACATATCTTACCATTGCCCCCCCCCCCGCCCCTTTCCCATACATGCCCTCCCTAACCAGAGTTTTGTGTCCATTGGTTGTACTTGTATGCATGCATACAACATCAGCACTCTTGATGGCCTCTTCATGTTTTAAAACTGTGCTAATTATCCATTTCAGCACAACAAAAGTACATAAATAAATAAATAAATAAATAATCCACAGCACAGTTTCTTGAGATGTTAACAAGGCAAGGTTTAGCTGTAAACTAACTCGTATTGGTACATTCTCTCCTTTGTTTGTGGTCTGAGACACACTTTTTGTCATAATGATGCATCAGCATGAAATGGTTATTAGGTCAAGAACTGAAGTTAACCAAGACATCCCCCGCCCCCCCCCCCTCCCCCGAACAACCTGGTTAAGAACCAAATGGTTAAAGATGGGAGATGTTCACTCAAAGTCAAAATGACATGATAAACTCTGATAGCATTTCTTCCAGAGGATCATTGAGAGTAGTTATCAAAGTTGATCACAACTCAGTCATGCATCCTTGGGATAGAGATGAGGATAACCTTAATTCTGTTGTTCTGGGTACACCACTGACCTCTCTTTTCCTCCCACCCAGGATGTTGACATTTAAAGCAATGGCTCAGCTCTTCATCTTGGGCTGCACGTGGTGTCTGGGAATCCTGCAGGTGGGTCCAGCTGCTCATGCTATGTCCTATCTCTTCACCATCATCAACAGCCTGCAGGGCGTCTTCATCTTCCTGGTGTACTGCCTCCTCAGCCAGCAGGTATTATTGTCTGCTTCCACCCAGGATTTTCCACTCTCAGTCCTCTCAGTGAGCTGACTCAGAGCATGCTTTGGTTCTGTAGGTCCGGGAGCAATACAGGAAATGGTTGAAAGGGTTCAAAGAAACTAAAGTCGACTCTGAGAAGTACACACTCTCCAGCAGGGCTATGTCTGAAGTCTCCAAACATAATGTGGTAAGATCACATATTTCTCCCAGAGCACTTCACTAGCTGATCCACTTGAGTAGCTCATGCCCATCACACTGGACAACCTGACATATAGCCGGTGATGCCCTAGGATGGCTCGCACTGGGTTTACTTGTGGACTCATTCCAAGGCATTTCCATGTCAACAATAGAGGTGTTCCTGTACTTCCACTCACTGTGTTGATGTACTCACATTGACCTTGCCTATTATTCTCTTCTCCTGTGTGTAGAGCACTCACTTTGTGAGACATGGTGCATGTGGTTTTTAATTTTACTTAGTGAAAAGATACAAAATATTTCCTCATAAGCAGAGAGAGAAGCTATGGATGATTAGCTCAACAAGCAGGAACTAATGATTTGGAGCTGTGATGCTCAAACTGCACAGTCACAGCACCATCCTTTATCCCAATTCACTGCATGTTACCCTCTATGTAAAGAACAATAAATGCATGGCATATATAATTATAAAAGCTGGTAAAAATAGGTGCTAGGCTCAATTTGAGACTTGAGAATCTACTATGGTTCCTGGAATTTCCAACACATACAAATAATGCAAAGCCAAGAAGGAGATTCACAAAAGGCTGAGGAGGGATCCCTAAAATAGCAATGAACATAGATATATTCTGGTTTATAAAATTTTGTCTTATGATTTTTGTTCACATGTTCTTCACATCAGCTCTTGAAGATAAGTATTATTACGTTCTCATTTGGTAGGTAAAGAAAATGATACTCATAAGTTCTATATGGATTGTGCGAGGTTTTCAGACAATTCACCTTTTCTCCCAAATTCCATGGACCCACCATGCTTCCTGCCAAGCCTTATACATATTTATCATCCACTTGTTTGTCCAACCCTCTACAACTAATCCTTCCCAAATTCTCCATTCATCAAGAATCTCATTCTTCTAATTCTTTCCTTTCCAGCAGATGTTTCTACCAGTTTCTTCCATAGCAAATCAAGTAAGCAGGATGAAACAAGGTCAACTTTGTGCTCTCAAAAACACAAGGCATTGGACATCTGGTTCATTCTCTCCTCATTCCATCTTATTGCCACAGACAAAATATGCTTCTACCTTTTTTAAGGTTAGTCCTTCTGTTGCACTTTGGTTCCCAACACTCTTGACAGCTGCATAACTTTACATTACTGTGCATGCATTCTCTCTCTGGATCTTGCAGTCTCACTTACTCAACAGCATCATTGCAACCACATTCATTGCCAACTTGCTAAATCTCTCTTATTAAAAATTATTAAAGTTATACATTTGATTCCTCCCTCTTCTTCCTCAAACACTCAAAACTGGTATGTGCCTCCATCGTTTCACCGAAGAGCTATCTCTTAAGCCTCCAATAACCTTCATCTCACTGGATGAAATAACTATTTTTGGGTCCTCTTAGTACTAATGGGTGTTGTGGTTACTGCCTCCATCATGAAACTTCTCTTTTGTTCCTGGTTCCTAGATCTCAACATCTTGACATTCTTTCTAACTTTCTGTCTGAACTGTCTTTCTCTTCTTTAGATTTCATTTACTCTATCCAGTTTTGTCTGTTCAATTTTTTTCTCCCATTCTTATGGTTGGGTTTTTCACACTCTTAATCCAATTGATGCATAATTTTTTTTTACTTTGTGGGAGTGAAATTTATCTATTTTTTTTGTTTACTTGCGCTTTATGTATCATATTTTAAAAAGAATTGACTAACACCCATAAGATTTATATATGTTTTCTTTCAAAAAATTTATAGTTTTAATTATTACATTTAGGTATATGATTTAGAATTTATTTTTAATGGTTTGAGGTTTTTACAGTGTGATGTACCCATTCTTTTACATGTGAATATCCAGTTTTCCCAACACCATTTATTGAAAAGATTGTTCTTTCCATTGGTGAATTATCCTGACATCCTTGTCAAAAGCAAATCATGATAAATATAAGGTTTTATTTTTGTACACTTAACTCTCTTCCATCATCTATCTTGATTACTATAGTTTGTAGCAAGTTTAAAATTGGGGAATTGACTACACAAATTTCTTCTTCTTTTTTAATCAGGATTGTTTTAGCTGTTCTGGACCTTTTTAAGACCCATATAAATTTTAAGCTGTGCTTGTCAATTTATGAGAAAAATTTCACTGAGATATTGATAAGCATTTTGTTGAATCTATAGATCAATGTGGAGGTTCTGCAATCTTAACTTGTAAGACTTCGGATCCATGAACATGCAATATTTTTTCCATGTCTTTAGGTTGTTTAACTTCTTTTGACAATCTTTCATAGTTTTCAGAGTTCACATCTTGCACTTTTTAATACAGTATCATTTTTATCCCTTCCATCTCAGGAGAATGAAATTAACAACTACACCAGATGATCCTGTCTCCTGGAAAATGAGGAAAACACTGAACTGTTATCCTTTGGGCAAAGAATACAGAATGTACTTCTTGTGTCTGTTACAAGTAACTCTTCTTGGCACCATTGTGGGAAAAAGTATACAGGAAATGTTTGACATTCATTTGCTAGAGAATTGGGACCTTCTGGTCCACACAGCATGCTCAGCTCAATCCCAGCATAGTCAAGGGGCTATGACCCAATTCCTCAGTTGTCTTGGGTTAAACCCTCCACTTCAACCTGTTTTTCTACAAAAATGTTCCTCAAGTTTATATAACAAGGAAAACAATCACCAAATGCCTATCTTATAATGACATAAAGGAGTAATGTTCAAATACCTATATTTGGCCTCCCTACCTACATGCCTTGACTTAACTCTTCATTTCTAAAGACTTACTAATTTTTCATTTAAAAATATTTCTCTTACTCACCATACGCTGTACACAGATCAAGACAAATTCAGTTCCTGGTTTTACAAAGCTTATATGTAAAGAAAAAGAGTAAAATCAATAGTTTCTACATACTTGCATTTTATAAATTTGAGTTGTGTGCAAGGTGTGTATTGCTACAGTATATTGTGTAGTTATATTTATATATATTATTTCATCTAGGCAAAACCCAATCCAGAATAATTTCACTTGGAAGAAACTCCCTATGGATTTCCACAGACCACTTTTGTATAACTTGAGCATATGGGAAATGCTTAAAAATGGGCATAACATTAAAAACACCCATGAGTCCATAGTGGTACCTAAAAATATCAGCTAGTAATTATAAAAGATGAGATAAAATTAGAAAATCATGATTTTGCAATGTCAAATATTAATAAATGGCCACTGAAACAAAATGTAAAAGGCTGTTGGAGGACAGGCTAGTCAGTCCCACACTGCCAAAAATACCACCTCATATATTATCAATTAATTACAAGGGCCAAAGTGCCATTTACAATAGGGAGATCTTATAGTCACCATATGACCTTAATGATCAGCTTAACATTGTCAATAGCGGGCAATCTAACATTATCTCCTGTTAAGACGTGACTTTACAACATCCTATGTGTATAAATAAAGAATTATTGACAAATCAGTCTAACCAAAATCTAATCAAGCGTTTCAAAATCAAGGGTTGGGAAACTATAACATGCAGGCTAAATCCAGGCATCTGCCTGCTTTTATAAATAAAGTTTGTTATGTGCTATAACATTCTAGGAATATTATGCATTATATATTTTTAGATTTAAGTCTTTACAATTTAATAGTAAACCCAATTGATATTCTTATTTGATTGTATTTTGTGTCTTGTTTCAGTTAGTGTTTAATTCTCCATTCAATTCTGGGTACTATTGTTATTTCGAAACTACTCATCTTAACCTGGTTTCATTATCTCTTTTTTTTCTCCTTCTATCACTGTTTACATTCTTAGTTTTGTCTCAGTGTAAGTGCACATCTATTCACATACCTTTGTGAAAAATCCAAAGGTGAATAAAGCAGGTGAAGTATCTGCTCTTTTGATCATGCAGTATGACTGTGAGGGCAGAGAACAATGAAATAGATGTGTGTTTAAAATATTGTCCTCAGGAAGAATCATGTGAACAAAGCTATTCAGTATAAAGAGATAGAACTGTCATGGTGTGGGCAGGATTTACAAGGCATGGTCTGGGGAGGTTGTGCATGTAAAATGAAGACCAGACCAGAACCAGAATGTGCTCACAGGGTGTGCCAAAAAAAAGATGAAAACCAAAAGCCCAAAAATAACACAGGAAAGGTGCCACATAAGAAAAGGGAGAGAGGGACTAACCTCATCCCCTATCAGACCACATAACAAATTGGTCAAGTGACTATGAATTGGTACAGAAAACAACTCTTCCACTGCTTGATAACAAAAATCCAACTCTTTTTACACTTTCAGTGTGTGGGGTGTTGTTTTATTCCTTTACTCATTAAAAAGGGGTACAATAAGGAAGACAATTTTGTCTTTTAGACAAGCTTATTCTTGTTTACTTATTTTACTGAAATATGGAATGTGTTGAGAGTTTATCGCCAAACCCAACTATATTTATCTTCCTCACCATCCCTCCAGAATCTCCTGAGTTTATTATATATCTATTTCATTATTTTCTCCCTGATCTCTCTATTCTTTCCATTCATTGAACAGATTTCTTTCTGTTTTACTAAATACAGAGCAGAAAATGGCCATTCCAGTATGGAACTCCAAGTTTATTAGTCTATGGAAGGTTTAATATTTGGATTTCTAGAAATCATTTCTATATTTTACAAGTTAAACATCACTGATCTGGCCAACTTGGGCTGTATTTATTCATACTAGAACCATTGTGGTTGGCCTGAGACAGACATGGGAATACCTACCTAGGAGGTCCTGCTGGTGGTGGTGGTGGTATGTGTCTGTGTGCGTGTGTGCATGTGCGCACGTGCATGTGTATTTGCATGTGTGATTTATATATGTGAACAGTTCTCAGACCAGGGGTAACTGCACTCATACATTCCAAGGTGACTCTTACAATACAGGGTCAGAGCTCAATGAAGAGAAGGTACAATAATAAGAAGGGCATCTGTTTCCATTCCCAGACACCTTTGCGACAAGAATAATAGAGTATAAGAGGCCATGTGGACAAGTAAGTCCCTGTGCCTGAGGTGTCAGCCATAGCAGACAAGCCACCTCACTCAGCATGTCTGACATCACTTCTTCTCACTCTCCCTCATGCTTATCCACATTGCAACCGGGCTTCGCTTTTTTGGATTTGAATATTAGAAACAAGTACCTTCCTCAGGGCCCTTACTCTGGTCAGTCCCTCTGCAGGGCTCACTCTTTTCCCCAGAGCCTTGTATCTCTCTTTCTCTGTTGCATTAAAGAAAAATTTATCAGGGTCAAAAACTTTCCTTTTTTAAAATATATTTTTATTGATTTCAGAGAGAGGAAGGGAGAGAGAGAGAGAGAAACATCAATGATGAGAAAGAATCATTGATCAGCTGCCTCCTGCAGGCCCCCCACTGGGAATTGAGCCCACAACCCAGACAGGTGCCCTGACCAGGAATCTAACCACGACTTCTTGGATCATAGTTTGATGCTCAACCACTGAGTGACACCAGCAGGCCAAAAGCTTTTCTTTAAGGAAAAAAATTATTATTTTTGAGCCAAATGCCAGCCAGGAAAGGTCTTGGGCATAAAGTTTAAACCACCAGCAGCAGAGTGAGGTACAAAAGATATGTCCAAGTCCTGGAGTTTACTGGCTCTTCACACTTTTAGTAAAGAAACATGTAAACTTTTTTGAAACGACTTACATTGGCTATGGATCCTGGGTGGGGTGGGAGCAGGTAAAGTGGGGGCAGGTCTTGAATAGCTACTGAGGAAGACTATTCACTACTTTGATTGGTTATAGGCAGCAGTCCTGAAAGCTCATGGGCATGCAGGATGCAGGGGCACCTTATGCTCTCTACAGAAGTTGATTCAAGTTCCAACACACATCAGGAATGTGAGCAGTCTTTTGTAAGTGGGCCACAGCTTTTAGCTGGATGACTACTATTGTTTTTCTCAATCTCTCTAGCCCTAGTGTATTTAATTGAGGACATCACAGAACTTTCCACATTTCACTTATTTGAGGTCTCTGTTCAAATGTCACCTTATTTGCAGATCTACCTAAAAGCCCATGAAAAACGTAACTCCTTACTCATTGTCCCTTTTAGATGTGCTTTCCTTTTCTTCATACCACTGCCAACATCTGAAGTAATTTAATATTTTATTATTTGCTTCTACATTTTTTCTCCCTCATTGGATTGGAGAGATTTTATGCTTCAGTACCCTTTTCTCACAACCTGGACAGTGCCTAAAACATGGTCAACATTCAATTTATATTCCTGAGAAACATGAAGAAATTCTCATCAAAACTTTAGAATACATGAACCCCTCAGATACATAGGTGATAGGGACACATATTCCATATTAAGGATGGCAAGGGATACCCCCTAAAGGGGACCATAACATCTATAAAATATTAAAATATTAAAAGTAATGTCTAGCATGCAAAATATAAACATTTTAGTGAAAATTAGTCATGTTACTTTTATCTTTCCTGATGGTCAACTCCACCTCATGGAACTTGTGAACCTTACACAAATTTCAGAGTTTGTTCTTCTGGGATTTTCAGAGAAACCAGAACTGTAGCCCCTCATATTTGGGCTTTTCCTCTCCATGTACCTGATCACTGTGATGGGAAACCTGCTCATCATCCTGGCTGTCAGCTCAGATTCCTACATCCACACACCCATGTACTTCTTCCTCTCCAACCTGTCCTTGCTAGACATCTGTTTCACCTCCGATACCATCCCAAAGATGCCGGTGAACATCCAGACACAGAGCAAAGTCACTACCTATGCAGGATGCATCACCCAGATGTATTTTTATATACATTTTGCTGGGTTGGATATTTTCCTCTGACCGTGATGTCCTATGACCGGTTTGTGGCCATCCGTGAGCCTCTCTCCTTCTTTCTAGCTGTAGATTTCCTACTCTGCCTGCTTTCCTGTGGTTTTGGTCTTGTCGCACTAGTCCCTCCTCTGGAATCTGTGATAACATAGTGAGATATGACTTCAGTTGGTTTTATAAGAACTAAAAATGTTCTAATAAATAAAAAACCACTGACTCATGGACTACGGTCACATAAACCCAAGACTAGGTGACATTGGATGACTGATGATCACAACTCTTAAAGTATATCATCATAACACCTGCTCCAACCAATCAGAATATATACATGAGCTGATCACCCATTGAAGACCCCATCTGTAAAAAAATCAATAAAATATTGGGCAAAATTTTAATTACTGAACATCTTTTTTTTTAATAAAATATATTTTATTGGTAGCACTGTGCAAGGAGAATATATTGATGCTACCAATAACAAGCGAGTCTAGTCTCTAATCTCTTCACTACAAATCTCATGTTCAGTGTGTGTGACTCACCTGGTGCCTGGTGGATAAACTCTTCAGTTACAGAGGTAATTGTGTTTCTGACTTTGAGGTCTTTGACCAGAATTGAACATGGGACCCTTTAACTCACAGGCCAATGCTCTATCTACTGAGCCAAACCAATTAGGGAACATGTTTTCTTCTTCTTGTCTTACAATGTCCTTCCTCCCTTCTGTAGCTCTAGTTGCTTTACCTCATAATGCCGTATAAATGGTACCAAAAAGTTCCCCTTTAATGTTAATTTGATTTGGAAGCTGAAATATAAGCAATTTTATTTTTAACTAGAAGCTCACTACATGAATTCATGCACGGGGAGGATTCTTTCAACCTGGTTGGCAATCAGTGTTGATCAGGGGCGGCTGGCCAGCCAGGTGGGGCTACTGAGGGAGGTTGGCTAGCCTGCTGGGAGGAGGGTCCTGTTAGGTTGGCCGGCCAAGGGTGGGACCATGGAGGTTGCCCTTTTTTGGGGGAGAGACCACAGGAGGTTGGCCAGCTGAGGAGAGGTATAATGGGAATATGGCCAACAGCAGGAGGTTGGCTGTAAGAGTGCACTGACCACAAGAGGGCAGCTCTTGTGTTGAGCATCTGCCCCCTTTGGTAAGTGCACTTCACAGTGACTGGTCATTTGGTCGCTCAGTCGTTCGATTATTCGGTTGTTTGGTTGCTTAGGCATTCATACTGTATATATAGATTAGAAGCAATTTCAATACAAGTAAAGGAAGGAAGTTCACATTAAACAATGGTTATATCTAGTTAGCAGAATTTATTTGGAATTAAACACAGAATTTTTGTGATTTTTATACAAGATTAACATATTACAAAATTCCCCTTATAGAAAACTAGATAAATGACCTTATAGGTGAGCCCACTTTTCCTTCCTATGCTCTAATTTCAACTCTTATGTTTTTATGAAAAAGTAAACCCACCAAACCTTAGCCATCCTGTCTTGGATCCTTATACAGGCAGATCCCTTCAGTCAAAGTCCATTTCTTATCTCTCTGGTCTGCCTGTCTATCTCTCTCTTTCACACAACACACACACACACACACACACACACACACACACACACACACACACTTTCCTGTGTGGCATTTGGGCATGCTAGACCCGTGAGTAATAAAACTTACATTTTCATAATTCCTTGATGCTTGTTACAATACTAATAAGAACCATTAGGATCTATCTGGTCACAATATTGACTCTGGTCTGAGGAACAAGTTGTAGGACCCAACCCAGTGCCCACACATTCCAATCCTAGTCTATCACTATTAATAGATGGAAACTTATAGGGAACAATCGTAAAGTGCACAGTATCAGGAAGATCAGTTAAGGTACAAAACATGAGGGACAGATGGTGGACACAGGAACAAATTACTTACAATGATAATGTCCTTTGAGAAGAAATTATTGTTAAGACATCAAAGTTGCTAGTGAAGGAAATGAAAACTTCCAAATATTTCTGATCAAGGTTGGGAAATACATTGTGAAGTTAAAAAAAAAAAAAAAAGACAAAGGGAACTATTGTCCATTTAACAGACAAAGCAGAAAGCTTAGTAAAATGGTTACTTATATTGTATAGAAGAGTTGAAACAAAAGAAAGTCAAGGACAGAATACAAGGAGCAAGTATGAAAACTACAATCTGATGAGAGAATCTCAATTTCTGGTTTTGAGTCTTAAAGCACTTTTTCTACCTCAGGATGATTGTCCCTTTTGTACCTGCCATCCCATAGAATCTTTTCAGGGCCCTCTTGATGTCCTTGTTCCTGAGACTGTAGATGAAGGGGTTCAGCATGGGTGTGACCACAGCATACATCACTGAGGCTATGGCACCTGAGTGTGAGCTGTGGATAGCAGCAGAGCTGAGATACACTCCTAGGACTGTACCATAAAATAAGGAGACAACTGAGAGGTGAGATGCACACGTAGAAAATGCCTTATACTTCCCCTGTGCTGATGGGATCGCACAAATGGAGGATACTATCTTAGAGTAAGAGTAAATGATACCAGCGAGGGGGCCAGCACCCAGAAGTGCACTTACAAAGTACATCACCATGTTATTAAGGAAGGTGTCAGAACATGCAAGTTGGATGACCTGTTTGATTTCACAAAAATAATGGGCGATTTCAAAGTGTGTACAGAAGGACAGCTGCAATACCATTATGCTTTGTAACAGGGAATTCAGGCCACTAATGATCCAGGACACCAGAACCAGCAGTCCACAGAGCCGGGGGTTCATGATGACCATGTAGTGCAGGGGGTGGCAGATGGCCACAAACCGGTCATAGGCCATCACGGTCAAGAGGAAGTTGTCCAACATTCCAAACAGTAGAAAAAAATACATCTGGGTGATGCATCCTGCATAGGTGATGACTCTGCTCTGTGCCTGGATGTTCCACAGCATCTTTGGGACAGTGTTGGAGGTGAAACAGATGTCTACCAAGGACAGGTTGCAGAGGAAGAAGTACATGGGCGTGTGGAGGTGGGAGTCTGAGCTGACAGCCAGGATGATGAGCAGGTTTCCCAACACAGTGATCAGGTACATGGAAAGGAAAAGCCCAAATATGAGGGGCTGTAGTTCTGCTTCCTCTGATAATCCCAGAAGAAGAAATTCTGAAATTGGGGTATCATTGCCTCCTCTCATGTGGTGTAGGTGACTTATAGGAAAGAAAAAAAATAGTATGATCAATTTTTAAAGAAATGGCTATTACTAACATAATTGAAATTCTACAGTTATACTTTGCAGTGAAGTAATCAATATCTATTTTTTAAAATATATTTTATTGATTTTCCACAGAGAGGAACAGAGAGGGGCAGAGAGCTAGAAATGTCAATGAAAGAGAAACATTGACCAGCTGCCTCCTGCACACCCCTTACCGGAAATGTGCCCACCACCAATGTACATGCCCTTGACCGGAATCAAACCTGGGACCTTTTAGTCTGCAGACCGACGCTCTATCTGATGACCCAAACCAGTTTTGGCTCAATATCTATTTTTTTGAACATATCACTCCTTTAAGACACACACCCCAACCCATGACATCTCTGATTAGGAATTTCTGTCCTCCTCAAACTTTTCCCCCAAGTTTGTCATGGACTACACAGGTTTTTGTTCATTTGTTTGTTTTAAAATCCTTATTATTGAGAGTATTACAGATGACCCCACCTTTTTATTTTATTTATTTATTTTCTTTTAAAAATATATTTTATTGATTTTTTACAGAGAGGAAGAGAGAGGGATAGAGAGTTAGAAACACTGATGAGAGAGAATCATTGATCAGCTGCCTCTTGCACACCCACTACTGGGGTTGTGGCCGCAACCAAGATACATGCCCCTGACCAGAATCGAACCTGGGATCTTTCAGTCCACAGGCTGACACTCTATCCACTGAGCCAAATTGATTTCGGCAACCCCACCTTTTTAGCCCCATTACTCCCTTTATCCTGTTTCCATCTCACTGTTGGCCTTCACCATGCTACTGTCTGTGTGCATAGGCAATGCATATATGCACATAAGTTCTTTGGTTAATCTCTTCCCTACTCACCCCTTCCCTCTGAGATTCATTAATCTGTTCCATGTTTCTAGACCTCTGGTTCCGTTTTATTCATCAGTTTATTTTGTTCATTAGATTCCCTGTTCTTTTACCTTGATTTTTAGTTTCAATTATTGATACATATGTTTTTATTGCCATTCTATTGTTTATATTTTTGGTGTTTTTCCCCTCCTCCTTTTTCTTTTCATCCTCTTCCCTCTCCTCCTCCTGCCCTTCCTCTTCTCCCCCCTCCTGTCCCTCCTCCTCCTCCTCTTCTTCTTTGTCCTCCTCCTCCTCCTCCTTCTCCTCCTATTCCTCTTCTTTCTCCTCCTCCTCCTCCCCTCCTCTTCTTCTTTCTCCTCCTCCTCTTCCTCCTCCTCCTCCTCCTCCTCCTCCTCCTCCTCCTGCTTCTTCTTCTTCTTCTTCTTCAAGAATACCCTTCAACATTTCATGTAATACTGGTTTGGTAGTGATAAACTCCTTTAGCTTTTTCTTGTATGTAAAGCTCTTTAACTTACCTTTAATTCTAAATGGCAGCTGAGCTGGGTAGAGTATTCTTGGTTCTAGGTCCTTGATATTCATCATTTTAAGTATTTCTTAGCACTCCCTTCTGGCATGCCAATTTTCTGTTTAGAAATTAGCCAAGAGTCATATGGGTGATCTCTTGTAGGTAATTAACTGCTTTTCTCTTGCTGCTTTTAAGATTCTCTCTTTGTCTTTTTCTAAAAAATATATTTTTCTTGATTTCAGAGAGAAGGGAGAAGGTGTGAGAGAGAGATAGACACATCAATGATGAAAGAGAATCACTGATCTGCTGCCTCCTACACAGGTCTTACAGGGATTGAGCCCACAACCTAGGAATGTGTTCTTCAGCGGAAATGAACCTGGAACTCTTCAATCTCGGATCCATGCTCTATCCACTGAGCCAAACCAGTTAGGGCTACAGACTACTAATTGTTAATATCCTCATCTTAATTGTTAATATCCTCATGGTAAAGATTGCAGTGTCCATCGGCATATGATGATGGACAGATAACCAATATGTGGTAGGTATAGAGCTTGGTGTACTTCCTTCTTGTTAGTAAATGAATGGTTACACTATGATGGGATGAGGCTGATTATTCTACATCTCAAATGTCTTTATTGCTTCCTAACACCTAGGTCTCCAATGCCACAGACACATTTCAGTTCCCTGTCATTTCCCCCTACTAACTTGGTGGGCACCCCTATAGCCAAATTCACACCACAACAGAGAGAACTTTAATGCTGATCATTGAACCCTCTGATTTAAATTCCTCCCCTAGTCATACTTCACTGGAGATAGAAGCCAAAATTCCACAGCTTCAAATGGGAGGCTCAGGTGCCTGTGAACTTTCAGCCAGCTCCACCCTCACAGAGCCCTGGGCTCCCTCACACTGGTCTCCTACACATTGAGATTGACTCCAGCTTCACCTGACACCACAGCTTCAGGCTTCAGAGCCTTTAAGGGCTTGCTTTCCTCTGCTTGGGGTCTCCCCATTGGTCTTTTGGAATTTTTCACCCCCCTCTCCATCCTCCAAATTTCAACTCCTCTTTCAGAGGGACTGGATTCTCTCCTTCATGAACCTTTTCTTTTCCTAACATTAGCACAGGAAAAGGTCACTTTCTCATGCTCTTAATCTAAGTGATGGGGCAACCACGTTGAGACTTATTTAATTCCATGTGTTTGTGCCTTGCTAGACTGTGAGTACCTAAGGCTTAGAGCATGTTATACAAACACTTTCCCTCCTTCAGATTTAGTTTAGTGTATCTGAATTCTATGACAGGATTCCATGAACTTAGGTGTGGAGGACATGCTTGAGAAGTGTTCTCCATATTCTGAGATCAGGAGATATTAGGGTGTCAGTTTACAGTTGTAAGAATGAAATAGAATGGAATGAAAAAGGCACAAAAGAAAGTATTAGATTGTGTCATACATAGTGAGAGTACATAAATAATAATTTCATGGTTCCCTGTGTTCACTCATGCTTGTGTGTGTGTGTGTGTGTGTGTGTGTGTGTGTGGAGGACATGCTTGAGAAGTGTGCGTAAAAATGCTGGGTCACAATGTCAAAGGCATGTCTTTTGTTGGAACACAGTAAAAAAAGCTGGAATTTACCAAAACTAAATCCAAGGACAGCTTAAAAGGCCATTTCCTGATAATGAGGGAAAAATAACAGTGAAAAGCCCACCTGAGAGCCCGCTGCAGAGAGAAAAGGGAGCCAATGTGTGTATTGAAGATACCTCTGACTCAAGGGACCACACACTGACTGGAACTTCACTGCTCCACTGGCCTCATCACAGCATCCTCCCCAGACTCTGATCTAATTGTGATTCCTGCACCTATTCCATGTTTATTGGATCACCCTGGTGTTTATATGGCTCAATGGCATCTTTCCTTTGCTACTTTTGGCTTTGAGTTTAGATCTCTTTTGTGACACAACTGATGAATGGGAACTAGTCCTGGTTCTGTTCCTTGTTGACATACAAATTATTCCGAACATTTTTTATAAAATCCTGCTAATGCCACAACAACTGTTCACCTTTCTTCACATATTTACCTCTGAGAATATGATATCATGGCACACATTTCATTGTACTGGGCCTTCTTTCTATAATGTGAGGTCAAATGAGCAGGGAGCTCACTCACTGACTTTGTTCCTTTATGTAGTTTTATTAATGTGTGCTTTTATATGGAAAAAGTTAAGGAATGAAATATTCATAATATAAAAATGGCAGGGAACATGAACATGGTTAAATATTGTGTATTCAAATATTGGCATTAATAAAATTGGAAGAAAATTGAAAAAGAAAAGAAAATCCCACCTTCCCCCCATAAAGCTTTGATCACATCAATATAAACCTCTAATGCCAGATATGTGGGCAAGGATGTAGAAATAAAAATACAAAAATATACTTTTAAAAGGCAGTGGAGTAAGCAGTATCTATAGTTATAATTTCTACCTATATAAACATAAATAGATTATGCTTAGAAAATGGATAGTAAAGATCATTAATTGAATGCCAAAGAATGTTTTGCCAAGGTGAAAGATGTAGAACTGTTTACATTAAAAGTAATGGGAGAAAACACAGACATGATAGAAATGACAAACTGATAGAACTGACCACACAAAATTAATACATTTTCATTCATTCCCCTAAATTGACCTAAACACATATAGAGGAATTCTATACCAAATAGCACTGTTTTCAGGACAAAACTAATTTAGCATACTAAATGTATTAACTATGTATTCGCCTGTCTAGAAAACAGATATGGCAGTCTCTCAGCTCTGAGCTGGCCTGGCTAGGCTCTCAGTTACCTCAGGGAAAAATTCTGGGATGCCTTCCTTAAATCTTCCCTCAGCATCTACTGCACTCTCAAACTCACCTGGATGGGTCTCTGGAAGGAGGGACCCCTTGTAGAAGTCTGAATTGCTCCATGGATGGTAAATGTGGGAGACTGAAGCTCTGTTCTCAGACAAAAGAGAAGGAAGGAGTCAGGCACTATTCTCAGAGTCAGAATTAAGACTCCAAAAGAAACGAATATGTTCTTTTTCAGCCTAACTTCGTACATGTTGTGAGTGTGCCTCAGAGGTATATTATTCCTCCTTTATCTGCTCATTAGATACCTGTTTGCATTGTTGCTCCCACCTCAGGGCACTCAGTTTCCCTGTGGGCCACACCAGTGTGAACAGAATGGAAAATGTTCCTGCCGATTCTCTGTTCCCAAGGGACCACGTTAGAAGTTACGTGAATCTTGTTTTTGTTACTTCTTTATGATCCTCTTGAGGTCTCTTCTCCCAGCAGCTTACCCAACTTTGAATTACATTTTTTCTAAAGTCCAAGACCATGGAGACTGCCTTGACTAGGAACCTTGGATTTTTCAAAGCACTGAATTGTTGTGAGGCACAAGCCATGGCACAAGCCATGATACCTCCAGAAAATTGCAATTTCTGTCTTCTACAAGGGAGAGGACTGCGTGACTTTGATGAAAAGTCATACTCCTTGGCTTCATGACACATTTGCCAAATCAATGATAAATTTCATACTTATATCGGAAGATAAGAGCTGCTATTTAGTCCCACATTATAAGACCTTTGTTAATTATGAGACATAATTTTATGCTATACAATCTGGGTTTAGTACCTTAAATGCATTATTTGATTTAAAGTTTATAAAAGTCCTTTCTCTGAAGTGATAAAATTATCAATTTCATTCTCCATTGCATAAGTGGGGCTTGAGGAAGTTTAGTGACCAGCCCAACATTATAATCAGAGTAAGGTGTTAATTAGAATCTGTCATCGCTTCTCGGCCTTTTGGCTAAGATCAAGTGTAGAATCTGTCATGATGCTTTCAGTTCTCAAACTGTGCAGTGGTTCCCAATGAGGAAATATCTAAAGGTAGGCTGCTAAATACTTATAATACCCAACACAAATAATTATGTCATATTTAGAAGGTAAAAATTTCCAGTCTAGACGAGCCCTTCTTCAAGTTCACAGGGCTTATTATTGACTTAAAAAATAACATTGATAAGTGTTTTATCACCAAAAGGCTTTATTCAGGGAAAAGAAAGTATTGCAACCCATGTGTGCAGACAAGATAAGTCACATGCACACTCTAGCCTGTGTGCCAAGATGGAGGGCTCCTTATGGAGGGGAAAGGAAGAAGAAAGGGGAAATTAGAACAATGGAACTTTATAAACATAGAGTTCTTCCTGTAGGGCTCTCCGGATTCCATCCAGTGTGAGAAATTCCATTAGAGCTATCTCTTCCAATAGCCCCTCCTGACTGTTTATGGTTGCTGAAATTCCTGTTAGTCTTTATCAATATGAGTCACCCATGATTGTAGTTCAAGTACTGATTCAGCAGGTCCTGGTGGGCCTAGGGCATCTTCATTTCTCAAATGTTGTAGGAAAATGCTGGTTTTGAGGTCCTGGTCTGAGGACCACTCTTTGAGTAGCAAGTTTTGGTTCTGTTGTAGAGTAAGGGGCAAATAGTTGTAAGCCATCTTCACCAAAAACTGTATTTGCTTAAGATTTTGAAAGAAAGATGAACAGTCGTGCACTGCTTAACAAACATGGATATGTTGAGAAAAGCATGCCTAGGTGACTGTCATTTAGGGCACATCAGAAAATGCACTTACACAAATGTAGACCTAGGAAAATTATGTAACCCTGAAAATACCACCTTAGCCAGCATCATTAGCTGAAGACAAAAAAAGGTGTGAATGGAGGGGAGTCAAATATGGGAAGTTACCAGGAAAAGCTCAGTAAACAGGGTAAGGTTGTTATGCAGGTTTAAGCAATTATCTTTTGCATTGATCTGAGTTTCTAGAAATAAAGTCACTGCCTCCCCATTCCTAGAACAGGTTCAGACAGCACACTCCTTTGTGGGCTGTGAGCTCAGACAGGATGGCAAGGGTGGCCTGGAGCATAAGGCTTGTGCAGTCAGCTAGGCTGGTGCAGATTGGAGGGGAGTGTTTGCCCCAGGAAAGATGGCATTGGTTTTGATGTGGCTTCTTCTAAAAATATTTAGTTGAAAGACTTCTGTCCAGCTGTTTTCAGTTGGATCTCCAGGTTGATTGCTGTATAATTTAGTGGTGATTCCAGTTCAGGGCTGGGAGGAGGGGAGAGCAACTTCCACCAGCTCTGCCACCATCTTCTTCAACACTTCTACTTTACATCTTCGTGTACACATTTCTTTCTTTTAATTTCACTTTAATTTAACCATTTGTTCTTTTAACTTCCATTCCCTCCAATTTTTTTTCAAGTTCTCTTTCAACATATAAGATGATAATTTTAATGTGTCTGTGTTGGACATATATATGTGTGTGTTTACTAGAAAGAAATTCAGATAAAATGTACACACATGTATTTATACATATACTTCTTACCTGTGAAGGAGTTCTTAGACTCACCAAATATTTCCAATTACTTTATTTATTTATTTATTTATTTATTTTTAAAAATATATTTTATTCATTTTTTACAGGGTTGAAGGGAGAGAGATTAAGAGCCAGAAACGTCAATGAGAGAGAAACATCGACCAGCCGCCTCCTGCACACACCCCACGGGGGATGTGCCCGCAACCAACGTACATGCCCTTGACCGGAATTGAACCCGGGACCCCTCAGTCCACAGACCGACGCTCTACCACTGAGCCAAACCGGTTTTGGCAATTATTTTATTTATTAATGAAATTGACTGCATTACATTTATCACATCCCATCATCACCAGAAATAAGGAATCAGAGAATCAGAGTAATTACATGTAATCTTAATTTCTGTATGGCTCCTTTAATTCAGAAAAGTTTGTATTTTAAATATGTTCAGTTTATTTCATCCAAAAATTCCAATAAGTTATTTAAAATAAAAACAATTTGTTAGAACAAAAATGAATTCAGTAACATTGTTGGATACAAAATGAATTACAGACATCTGTGGCGTCTAATAACAAACTGTCAGAGAGAGAAATTAAGAAAACAATCCCATTTACCACTGCATTAAAAAGAATAAAATTCTAGGAGTAAATATAACCTAGGAAGTGAAAGACCTGTACACTGAAAACTATAATATATTGCTGAATATTAATGAAGAAGACGCAAAAATGGAAAAGTATACTCTGGTCATAGATTGGAGGAATTAATATTGGCATCACTCATGCTAAAAGTCTAGAATGCCAAACCCAGATTTAATAATGGATCTAAAGGAAGGATCTACATCTCTAAGAAATATAATTTTAATTAGCCATGTTGGATACTTTTGGTCAAGTACCCGTAAGGTAATCTGTCACATGGGCCCTTTTTATTTCTATAGAAAGAAAAAATCTTCATGATAAAACATTCTTGTTCTTCTTTCCTAAACAAGAGATGTCAAGGCCCCTCACCTACTTCCTTTCTTTTCTGTTACCTAGAGTCCCTTAAGCTACTCTTTTTTTTTTTTCTTTAAAAAACTTCTTATTTTGTACAATCCTTCAGAAAGCTCTCTTAGTTGTTAGATGGGATACTGTCTGATTCATGATTTACTTAATAAAGCCAATTAGATATTCAAATTTACTATATTGAATTAGAAAAATGCCCAAAGCAATCTATATCAATTCAGGGCAATCTCAATCAAAATTCTCATGTCATTTTTCACAGAAATAGAACAAACAATTCTAAAACTTGTAGGAGCTACAAAAGATCCTGCATAGCCAAAGCAATCTTGAGAAAGCAAAACTAAGCTAGCACTATCATGCTCACAGGTTTCACACTACATACAAAGCTATAGTACTTAAAGCAGAACTGGCAAAAACAAAAACAAAAAAACCAGACTCTCAGATCAAAGAAACAGAAAACAGAGAGCCCAGAAATAAACACATGCACCTAAGGAAGAAGGAGCCAAGAGTACCCAGTGGGGAAAGGGTAGAATCTTCAATAGCTCTGTTAGCTCAGAATGTCACATATGCCTCATTTCCCCTTTGTCTCTGTACCTCTCATGAATGTATGTGTTACTGGACTGCTTCTGTGCTGGGGGCTGGCCCTGCCCCAGTACAATCCAGAATTTCTAGTGTCAGGTGACTTTCAGATCCTTGACTGATCCAGGAAAGATTTCAAGGATGAATCCAAGTGAGAATAAAGCAAGTTTTATTCAGGTAGAGAGAAAGAAAGAGGTCTGGGCATGGGTGACACTGTAAAAGATAAGTACCACATAAATGGACCAACTTGAGAGAGTTGTGCAGGTGCTCAGTTAGTTCCTGGGATTTTATGTGTATTTTAGGGTGGAAGGGGGATGGTGGTCTTCAAGCGCTGTGGCACCATATTTTGACTCTGCCTTTTGGGTGAGAGGGGGCCTTATTCCTAACAGTGTTGTTGTGGAAGTGACATGGAGTTTGTCCCCGTTGGGCAACTATTTTGTGGTGTCACTTTTCATTGTAATGATGGTCTTTGGTCAATTTCCTTCCATCTTGGAATGATGTGGTTCTAGTCATCCCTTGTTGTTATGACCTGTTACCACTGCAGGGGGTTTCCTGCCATAAAATGTTTTCTCTTTGATCAGATGGGGGGGCTTTGATTTCTTTCCCTCCTGCCTCATATTCATATAGAAGCCACTGGGACATATATACTTGATAATCAATGTTCCCAGGCATTATTCTATGAATTCTGGTCATGGAGTTGAATGAGGTAGTAATAAAATTAGGAGGTTAGTTATAAATCCTAGTAGCATGATACCAGTATAAATATCAGTGGAATTTGTGCTGATCATTAAACTCTCTGATTTAAATTCATCCCCTAGTCATACCTCACTGGAGATAGAAGCCAAAATTCCACATCTTCAAATGGGAGGCTCAAGTGTCTGTGAACTTTCAGCCAGCTCCACCCTCACAGAGCCCTGGGCTCCCTCATACTTTGGTCTCCTAAACATTGATCCTGACTTCAGTTTCATAGCACACTTATTTCATTGTACTGGGCCTTCTTTCTATAATGTGAGGTCAAATGAGCATGGGGCTCGCTCACTGACTTTGTTCATTTATGTAGTTCAATGAGCACCAAATTATTAATATATAAAGCTATTCTAATAGACCTGGGTGGAGAAACTGATATAAATACAATTATATCGTAGGGGACTTGAATACCTTACTCACAGTAATGCATAGACATTTATATAGAATGTCAATAAGGAAATATCGATTTATTTCCTTCCATCTTGGAATGATGTGGTTCTAGTCATCCCTTGTTGTTGTGACCTGTTACCACTGCAGGGGGTTTCCTGGATGTTAAATGTCACATTAGAGTGATAAACTTAATTGATATTTATAGAACTTTCCAACCCAAAATGACAGAATACATATTCTTTCATGTGCACACAGCACATTCTCAAGGATAGACCATATGTTGTAACACATTAGTCTCAATAAATTTTATAAAATTGAAATCATGCCAATCATATTTTGTAACCACAATAGTATGAAATTAACTACAAGAAGAAAGCTGGAAAAAACCACATATAAGTGGAGATTAAACAACATTCTGTTAAACAACTACTAGTTCAAAGAAGAAATAAGAGGTAAATAGAGACAAATTAAAATGAAAACATGAGATACCAACATTTTTGGGATGCAGCAGGAGGAGAGTTTATAGCTTTACAGGTCTATCTAAAAAACAAAACAAAACAAACAAAGAAAAAACACACCACAAAAATCCTATATAAATAATCTACTGTTACATCTTTACAAACTAGAAAAAGAAGAACAAAGGATAGCCAAAGTCCATAAAAGGAAGGGAAAAATAAAATTATGAGCATAAATGAATAAAATAGAAGGGAAAAAGACAATAAAATTAATGAAACAAAATCCTGGCTCTTTTAAAAGTTGAACAAAATTTTAAAAAACATCTGGCTAGACACACTCAAATTCAGAAATGAAAGAGAAGTTACAATGATCACCACATAAATACAAAGAACTGTACAAGAATACAATTAAGGGGTGCATGCCACCAAATTCTATAAAGTAGAAGAAATGGACAGATTCTTAGAATACAACCTTCCTATTTTGGGGAATCTTGAAGAATTGGCTAAATAGACTGATAACTACTAAGGAAATTCAAAGAGTAATCCCCCAAACTTCAAAAAACAAAAGCCTAGGGCCAGATCGCTTTATTGGTTAATTCTACCAAAATATTCAGAGTATTTAATAGCATCATTCACATCATCATTATATATATTCACATAGCATCATTATATATATATATATATATATATATATATATATATATATATATATATATATATAATCTCCCATGAATATAGATGCAAAAATTGTTAACCAAATACAACACATTAATGAATAATACATCACTATCAGGTGGGGTTCATTATAGGGATTCAAGGACGGGTTCAATAATATTAACAAAATAAAAGGAGAGAAATCATATGATCACAACAATAGAGTAGAATAGCATTTTGACAAGATATAGCACCCATTTCCGATAAAAAATTAAAATGTGGCATACTTTCACTACAGTCATTACTATGCCCAGATCATTTTACCTTTCTGAGTCACATTTCTCAAATGTAGAATTTTGTAATAGTATGGATTTTAAAAAATGAAGTTTTTATATAAATTAAATGAGATAACCCATGTAAGATTCTAAGCTTGGTTCACAGTGCATAAAAACTTCTAAATATATCATATTATTGACCAACATTTTGTAAATGAAGTCCTAAATGACAGTTCTTAACTTGTGTTGCATGAACAAAGCCTAAGGTTATTGTACCCATGGTTTTAGAGCAAAGGAAGACTCTTCTAGTCATTGTTGGAGAGGGTAATAACAATTTCCTAGAGATATCAGTTGCTCCTAGCCACAAGTCATTACTTTGGAGGTCCATGAGTCCTAGTCTGTATAGGCTACTCAGTCTTAGATGTAGAGAAAACATTAACCCAAGATTGAGATAAGATGCAAGGATATTAAAACTCTGGAAGGCAGGTGAGTTTACAGAGAAGGAGTAATCAAAGATGGATTCGCCTGACTTCTAATTCGGCCTCTTGGGAGAAGAAATAGCAGGAATAATTTCCTCTGTGTCCAGACCAGGGTCTCTCAGAGAAGTAATGTGCTCAGAGGAGGGAGTAACAATGGAAACATTGCCTAATGAGCAGATATTGGGGGCTGTATATCTCTTCTACTGCAGTCCCTCAGGGTGGCCATTCTTGAGCTGGACAGGGCATGGTTGTTGCTTTTGGATTCCTATGTCTGGCATTGGAACTGATGCTTCCCTCCTTCCTGTTGTTCTGTCTGGGTACAGAGCTTCAGTCTCCACCATCAACCATCCAGAATTCAGATTTGCACACATAGACCTCCTTCTCAAAAATCCAACCCAGGTGAGTCAGAAGGCCCATTAGGTACTTCAAAAAATGTTCGGTGATATTGGAAATGGGGAACTTTTACCTGAGGTCACCAGAGAGGAAAACCAATCTAGAATCAAGCCAAAAAATTGTCACATTTGTTTGTTAGGTAGACTCATTGATCTATAATGAATTTATTTCATATGCTAAAAAAGGTATATTTTGGATTCAGAGATACAAGGATCATTGTTAAAATTCAATTGGGTGAGACTAATAGGGAATGGGAGATACAAAGTGGTTCCAGTAAAATTGGAACATATCTGAGTTTTGCAATTAAGAGGAGCTGTAAAATAGAGACTTAAGTTTGAAGGCCTGTCCAGGGAAGTGAGGGCATTATTTTTTATGTTTTAAGTTGTAATGTAGTTTAGCATGCTCTGCTTTTATTAGAAATACCCTGACCATGGGAAGTAAATACTACTTTGCAACACTTCTTGAGAAAAACATTGTTGAGACATACAATTCACAATACTTTCTCTCATATTGGATATTCACATAAGAATTGTATTTAACATGCAAAAAGAGTATGCTAATGAGCTTTATAATTATTTTCTTACCTGGAGGTGGAGAAGCAACAGAAACATTGGAGGGGCTGAAGAAAAAATTAGGCTCAGCTCATGACCAGTAATGCACACTTGTTTAATTAACAGGAAGGACCTATGCTAAGATTTTAATTTATATATTAACTAAATCTGTCAAACTTCCAGACAAAGGATATTTTCATTATTTGAGTGAGTGTGTTAAAATCTAGAATGGTTTAGTTGGCTCTCCATGGACAAACCACTAATATATGGTAGATCTGAGATTTAAAACCAGTTTTCTGATTCCAACAGTTTTGCATTTGATACCCTTTAGAAAGTCTTTAATCATTCCAACATTAAATATCTACTGCTATTGTTATGTGTTGTATAATTCTGTTGTAAATCGTGTGTTTATGCCCTTTGCTTATTTTTCTAGTGGGATGTTAAATCAGTAAGGCATCTTTTTTTTTTTTTTTTTTTTTTTTTTTTTCCACAAAGGCATTTAATCTTCAAAATCATGATCCACGTCCTGGTTCTAAGGAGCGCAACACCGACCTCGCAGTCACCCTTCCTAATCACAGAGCGCGGAGATCAGTAGTCACACGGTAAGGGGAGCTGCCGCGCGGCCACCCAGTAAGGCATCTTAACATTGTAAGATATAATTCCTTTTCCCCCCCTGAGAATTCATTGTTTTTGGCTGCTTTATCAGCTATTCTGGGCATCATGGGGATATAATAATTGGAATTTGAATGCTGCTATAATCAACGTAATTAGCACCTCATCACAAACTCTCAGGAACCATCTGATCATTTTAGATACGGTATATATATATATATATATATATATATATATATATATATATATATATATATATATATATTTTTTCCCCCCCCTCATACATGTCTATATCTTTCCCCTCTCTGTTTTGAAGTGCATTCTATGTTTTGTTAAATAAAGGACTCCAAATGGTCACCTGAATACAGATGCTTATTGTGTTCATGGGAGACTTACCAACTGGATTTGATACTATTTTCACATTCTCCAGGGTAAAGATAATGTGACATTGACACCTTCCTTGGATCAGTTCTTTCCTAATTATTGTGGCTGGAGTAAGTAGAGCCTTGTAGTAACAAGGCCATAGCAGGTCAGAGTGCACTCTGAGGGTCAGTTGTGTTCCTCTGTGTGTGTGTGTGTGTGTGTGTGTGTGTTGTTTGTGTTGTGCTTGTGTATTTTGTGGGGCCTGAACAGTTGAAGGGCAGGAATACCTGAGCCCATACACTCTAAACGTGACCCTTAAAATAAAGTTTCTAGAATGTGAGGCAATGAGTGGATATGAGGGGTCATTTCAACTGAAAGTACTTTTTTTTTTTTTTTTTTTTGGAAACAAAATAGATACATTGAAGGGAACAACAGGTAATAAAGGGCTTCCCTGTGTCTTAAAGTTTGAGCAATAGCAAAGAGGCCACCTCATTCCTCAACTTCCTCTGACCTCTTCACTCATCCCCCTTGCTCACTCCCCTCTAGGCACTGGCATCTTTTGGAGCCTTAAATATCTGAGACAGTGTTATTCCCAGAGTCTTTGCTTGGCTCTTTCATCAACAGGGCACACACTTCACCCAGCATCTTTGTGTCTATCTCTCTTTCTGCCTTGAGGTCTTTATTCAAATGTCACCTTGTTTGCTGGGCTTCCTGAACTCCCTGGAAACAAACAAACAAAAAAACAAACAAAAAAACCACCACTACCACCAACAACAATAGCACCCTCATTCACTCTTTTTTACACCTAATTTTTTTTTTCCCCTGGGGAAAAAGTCTAAGTGGGACAAAAACACATAATGGGAGATGTCAGGAGAGATCCATTATGATGACCAGATCCATATTTTTAAAAAGTATATTGATTCTTTTTTGTTGGTTTTTTAGTTTGTTTGTTGATCCTCACCCAAGGATATTTTTGTGTTGCTTTTTAGGGAGAGTGGAAGAGAGAGCAGAAGACAGAGAGAAATATCTATGTGAGAGAAATGCATTAAATAGTTGCCTCCTGCCTGCGCCCCAACCAGGGCCCGGGTAGGGAGGAGAGAGCCTGCGACCAAGGTATATGCCCTTGACAGGAATGGATCCCAGAACTCTTTGGTCTGCAGGCTCTATCCACTGAGATCACCACTGAGCCAAACTGGCTAGGGCTATATTGATTATTGATGAGAAACTATAAATGACAGCATTTCAACTGTTACTAAAGCTCTTTTGTGTGAAAATTAATCAGATTTTTTTGTTTTTTCATTCTTAGTCATCACCTCCATTACACGGTACAAGGAAATGATACCTCAATTTCAGAATTTCTTCTCCTCAGATTTTCAGAAGAACCAGAACTGCAGCCCCTCATTTTTGGGCTTTTCCTCTCGATGTACCTGATCACTGTGTTCAGAAACCTGCTCATCATCCTGGCCATCAGCTCTGACTCCCACCTCCACATGCCCATGTACTTCTTCCTCTCCAACCTGTCCTTGGTAGACATCTGTTTCACCTCCACCACCATCCCCAAGATGCTGTGGAACATCCTGACACAAAGCAGAGTCATTACCTATGAAGGCTGCATCACACAGATGTATTTTATTGTAATCTTTGCAGTGTTAGATGACTTGCTCCTGACTGTGATGGCCTATGACAGGTATGTGGCCATCTGTCACCCGCTGTACTACACAGTCATCATGAACCCCCAGGTCTGTGGGCTGTTGGTCCTGGCGTTCTAGATCACGAGTGCCCTGTATTCCATGTTACAAAGTTTAATGGTGTTGCAACTAACTTTCTGTACACCCTTGAAAGTCCCTCACTTTTTCTGTGAACTCAGTCAGATGGTCCAACTTGCCTGTTCTGACACCTTTCTTAATAATATAGTGGTGTACTTTGGGATTGGGCTGCTGGGTGGTAGTCCCTTTGTTTGTATAATTTACTCTTACTCTAAGATAGTGGACTCTATAAGAAGAATCCCAACAGCTTTGCAAAAATATAAGGCATTTTCTACGTGTGTGTCTCACCTCTCAGTTGCCTCCTTATTTTATGGAACAGGCATAGGTGTGTACCTCAGCTCTGCTGTTACCCACAGCTCACACTCAAGTGCAGCAGCCTCAGTGTTGTACACTGTGGTCACACCCATGCTGAACCCCTTCGTCTACAGTCTCTGGAACAAAGACATAAAAGGGTTCCTGATAAGATTTGTTGGGATGACAGTCATAAAAGGTCCAGTTGTCCTAGAGATGAAGGAGTGCCCATGATTGCAAGGGTCAATGTCTTGGAGCCTTAAATTGTTATTCTTTAGTTAGCATGTGGTTGTAGAACTTGATTTTTTAATTTATTTCCTGGAATTTCCATTTGTTTGTTGCAACTTCTCTATATAATTTAAGTAACCACTTTATTAAGCTTTCTGCTCTGTTACATAAACAGTTGTTCCCTATGTCCTTATTCTTACCTTTACAGTGTTCCAACCTTACTCAGAAATACTTAGAAATTCCAGTTTATTTAGTGGGCAACAGGGATTTCCTTAGACACAAACAACATTATGGTGGTTTCAAGAGGGAAGGGGGTAGGCAAGTACTAAAGGATAAAGGGACCAAATACATGGTGACAGAAGATGATTTGACTATGGGTGTTGGACACCCAACACAATATACAGATCATGTGTCAAAGAAATACACAATTATATCCTATTTGATCTTATTAACCAATTTTCACCCTAATAAATTTAATTTAAAAAAGAATAATTTGTTTTCCAATGACATATATCATTGTATGTAATTTGTTCTTTCTTTTATTAAGGTATTATATGTGTACATATTTTACCATTGTCCCCCCACCCCACTCTCACACATGCCCCCCCCCAGAGTTTTGCATTCATTATTTATGCTTATATGCATGCATAATTTGTTCTTATTTTATAGATTGAATAATCCTAAGTGGTACTACTAATTATGGAAAAAAATTCACTTGGCTACTGAAACCATTTATCTCATTTCATTCCAGGAAAATCTAAAATTGCTGTTTTTATCTTTGTTGCCCTTGTTTTTTTATAATTCAGCATCTTAACAGCTCTTCCTGATACTATAGACTTTTTCATTGTTTCCTTTAAGTCCAAGCCTGTTGGTAGTGACACTATAGGCTAGGAATGCCTGGGCTTTGGTCTGGCTCTGCTACTTGTTATACAGACCATAATTATAGCTGATCTGACCCGTGTGGTCCTTATAATAATTGCAACAACCATCAGGAAACCATGAACATGCAAGATGCATTCCTCCCACCACTCTCAGGGGACCACAGAAGGCAGTCATGTGGAGAAAGAGAGAGATAATGGTCTGGAGCTCTGTCTTTATTAGAGTCCAAGGATAGGATGAATAGGGTTTTGCAGATTAGTCCTTTCTTCATGAATTTAAAACATAGGAGCAGGGGAAAACTGTTTATATAACAGAGCAGAAAGCTTAATAACGTGGTTACTTAAATTATTTAAAGAAGTTTCAAGCACAGGAATTAGAGCAAGGGAAGTAAAGCAGGGTCACTCATGAGGTAGTCACCTAGGCTACTCAAGAGTTTTCTAAAAGGGGAAGTTCATGATTGTGGGGAACCTAGGTGCTTATCGATTAGCCGTGTCATTTAATTAGCAGGCAATATGTTTAATAAACATGGGTATCTTTGTGATGATGCCTCATAAATCAAAGCACAATATCAGACACTTACATTCTATACATGCTACTCTGTTTTTCCTTCTTTCTTGATTTTGTTGCTTAATCAGCTCAAGGTCCAGAATGCCTACAGTAGTTATGGCAAAAATTAATTATCAAATAAATATCTCCCACAGCAATGTATATGGAAAGGCAAATTTGCATACTATCTTGGTGTCAGAGATTATCTTAAAAATGAGAAAGCAAAATTATTAGCTACTCATTTTATTGTTATGCAAGCTGGGTCATAGGAGATCTACCTAATATCCAGAAACAAATTGGGGAGGCAAAAATGCCCCTAACAAACACTCCAGAGAAAGAATTAAATGAAATAAAAGCAACCAAAATTCCAGGTGCAGAGTTTAAAACAATGGTTGTAAACATGCTCAGGGACATAAGAGGAAGAATGGTTGAATCAGAGATTTAGAGGACAGGTTGATGGAACCAAGATGGCAGTGTAGGAAAATGCCTGTACTCTCATGGACCACAGTCACATAAACCCCAGACTAGCTGACATTGGATGATTGATGACCAGAAGTGCTAAAGTATCTCTTGTACCACCAGTTCCAACCAATTAGAATATATCCATGAGCTATTGAAGACCTCTTCCCCCAATTCCTTTAGAACCAACTGCCTTACAGAACCAGGAGTTTGGGTTTTGAGCACTAGCTTTTTCATTCTCCATGTACAGGGCTACCAATAAAGTGAATCTAATCTCTCCACTACAAATCTCATGTTCAGTGTGTAACTCACCTGGTGCCTGGTGGACAAACTCTTTCTTCAGAAACAAAGGTAAATGTGGTTTTGACTTTGAAGTCATTGTATGTATAGAAAATATAATTCATTACTAAAATTAAGGTCAACCATTCTATTTTATTATTTTGTTTGCCAGTTTTTATTTATTTTATTTTATTGTTGACAGTATTGCAGATGTTCCCCAATTTTCACCCTGTTTATCTCCCTCTTCCCAGCTCCTGTCCTTTCCCAGGCCTTCACCACACTATTGTCTGTGTTAATTGGTTTTGCAAATCTATCTAACTACATAAAAGCCTAAGTGACACAATGACTGAATGGTTTGTTGACTGGTCTCTATGATGTGCACTGACCACCAAGGGAAGATACTCAACACAGCAGCTGCCCCCCTGCTTGTCAGTGGCTCCTACAGCAGGAGTGCTTCTCAGCTGACCAACCCATCTTGGTAGCCCATCAGCCCAGCAGCAACCACTTACTCCCTCAGGAGTCCTGCAGGTCCAATTTCCTGAGAACAGGCCAGGCACCAAAAAACCAACAATGAGCCACTGGCATTATCCTGACAGTGCTGTGGACCTCCTGGAAGTTGGCTTCAGGCACTGTGGCTGCTCCCTCTCCCTAGATGCTCCACAAGGAAGAAGCCATATAAATGTGGCCGCCAGGTGGCTCCCAACAATCAGCAAGAACTTCAATGGGAGGGAATCCAGATCCTCAGTTCACATGCTTGGCTCCTTTCTCCTAAATTAATGACCTTCTGTGTGTGGGTTTATTTCTTGGCTGTCTGTTCTTTTCCATTGATCTATGTGTCTGTTTTAATGTCGGTACTAAAGTGCTTTCATTACTATAGCTTTTTAATGTCTCATTTGTAAAGAAACAGACCTGAGATCCTTTTCCTTATATTCACCAAAGAAACTTTTTTACACATAAATCAGGGTCTTGTGGCACTAGTCCCCACTCTGGAGTCTGTGATAACATAGTGACATATACCTTGAGTTGGCTTTATAAGGGCTAAAAGGTTCTACCATTTAGAAAACCACTGACTCTCATGGACCACAGTCACATAAACCCCAGACTAGCTGACAATGGATGACCGATGATCACAACTCCTAAAATATCTCATTGTAACACCTGATCCAACCAATCAAGATACACATAAGCTGATCACACATTGAAGACACCAATGCCCAATTTCACCAATTAAAACCAACTGTCACCAAAACGGGTTTGGCTCAGTGGATAGAGCGTCAGTCTGCAGACTGAAGGGTCTCAGGTTCGATTCTGGTCAAGGGCATGTACATTGGTTGTGGGCACATCCCCAGTAAGAGGTGTGCAGGAGGCAGATGGTCGATGTTTCTCTCTCATCGATGTTTCTAGCTCTCTGTTCCTCTCCCTTCCTCCCTGTAAAAAAAATCAATAAAACATATTTAAAAACAAAACAAAATCCAATTGCCAGTAAAGGAACCAGGATTTCAAGTTCTGAACACTACCTTTCCCATTCTGCTTGCATGGTGCTACCAATAAAGTGAATCTAATTTCTAATTACAAATCTCATGTTCAGTGTGTATGGCTCACCTGGTGTCCGGTGGACAACTCTTCAGTTACAGTAGTAAATGTGGTTCTGACTTTTAAGTCTTTATGTATTAATATAGGAAATGTAATTTATTACTAAAATTAAGGTCAACCTTTTATGTTACATCATTGTTTCTAAATTTCTAAATTATCTTAGTTTCATATTAATTTAATCATTCATTCTTTAATTTCTATTGTCACCAAGTTTCTTTAAAATTTTCTTTCAACATTAAAGATGAGAATATTAGTGTGTCTATGTTATGTCTTTCTGTCTTGGGTTTATTTGAAAGAAAATCATGTACCAATGTACATACATGTATATGTACATACACTCCCAACCTATGGAAGAACTATTAAAGATACTCTATTTAAAAAAATATTTTATTTATTTCTACCAATATCTACCAGAATTAGGTTTATTATTCCACATCACCAATAGAAATAGGGAATCAGAAGATCAGACTAATTACATTTTTTTACAATTATATAATTATATAATAAAGATATTAAAGCTTTTGTGTTTTTTTGAGTTATGTATATGAACATGTGCAGTATGTACTCTTAATTTTTGCATGACTCCTTTAACTCAGAAATATAGCTGTTAACTATGTTCAGGTTTTTTTTATTTTATTATACTGCAATAAATTATTTTTGTTTTTTAATTTTTTTGCCATCATGGAGCTCTAAGTTTAATTAGAGATTTCATAAATATTTATAGCACAAGACAGTAATATATCGATGCCATTAGAAACACGCAGACCATAGAGCTATAGTGTTGGAGTGAGGTAAACTCAGGTATCATCTGGTCAAAACATGTCAAACTTGCAGCCGGTGAGCCGCATGTTTGACATTCTTGTTCTCTGCTTCTCAAATTATGTTTATGGGCCAGCAGCTTCAGATTCACCTCGGTAGAATCGTAAGCTCTACTTGAGACCCACTGAATCAGAATCTTCATTTTAACCAGATCCCCAGGTGATTAATATTCTTGTTAAAACTGGAGAAGCAGAGATCTGGTCCAAATTCTTTTATTATTTTTTTGTTTAAATTTCTTTATTGGTTAAGGTATCACATATTTGTCCTCATACCCCCATTCCCATTCAAATCTCTCCTCATGCATGACCCTTCCCTCATGTTGTCCTTGACTACTGGTTAGGCTCATATGGATGCATACAAATCCTTTGGTTGATCTTTTACCTTTATCCCCACCCTCCACTACCTTCCCTCTGAGGTCTGACAGTCTGATCCATGCCTCCTTGTCTCTGGGTCTGTTTTTGTTCATCAGTCTATGTTGTTCATCATTTCCCCTAGATGAGTGAGATCATGTGATATAAGAAATACACTTATAAGAACCGAAAATGAGACAATCTGTAATGGTTATGCTAAGAGGCAAATGAATCAGTCTACAGTGAGTTTCTTTCTGGGCCAACAGTTCTTTAGAGCCCCAAATTCTATGTCAAACAGTTCCCTATGTGTACATGTCAGAAATGATATTTGAAATGGTTGGACAAATGGTGGCGATGCAGGTCTGACCCTCTCTGGTTTGGTCCTGAGCAACCTGCAGTGACACACAGCTGTTGACTGCTAGTATGGCAAGGCATCTCAGTGTCTTCCATCTCTGAACTGCTTCTCTTCTGTCTTCATGGCAGGAGCAGTCCTGTTAATTCCTCTCTGTTGCAGGAATCCACATGGTCTCAGAATTGTTTTCTGAAAATATATAAACCAATTCTCGACCAAAAGTTAATAAAGGAATATTTTCTATAAATTTGATTTGGGATCCTTTTTCATTTTTTGCCCAAATGATTTTTCTCTGGCTTGTTTTGGCACCATGTATGTTTTTCATGAGTGTCTTGCTGTTAGCATTAAAATTGATTTTCTAAAGTACAAATTTTGTAGATGTAATATACTTACAGAATATTTTTTCTTACATGATGCTCTTTTACTATCCCTCTTTTTTGATTTAAATATTAGGAGACTTTTGAAAATTTTATAATGTAGTCTTGATAGCTTTTAAATTTTAATTTCTTGCACTATAATATGACTGCTTTAGGTTTATTACATGTTAAACAATTTTTCCATGAGATGAACTACCAATAAAATTTTTAGTTAACACTTTAGGACCAGCTTTTTGTACAGTACAATTAATTTTTTTAGAATATTCACTTATTTCAATTAGCCAATTTAAATTAGCTTGAAAACTTAACTACTATTTTACTGTCAAATTTAATACTCTAACCACAATCCTACTTTACCCTGTAAATGTTAGTGGAAAGGATTATTTGCCTTCGTGAGTAGGCCCTGAGTATTCCTGGGGGTAGGCTGGATTTAGATATCAAAAACCTACTTCCTCACACCATGGATACAAGACAACTCAAACAAGTCTTGTTGCAGTGAGAGGGCAACTGCTGGCGGCCAAGTTTCTGTATGTTACCTGGGTCCCTATTTGAACTGTACATGGGAAGCAAAGCAGCCATGGGGGCAGGAGACCTCCCTCAGAAGGGGTGAGGGTACAGGCCCCTGCAAAGTTGGGGGTAGTGAGGGTATGTGCTCCACCTCTGTTGACCCCCAAGTTCTCTCCTGATGGCGCCTCTGATACTGGGCCTGTCTTAGCTTGTTCCTTCTCTTGGGAATCTTACTCATCTCTGGCTAACCATCCATCCTCCGGGGCCAAGCAGGGTGATGTCAAGTTCAGTTTTGTCTCCTTGGTAGCTTATGCTCTCATGACCTCCATGCCCAGCACCTACCTTGGGATCCCCTTGCCTGCTGATGGGGCCCCAGCACTGATCACACATTTTGGGGAACCCAGGTTTCTTCTCCAGGGAGGGCCCAGCTTGCCCCACTTGGTGAGAGACAGATCCATGGTACCAGTCATCACGAGGTTTCAACCTTGACATGAACAGAAAGCTCAGGCAACAGCTGTGGGCTATTGGATTATAAGAGGATCCCTCTTGGCCAAAACGGCAAGAGGGGCCAATATAGAATGCTCTGGTGCCTTTCCAGGGGGCCCTCTACACAATGGGAGGGATTAAATCCCTTCATGTCCTTTTTAAATTGCTGCCAGACCCTCAAAGAATTAGTTTGTAAGTTTGCTTGGGATAATTGTATATTATGCTATTGTAATTCTAAAATATCAAGAGATGTGTGACCTTTGTCTCCAAGCACCAAAAAGATGATTTTTTTTTATTGATCCCCAAGGGTGTGAGGTACTATTACAGGTAATGAGGGTAACACAGATCTGGGAAAAATTATATTGACATTGTAGAATAATATCATGTAAGGATATTTGCTCTAGGCCATGGCAATTCCATTTCAAGTTGGCTATCAATTTCTTTTTGTATATACAAGGTCTTACTTACATTTTCTGCACCTCTCCCAGGGGCCAGTAGTGATAGTAGTGACACCTTTTCTTTGTTGTTCATACAAGCCAGAAACCTCTCTTTACTTTTACACACAAAGGGGCAATGGTTTGATAATCATAATGCCAGATGTTTGACAGTGCTACTACATAAGCACTCATGCTATAGCCATCCACAAAGTTCTCCTTTTATTTTTTTAAAATATATTTTTGGTTTTTTCAAAAACAAATGATAACTTTTATTATTTAAAATAAATTGTACAATGAACTATCAAAAATGTAAACTAACAAAACAATCCGATTGCTAAACACACACACACACACACACACACACACACACACACACATACACACACACACAAACACACACACACACACCTATGAATAAATTGAACCTAAGATGTAAAAGACCTAATCTTGGTAATTTATAAGTCACTGTAAGGGAAGCTCACTTCATGAGAGAACATATTTACCAATGATACATACAATAATGGGTTCATTGGTTTATTTCCAATATATAAGGAATTCATACCACTTAAAAGGAAGATAAACAATCAATTAAAAAAATTGCAAAGGACCTGAATAGACACCTCTCTAAAGAGGACATACTTATGGCCAATAGACATAGGGTAAAGTGCTCAAAGTCACTAATCATCAGACGGAGGTAAATTAAAATTACCAGGAAGTATAACCTCAGTCCTGTCAAAATGGCTATCATCAACAAATCAACAAATGTCAAATGCTGGTGGGGATGTGGAAACAAGGGAACCCTAGTGCACTGATGGTTGGGAGGCAGACTGGTGCAGCCACTGTGGAAAACAGTGTTGAATTTCCTAAAGAAATTAAAAAGTAAACAACCACTTGACCCAGTGATCCCATGTCTTGGAATATAGCCTAAGAAATCTGAAACACCAATCAGAAAGAACATATGCACCCCTATTTTCATAGCAGTGCAACTAACAATAGCTAAGATATGGAAGCAACCCATGTACCCATCAGGAGATGAGTGGATAAAAAAAAAAACTGTGGTACATATACACCCTGGAATACTATGCAACTGTGAAAAGGAATTTGCCCTTTGAAATGCCATGGAGGGACATGGAAAGAATTAGGCTAAGCAGAATGAGCCAGTTAGAGAAAGATAAGTATCACATGATTTCACTCCTATGTGGACTCTAATGAACAATATAAACTGATAAGCAATATAAACCCAAGGACATAGAAGCATGGAACAGACTGTGGAAACTCAGAGGAAAGTTTGAGATGGAGGTTGGAGGCGGGGAAAGATTAACCAGGAAACTTATATGCATAGATGCATAGCCCATAGGCACAGACAATAGTGTGGTAAAGGCCTGAGAGGGGTGGGTGTATACTGGAGGGGTTCAATGGGGAATAATGGGGGACATCTGTAATACTTTTAACAATAAAAATAATCCTATGTAATAAAAGCCCAATTTGCTAAGTGCCTAGTAATCCAGTCATTTGTTCAACCAATCAAAGCATAATATGCTAATGATATGCTAAAGCTGCTCAATAGCTCACTGTGATGTGCAATGACCACCATGGGACAGATTCTCTGACTGGTAGGTTAGCTTGCAGCTGGGGTCTGGCCAATTGGCACTGAGCAAGATGTGCTGGACATGCCCTGGAGTCCTCCCAAAGTCCCTCCCCAAATGGCCAATCTCCCACATTCCTTTCAGGCCCCAATCAGGGAACAAATGTTGATATTTTATTCATTTTTTACAGAGAGGAAAGGAGAGAGATAGAGAGTTGGAAACATCAATGAGAGAGAAACATCACTTAGCTGCCTCCTGCTGGGGATGTGCCCAGAAACTAAGGATACATGACCTTGACCAGAATTGAAGCTGGGATCATTCAGTCTGCAGCCTGATGCTCTATCCACTGAGCCAAACCAGTTAGGGCTCTCCTTTTATTTTTAATTTGATTTGAAATTTGAAATACATGCAATTTTATTTTTAATTAGCAGCAAATTCAATACAAGCAAAGGAAGGAAGTTCACATTAAACAATAGATATATCTAGGAAGTAAAGTTTATTTGGAATTTAACAGAATTTTTGTGATTTTTACACAAGATTAACTTATTATGCTTTTCCTTCCCCTGCCCTAATTCCAATTCTCCAGGGTGGTATTTGGGCATGCTGGATCTGTGAGTAATAAAACTTACATGTTCATCATTACATGATGGTTGTTGAAATCATAAGGACATTAAGGATCCATCTAGTCACAACATTGATTCTGATCTAAGGAACAAGTTGTAGGGCTCAGGCCAGTGCCCAGGTATTCCTATCCTATTGTATCACTATCAATAGACTGAGACTTATAGGGAACAATTATAAAGTCTACAGTATCAGGATGATCAGTTAAGGTACTGATGTACAAAGAATGAGGTATACACGGTGAACACAGAACAAATTACATACAATGATATAAGTCATTTGAGAAGAAATTAAGATATCAATGTTGCCGGTGAATTAAATGAAAACTTCCAAATATTTCTGATCAAGATTGGGAAAAACTTTGTGCAGGTAAAAACAGACAAAGGAAACAATGGTCTACATAACAGACAAAGCAGAGAGTTTACTAAAATGGTTACTTAAATTGCATGAGAGATTTGCAACAAACGAAGAAAAGTCAAGGAAAGAATACAAGGAACAAGTCTGAAAACTACAATCTGATGAGAGAATCTCAATTTCTGGTTTTGAGTCTTGGGGCACTTTTTCTACCTCAGGATGATTGTCCCTTTTGTACCTGCCATCCCATAGAATCTTTTCAGGGCCCTCTTTATGTCTTTGTTCCTGAGACTGTACACGAAAGGGTTCAGCATGGGTGTGACCACAGTGTACATCACTGAGGCTGTGGCACTTGAACTTGAGGTGTGGGAAATAGCAGAGCTGAGATACACTCCTATGGCTGTACCATAAAATAAGGAGACAATTGAGATGTGAGATGCACAGGTAGAAAATGCCTTATACTGCCCCTGAGCTGATGGGATCCCACAAATTGAGGACATTATTTTAGAGTAAGAGTAAATGATACCAGCGAGGGGACCAGCACCTAGTAGCACAGCTGCAAAATAAATCACCATGTTATTAAGAAAGGTGTCAGAACATGCAAGTTGGAAGACCTGTTGGATTTCACAAAAATAGTGGGCAATCTCAAAGTGTGTACAGAAGGACAGCTGCAATACCATTATGCTTTGTAAGAGGGAATTCAGGGCACTCATGATCCAGGACACCAGAACCAGGAGTCCACAGAGCCAGGGGTTCATGATGACCATGTAGTGCAGGGGGTGGCAGATGGCTATAAAGCGGTCATAAGCCATCACGGTCAAGAGGATGGCATCCAACCCAAGAAAAAGTATGAAAAAATGCATCTGGGTGATGCAGCCTGCATAGGTGATGACTTTGCTCTGTGACAAGATGTTCACCAGCATCTTTGGGATGGTGGTGGAGGTAAAACAGATGTCTACCAAGGACAGGTTGGAGAGGAAGAAGTACATGGGCGTGTGGAGGTGGGAGTCTGAGCTGACGGCCATGATGATGAGCAGATTTCCCAACACAGTAGTCAGATACATGGTGAGGAAAATTCCAAATATGAGGGGCTGCAGTGCTGGCTCATCTGAAAGTCCCAGAAGAAGAAATTCTGAAATTGGGGTACCATTGCCTCGTCCCATGTGGTGTAGGTGACTTGTAGGAAAGAAAAAAATAGCAAGATCAATTTTTAAACAATTGACTATTACTGACACAATTGAAATGCTACAACTATATTTCACAATAAAGTAATATTTTGAACATGTCCTCCCCTTTAAGACACACCCCTTACCAACCTATGCCATCTCTGATTCAGAATTTCTGTCCTCCTCAGACCCTTTCTTCAAGGTGGCCATGGACTACACAGGTGTTTTTTGTTTTTGTTTTTCCTTCATTTGTTTTAAAATCTTTATTATTGAGAGAAAATAAAATAAAATAATAAAATAAAATGTCTATTATTGAGAGGATTACAGGTGTCCTTTTTTCATCTCCAACACCCCTTTACCCAGTTCCCATTCCCCACAGGCCTTAATCATCTGATTGTCTGTATGCATAGGAGATGCATATATTCTTATAAGATCTTTGGTTAATCTCTGCCCTACTCTACACCTTCCTTCTGGGATTTATCAGTCTGTTCCATGTTTCTATGCCTCTGGTTCTATTTTATTCATCAGTTTATTTTGTTCATTAATTTCATTTTTCATTTACCTTGATTTTTAATTTTTATTACTGAGATATGTTTTTCTTTCCATTCTATTCTTCATATTTTCTATTTTTTCTTCTCCATTTCTTCCTCCACCTCCTATTCTTCCCTCTACCTCCCCCTCCTCCTCATTTTTCTTTTCCTCCCTTCTCTTTTTCTTCTTTAGAATACTCTTCAACATTTGCTGTAGCGCTGTTTTGGTGGTGATGAACTCTTTTACCTGTATGTGAAGCTCTTTATCTGACCTCCGATTCTAAATGTTGGCTTGGCTGGGTAGAATAATATTGGTTGTAGGTCTTTGATATTCATCACCGAATACTTCTTACCACTCCCTTTTGGCCTGCATGGTTTCTGTTGAGAAATCAGCTGAGAGTCATATGGGTGCTCCCTTATTGGTAACTAACTGCTTTTCTCTTGCTGCTTTTAAAATTCTCTCTGTCTTTTTCTAAAATATGTATTTTTATTAATTTCACAGAGCAAAGAAGAAGGAGAGAGAGATAAGAACATCAGTGATTAGAGAGGATCATTGATTGGCTGCTTTCTGCACACACCTTACTTCAGTCCTGGTTCCATGCTCTATCCACTGAGCCAAACTGGTTACGGCTACAGCTTAGTAATTGTTAATGTCCTTACCTAATGATGAGTATTATAGTATCCATTATCCTATGATGGGGAACAGATAATCAATATACTGTATATAGAAAGCTTGGTGTACTTCCTTCTTGTTGGTAAATGAATGGTTACAACTATGATGGGATGAGGCTAATGATTTTCTTCTACCTCTCAAATGTATATATTGTTTCCCAACTTCTTGGTCTCCAATTCCACAGACATATTTCAGTTCCAAGTCATCTCTCCCATCTAATGGGCAAGCACCTGTTTAGCCAAATATTCACTTTGATTCAGAGAGAACTTTAAAGATGATTATTGAACACTGACTTAAATTCCTCCCCTAGTGATACTTCACCAGAGATAGAAGCCAAAATTCTGTAGCTTCAAACACAAGGCTCAATCAAGTGTCTGGGAACTTTTGATCAGCTCCACATTCACAGAGCCCTGGCCTCCTGCACTGCACGTTGGCCTCCTGAACATTGAACTTGACTCCAGCTTCACCTGACACCATAGCTTCAGGGCTCAGACCCTTTATGGGGTGCTTTTCTCTGCTTTGGGTCTACCCACTGGTATTTTTGGAATTTTCACCCCCCTCTCCATCCTCCAAACTCTAATTCCTCTTTCAGAGAGACTGAATCCTCTACTTCACGAAACTTTTCTTTTTCTAATATTAGCACAGAAAAAGGTCACTTTCTCATGCTCTTAATCTAAGTGTTAGGGCACCCATGGTGAGATCTTTATTTAATTCCATGTCTTTGCTTCTTGCTAGACTGTGAGTACCTGAGGCATGCAACATTTTATAGAAACACCTTCTCTCCCTCCAGATTTAGTTGAGTGTGGCTGACATGCTTGTATTCTATGACAGGATTCTATGAAGTTTAATGTGGAGGACATGCTTGAGGAGTGTTCTCCATATTTGAGATCAAGAGCCACTAGAATGTCAGATTACAGTTTTAAGAATGATATAGAATGGAATCCAGGAGACACAAAAGAAAGTATTAGAGTGTGTCATACACAGTGAGGGTACATACATAATCATTCATGGTTCCCTTTGTTCTCTTGTGTATGAGTGTGTGTGTGTGTGTATGTGAGTTTGTTTGCGTGCATGCAAAAATGCTGGATTACGATATAAAAGGCATGTCTTATTTTGAGACACAGTAAAACAGATTTAGAATTTAACACAAGATATTTAAGACCTGCTTAAAAGGCCAATTCCTGCTAATGAAGGGAAAATATCAAGAGTGAAGAACCCAGCAGAGGCAAGTGTAGAGATACCAGAGAGCCAACATGGGTACTGAAGTTACCTCCAACTCAAGGAACCATATACTGACTGGACCTTCCCTGCACGCCTGGCCTCATCACAGCGTCCTCCCCAGTCTCTGATATAATTGTGATTCCTGCACCTAATCCATGTTTATTAGAGCGCTTTGGTGTTTATATGGCTCAATAGCATCTTTCCTTTGCTATTTTTGGCTTTGAGTTTTTATCTCTTTTGTAACACAACTGATGGGTGGGCACTAGTTCTGGTTTTGTTCCTTGTCAACTTACAAATTATTCTGGAACATTTTTCATAAAATCCTGCTTAATTGATCCTCTTTCTTCATATATTTACCACTGAGATTGTGATATCATAGCACACTTATTTCATTGTACTGGGCCTTCTCTGTATGATGCAATGTAAAATGAGGAGGGAGCTTACTGACTTTGTTCATTTATGTAGTTTTATAAACGTGTGCTTTTATATGGAAATGTTAAGGTATGGAATATTCATAATATAAAAATGGCAGGGAAAATAAATATGGTTAAATATTGTGTATACAAATAATGGCATTAATAAAATTGAATAGAATTATAAAACTAATTTCAAAAGAAAAGCCAAAGTAAAAACAAGCAAACCCCACAAAATTTAAGTACATCAGTATGGGTCTCCAATCCCAGATATACGGGCAAGGATGTAAAAAAAAAAAAAAAAGTATGTTTAAAAGGCAGTGAAGAAAGCACTATCTACACTTATAATTTCTATCGATATAAACATAAATAGATTATGCTTAGAAAATCGATAGAACGGATCATTAATTGAATGCAAAAAAAGGTTTTTTTTGGTTGTTTTTTTGCCAATGTGAAATATGTAGAACTGTTTATGTTTACAAGTAATGGGAGAAGACACAGTATGACAGACTGATAAAATTGGCCACACAAAATTAATACATTTTCATCCATTACCCTAAATCCCATCTGTACACATATAAAGGAATTCTATGCCAAACAGCACTGTTTTCAGGACAAAACTAAATTAGCACACTAACTGTATTAACTATGTATTCGCCTGTCTAGCAAACAGATATGGCAATCTCTCAGCTCTGAGCTGGCCTGGTTAGGCTCTCAGGTTACCTCAGGGAGAAATTCTGGGATGCCTTCCTTGTATCTTCCCACAGCATCTGCTGCACTCTCAGACTCACCTGATGGGGCTCTGAAAGGAAGGGCTCCTTGTAGAAGTCTGAGTTGCTCCATGGATGGTTAATGTTGGAGACTGAAGCTCTGTTCTCAGACAAAAGAGCAGAAAGGAGTCAGGCACTAGTCTCAGAGTCAGACTTGAGACTCCAAAAGAAACAAATATGTTCTGTTTCAGCCCAACCTTGCACATGTGAGTCTGATGCAAAGGAGATATTACTTCTCCTTTAACTGCTGGTTAGATACTGTTGGCTTTATTGCTCCTACCTCTGAGCACCAGGTTTTCCTGTGGGACACACTGGTCTAAACAGAATGGAAAATTTTTCTGATGATTCCTTGTTCCCAAAAGACCAGGTTAGAAGTTTAGTGAATCCTATTTTTGTTACTCCTTCTCCATGACATCTCTTGAGGTCTCATTTCCCAGCACCTTATCCAATTTTGAATTACATTTTCTCTAAAGTTTAAGACTGTTGAGACTGGTTTGGCTAGGAAACTTGGATTTTCAAAATATTGATCCATCGTGGGGCACAACCCATGATATCTTCAGGAAATGCTATTTATCTCTTTATCAAGTGAGAGGACTATGTGACCTTGATGTATGTAAAGCTTTGAGCACCACCCTCCTTGACTTCATGACACATTTTCCAAATCAATGAGAAATTTCATTCTTATATCAGAAAATAAGAGCTGCTATTTAGTCCCACATTATAAGATCTTTGCTAATTGGGAGACATAATTACATAATTTAGTGCTATCCAATCTGAGTTTAGTACCTTATATGCATTGTTTGATTTAAATTTTATAAAAGTACTTTCTCTGGAGTGATAAAATTATGACCTTCATTCTCCATTGCAGAAGTGGGGCTTGAAGAAGTTTAGTGACCAAACCAAAATTATAATCAGAGTAAAAAATAGATGATGATTAGATGTCATGATGCTTTCAGTTCTCAAAATGTGCAGTGGTTGCCAATGAGGGAAGAACACCAAAAACACATAATTATGTCACATTTAGGCGGTAAAAATTCCTCGTCTAGATGAGCCCTACTCCAACTTCAAAGTGCATATTATTGACTTAAAAAATATTATTGGCTAAGTGTTTCATCACCAAGAGGATTTATTCATGAAAAAAGAAAATATCGCAGCTCATGACAAGCCACATGCACACTCTGGCCTGTGTGCCAAGATGGAGGGGAACTTATGAAGAGGGAAGGAAGAGGCAAAGGGAAGTTAGAACCATGAGATTTATAAACATAGAGTTCTTCCTGTCGGGCTCTCCCAATTACATACAGTGTGAGAAATTCATTTAATTCTAGCTCCTCCCAAAGCCCCTCCTGGCTGGTTATGTTTACTGAAATTCCCGTTAGTCTTTATCAATATGAGTCACCCATGATTGTATAATAGTTCAAATTCAGATATTGATTCAGCAGGCGCTGGTGAATCTGGAGCATCTGCATTTCTTAAAAGTTCCAGGATAATGCTGGTTTTGTAGGTTCTGGTCTGAGGATCACTCTTTGAGTAACAAGGTTTGGTCCTGTTGTAGAATAAGGGGCAAGTAGTTGTAGGCCATCTTCACCAAAAATTGTGTTTGTCTAAGATTTTGAAAGAAAGATGAACAGTCATGCATTGCTTAATAAACAAGGATATGTTCTGAGAAATGCATCCATAGGCGATTTTGTCATTAAGTGCACATCTGAGAATGCAGTTAAACAAATGAAAACCTAGGAAAATTATGTAACCCTGAAAATACCACCTTAGCCAGCATCATTAGCTGAAGACAGAAAAACGTGTTGATGGAGGGGGATCAGATATGTGAGGTTACCAGGAAAAGCTCAGTAAACAGGGTAAGGTTGTTATGCAGATTTAAGTATTTATCTTTTGCATTGATCTGCGTTTCTAGAAATAAGGTCACCACCTCCCCATTCCTAGTACAGGCTCAGACAGCACACTCCTTTGTGGGCTGTGAGCTCAGACAGGATGGCAAAGGGGGTCCGGGTGCATGGAGCTTGTGCAGTCCCTTAGGCTGGTGCAGAATGGAGGGGAGTGTTTGCCCCAGGAAAGATGGCATTGGTCTTGATGTGGCTTCTTCTAAAAATATTTGGTTGTAAGACTTCTGTTCAGCTGTTTTCAGTGGGATCTCCAGGTTGATTGCTGTATAATTTAGTGGTGATTCCAGTTCAGGGTTGGGAGGAGGGGAGAGCAACTTCCACCAGCTCTGCTGCAATCTTCATCAACACTTCTACTTTAAATCTTAGTGTCTACATTTCTACTTTCTTTTAATTTCACTTTAATTTAGCCATTTGTTCTTTTAGCTTCTATTCTTTCCAATGTTTTTCAAGTTCTCCTTCAACATGAAAGATGAAAATTTTAATGCGTCTGTGTTGGTCATCTATTTGTGTGGAAGAAATTCAGATAAAATGTACACACATGTATGCATACATATACTTCTTACCTGTGAAGAAGTTCTTAGATTCACCAAATACTTCTAAATATTTTATTTATTAACAAAATTGACTGAATTAGATTTATCACCTCACATCATCACCAGAAATAAGGAAGCAGAGGATCAGGAAGATTACATGTAATTTTAATTTCTGTATGGCTCCTTTAATTCTGAAAACTTTGCATTTTAAATGCATTCAGTTTATTTCATTCATTCAATCCAATACGTTTTTAAAAATAAAGACAGGTTGTTAGAACCAATAAATGAATTCTGCACACTGTGGGATACAAAATTATTTTTCAGAAATCTGTGGTGTCTCATAACACTGTCAGAGGGAGAAATTAAAAAAATAATCCCATTTATAACTACAACGAAAAGAATAAAATATTAGGAGTAAACATAACCTAGGAAGTGAAAGACTTGTACACTAAAACTATAACATATTGCTGGGTATTATTGAAGAAGACACAAGAAAAGTCCCTAGCCAGCTTGGCTCACTGGATAGAGCATTGGACTGCAGGCTGAAGGGACCTGAGTCCAATTCTGGTCAAGGGCACATACCTGGGTTGTGGGCTCTATTCCCAATAGGGAAAGTATGAAGCAGTCAATTGATGATCTCTTTCATCATTTATTGATGTTTCTATCTCTCTCCCTTTCTCTTCCTTTCTGAAATCAGTTAGAAAATATGAAGGAAAGAAAAAACCAAAAAAAAACCCCTAGCTGATTTGGCTTAGTTGATAGAGCGTCAGCCTGTGGATTAAATGGTCCACATGAGGCATCTGTTTCAAATCTTGTTGTCAGCTTTATGACAAGGCTATTAGAGAAACACTCAGGTCTCCCCTCCCAACTCAACCTATTCTCTCTGTCTCTTTCCATTCTTCCTCCCTTCCCCCATTCTGAGACCTTCTGATGTGGCCCTTAGAATGTTGTGTATCCTCCAGGCCCTGTGAGTGATAAACCTTGTGATTTCATACATGCCTCACGATTATTGCAATTGTAATAAGGACCACAAGAGCCAGTCCAGCCACAACATTGACTGTGGTCTAAGGAACAAGCAGCAGGGCCCAAGGCCAGTGCCCAGGCATTTTCAACCTATAGCATTACCGTCAATAGGTTTTGACTTATAAGAAACAATGATAAAGTCAACAGTATCAGGAAGAGCAGTTGGAGTACTTATGTATAAAGAATGAGAAACAGCGGAAACCAGTTTGGCTCAGTGGATAGAGCGTCGGCCTACGGACTGAAAGGTCCCGGGTTCGATTCCGGCAAGGGCATGTACCTTGGTTGCCGGCACATCACCAGTAGGGGGTGTGCAAGAGGCAGCTGATGGATGATTCTCTCTTATCGATGTTTCTAACTCTCTATCTCTCTCTCTTCCTCTCTGAAAAAAAAATAAATCAATAAAAAATTATATATATATATATATATATATATATATATATATATATATATATATATATTTAAAGAATGAGAAACATAAAAATTAAAATTGAGGAGTCAGATTTTTCTGGAATGAAATCATATAAAAAGTGTGAGTAACCAAGCAAAGCTTTTCCAAAGTGAATAATACAAGTTCTGACTATTGTATCTATAAAATAAGAACAACTTCCTTACAATGATGTATGTCATTTGAGAATAAATTAATCTAAAAACAATCCATGTTGTCCATGAAATAAACTGGAATTTACATTCTAATCAAGGATGGAAAAAACTATGTGAGTTTAGAACAAAGCAGAAAGGGAAAACCTGTCTGTATAATAGATATAACGGAAAGTGTAATCAAATGGTTACTTAAATTGTTATAGCGAAGTTGAACTCAAACAAAAGTCAATTCCAGGAAATATTTAAAAGAAGCATGTTGTACACAATCTGATTAAAGGATCTTAATTTCAGGTTTTCAGTCTTGAAGCCATGAAATCAAGTGCAGTTTTTCAGACTCAGCACAGCTGTATTTTTTTGTTTGTTTGTTTTGTCTTGTTTTGTTTTGTTTGTGTTTTTTTTTTTTTTTTTTTTTTGGCTGCCATCCCAAAAAATCATTTCTGGGGCCCTTTTATGTCATTGTTCCTGAGACTGTAAATGAAGGGGTTCAGAATGGATGTGACCACAGTGTACATCACTGAGGCTGCTGCACTTGAGTGTGAGCTGTGGGGAGCAGCAGAGCTGAGGTACACTCTTGCACTGGTACCATAACATAAGGAGACAACTGAGAGCTGAGATGCACAGGTAGAAAATGCCTTATACTTCCCCGGAACTGATGACATTCTACATATGCACGACAATATTTTAGAGTAAGAGTAAACGATGCCAGTCTGGGGACCAACAGCCAACATCCCAGTTGTAAAATACATCATTGTGTCATTAAGAAAGGTGTCAGAACAGGCAGGTTTGATCATCTGCTTAATTTCACAGAAAAAGTGGGGGATTTTTAATTCTGCAGGGAAGGACAGTCTCGATATCATTAAGCTAAGTAACAAGGAATTCAAAACACTCATGAGCCAGGACACCAGAACCAGCAGTCCACAGAGCCAGGCATTCATGATGCCTGTGTAATGCAGTGGGTGAAAGATGGCTACATACCAGTCATAAGCCAACACAGTTAGAAGGAAGTTGTCTCAGCCTCCAAAGAGTGTGAGGAAATAAATCTGTGTGATGCATCCTGCATAGGGGATGGCTTTGCTCTGTGTCTGGATGTTCCACAGCATCTTTGGGATGGTGGTGGAGGTGAAAAAGATGTCTATCAAGGGCAGGTTGCAGAGGAAGGAGTACATGGATGTGTGGAGGTGGGAGTCTTAGCTGATGGCCAGGATGATGAGCAAGTTTCCAATCCAAGTGATCAGGTACATGGAGAGGAAAAGCCCAAATATGAGGGGCTGCAGTTCTGGTTCCTCCGAAAGTCCCAGAAGAAGAAATTCTGTAATTCATGTATCATTACCTCATCCTATGTGGTAGTGGACAAAACTTGGAAGAAAAATAATATGATTAATTGTACACATGTGGGTATTAAGATAGTAAAATTCTAGAATTTATGTTTTTCAGTCAAGAAATTATGTACTTGATATTAACTATATCACCTTTAAGGGGTCTGCTGTGACAACTGTAATCAGGAATTCTTGTCCTACATTCAGCTTTCCCCCAAGAGATCATGTAATATAAAGTCTTAGTGGAAAATTCCTTTATGCATTTGAGGAATTTATGTTGAGTACTAACTATCTTCTACTGTAAGAATATATCAATAGAATGCTGAGAAATAAAGTTTTCTACAATCCAATGATAGAGAAATGCCAGAAACTGATCATTGTCAACAACCTCCATTGCTCTGAAAGGTCAGAGGTAGTTCACTCACTGTTTAGTTGAAACATTGTTAGTTCATTGCTCTAAAAGGTCAGAGCTAGTTTGCTCACTACTTAGTTGAAACATTTTTAGCTGAAGGAGTCTCCACCTGTTGTCTTATGTAAATTTCTGTTATTGGAGTTTCTTGCCCAAGGGCTAAGGGTGTATCTCATAGCCTCAGTAAAAGGGATTAGGAAGGCCAGAGCAGTGAGTATCTTCTAGCTAGAGGTGGGTCCCCCGCCTGGCCCCCATTATTCCCAAAGTAATGCTTTTCTAGTCTTTCTTCATTTGTGTGAAGCTTTCTCCATAACTCGAACCCTGAACCGGGACCCTGAACCATGCTAGACTTGGAAAGGGATTCCCACAGAGAAAGAATATAAATAACCAAGTAGAAAAACATTTGCTCTGTCGGATAGTGGCAGATGCTATGAAAAAGAAAAGCAATGATAAAGTAGTCTGAATGTGAAAGGGCAGGGCGGGGCGAGGATGAGCTCCCAACTCCGTCCCGTAGGGCGGAGTTATCCCTAGCCCTCAAAACCCCTGCACTGGGAGAAATTCGCTCTCTTCCGCCATGCTGCCGGCATGAGTGGGAGGAGCCCATTGCTAGCATGGTACAGGCTCTTTTGTTTATTGCATCGGACTCGGCTCCCTGGTGGTCCTTGGGGATCACGAAGTCTGGGCATAACAAATGGAGATGATGTATTTTATTGAGAGTTCAGAAAGACTCATAAAGTGATATTTGAACAGAGTCCTAGAGGAAGACAGAGTGGGAGTCATGAAGTTATCTGGGGGAAGTGTGTGCCCTGATGTGGGAAGAGCCAGTGCAAAGACCCAGAGGGTGGCATCTGTTTCAGATATTCAAGCCTTCAACCCAGGCATGAGCCTTGACCAGGGATCCAATCATGACCTTTTGGTTCAATCACTGAACAGTATGGATGTTTGGGCAATGCATGATTTTTTTTTTTTAATCTAGACTGATCAAAATGACTTCTTAGCTGCAATAGCCTTCTAATGCATTTTAGGTAGCCAATTTTATCATCTAAAATTGTGACTAATTACTTTTACAAAAAACATGAACCTCCTATTGGTGTGTGTTTTTTCCTTTGGTTGCATTAGTTTGGAATTTCAGAACATTGATGACATACTACATGATAGTAGCAGGCATATTTACCCTCTGTATGAACTCCAATATTTTCCTGTGAGGTCTGAATCAGCTGATGACAAAGGAAACTATTTTATGATAGCTAAGAATTATCTTATGTAAAGTTTCTCACAAGTGCTTTTATACAGTATCATTTGCATATCTTAAGATGATTCTAGTATATTTGGATGATTTTTAATTAATTTATTATAAGATAATAGAGTTAATAAACTCTCAATATTAGATGCTCCTTGCTTTCATGGTGGACTGCTTCTGTTCATAATTTAAATCAGGTAGACTACAACTGAAGGGGGCCTTCGGAAGATAATTGTTTGCTAGGTTACTGGGCCCATCAGCAGAAACCACGGACAGCTCCTGACTGGACATCCATCCACTCACCTAAGTTCTCCTAGACCTAGAGCTAAGTTTTGAGGTACTTGAGGTTGACTTTAATAAACCCGGGCATAGGGAGAGTTATATTGGGAGGAAAGTCAGGATGGTGGATAGGTCTGACAGCTACATCAGCCAGGGTCTGGGGAGACAGAGCAGAGGCTATGTCATATAGATTTCTTGGACCTTCCCACAAAAAACAAAAAACAAAAACAAAATAAAACAAAACACAAAAACAAAAACAACAACAACAAGAAGCTAGATTTAACTTACTTTTTTAATTTTGCAAATTTGTATCTGATTTACTTACTCTTCATGTCTGAATTTACACACTTAAATCAGGGGTCAGCAAAGTACTCCCCAAGAGCAAATCCCACCCACAGCCTGTTTTTGTAAAGAGGTTATTTTAGTAGGCTGATGGTAGCCCCGTAAAGATATGTCTACATTCTAACCCCCAGTATCTGTAAATGTGACCTTATTTGAAAAATAGCTCTTTATAGATATAATTCAGGAACTCAAGATGAAATCATCCTGGATTAGCCAGGTGGACCCTAAAACCAATGACCAGGCTCCTTAGAAGATACAGAGTGGAGAGGCACAGAGAAAAGCAGACCATATGTCTCCTGAGATTGGAGTGATGCGGCCACAAAGCCCAGGGAAGCTTGGAGGCACTAATAGCAGGACGAGGCAAGGGGCTCAGTCTCCCTTAGAGCCCCTGCAGAGAGGGCAGCCTTCCTGACATCCTGAGAGAAGACTTCTGGGATCGGGAACCTGATGAAATAAATAAATAAATAAAAAGGTTGTTTTAATCCACCCCGGTTTGGGCTTAGTTGTTATAGAATCCATAGAAAATTAATACCTACAGCCAAACTTATCTGGGTGGGTATTTTGTATCTATAAAATGACTATTGTATCTATAAAATAAGATACAATACACTACAGTGTATTGTATCTTACTTTACACTATACTTACACTTACACTTACTTTCACACTAAAGTTGAGTAGCTGCAACAGAGCACTGATGGTCCAATAATAGTTCTTTACAAATATGTCTAGTTCTTTACAAATATGTTTGGCAGTGATTGCTCTAAGTCACTCTCAGGTACTGGTTTTGTATTTGAAGTATTCTTTCCTGTCATAAGGAAATGGTCCGAATAGCCTCGATGGCCAGGAAAAAAATATGTAACTAAGTGAGTTTAAAGATTGAATGCCTTTATCCCAGATAAAAAAAATTGGATAATTGGATCTAGGGAACTTGCACAAAGACATCCCACTTCAGCAGTACTTTGCTCCCCATCAAGTGCATCTTCAGAATTGATCTCTGGTTTTCAAAGTTGAGGCCAAGGGGGAGTTTCTGCGAGGTTCCTGTTTGGTCAGGGACATCACTAAATCTCTGGGTCAGACACTCCATGTGACTCACAGCAGCTCAGAAGCTCGTGACGTTATCCAGGCCATGTGTCCTGCATGAGCGCTTACATACACACCCTGGGGAGATGATGATTCCAGGGGAGGTGGACCCATCAGTAGGAAGGGAATATGCATCTGGCCCCCAAGGTGAACTCATGGAGATCAAAATGGCAGAAAAGTTGCCTTTTATTTATGGCCACTTGGTTTCAAGGGAGCTGAATTGCTCAGAGAACTGAGCAACAGTAACACAGTTCATTTAATGAGGAGCTCTGAGAATTCAGCCTCAGACCTCCCTCTGAAGACTCACCTGCAGCTCCTCAGCCATGGATAAGAGCATCCTCTCTGTGCCTCTCTAAGATGTTCACCTCCTCTGGAACCAGGACCTCACCCCCATTTCTTGCCCTTTCCATCTCAATTGTCCAAGGAAGGACCAGTAGAGCCAAGTCCAGTGAGTAATGCCATTGGGGGTGCTAGAGTCAGCACTGTGGGAAAGCATTGTGGGGAGAAGTAAAGCTTTCAATAACCGTGTCTTCTGGGGGAACAGTCAGGCTGATGAAATAGTGAAAGGGATGGACTCAAGATCCTGCATATATTTGGTGTCCTTAGGTCTGAAGGACTTTCTTGCAACTTATTCCTTCTCAATCTTTTTCTTCTCCCCATCTCAGAGCACAATCCCATGGCCTCTCTTCTCTCTGCTCAGTTCTCAGGATTCTTTCTATTTGAAAATTTGCATTTCCTTTTCTTTGTGAAGCATTGACAGAGTAAGGCAGCCTTGCAGAGTAGAAAAGCACTGACTTAGAGTCAGGGAGATGTGACTTCCAATTCACTCCCCTACAGCTAGTGCCTGTGAACCTGGGAACTCTTCTTACATTCTGTGGGTCTTTCTCTCATCAGCACAAGAGTGAGTAGAAGGAGATCTCTGAGAATGCTCATGGACCAGCAGGTGCCATGCATCAAGTGCCCAGGACCAGTGCACCTGGCTTTCTGCTGGGCTCTTCACTCTTATTATTTTCCCTCATTAGCAGGAACCTGCCTTTTAAACTGTTCTCCCATTTATTGCATTGAATTCCAGATTGTATTTACTGCCGCCTAAATTAAGACATGCCTTTCCATTGTGATCCACTATTTATGCACACACATATAGAAATACACACACACATAAACACGGACAAAGAGAACCATATACCCTCACTATGTTCGATGCACTCTAATATTTTCTTTTGTGCCTTCTTGACTCTATTCTATTTCACCATTCTGGGTCCTTTTGAAACTTCAATATCTAAAACAATTGTCATCTCAGGCCTTTTGCACTGCCTCTTTTCCTACCTAATTCCCACCCCAAATAGCCTCAGGTCTTCCACTCTGTCTTCCTTGAGGTTTCTGTTCAATTGTCATCTGGACTTAAAGGATCCATGAACATCCAGTATATATTAACACACATTTACTCTTTTATACCTACTTTTGTTTTTTATTCACATGACAACCATCTGACTTTTTATATGACATATCTGTTGTATATACATTCTTCTTATTATTATATTATAAGAATTTTGTTTCTTAGCATCCTATACACTTTCCATACAGGTGGAAACTATCAATAAATATTTCTCAAGTGCATGAAAGCATTCCTCATGAAAACAGTGTAATCCATGACCACCTTGGAAACAAAGATTGAGGAAGAGAGGAATTCCTAATCATAGATGTCATGGGGATGATATGTACACAAAGTAAATATTGTTGCTTTATTACAAAATGTAATTGTAGCATTTAAACTGTGCTTGTAATGGCCATTTGTGCAAAAACTAATCATGCTATTTCTTTTTCTTTTCTACTAGTCACCTCTACCCCATGGGACGTGGGAATGATACTCTGATTTCAGAATTTCTACTTCTGGGATTATCAGAAAAACCAGAACTGCAGCCCCTCATATTTGGGCTTTTCCTCTCCATGTACCTGATCACTGTGCTGGGAAACCTGCTCATCATCCTGGCTGTCAGCTCAGACTCTCACCTCCACACGCCCATGTACTTCTTCCTCTCCAACCTGTCCTTGGTAGACATCTGTTTCACCTCCACCACTGTCCCAAAGATGCTGGTGAACATCCAGTCACAGAACAAAGCCATCACCTATGCAGGCTGCATCACGCAGATGTATTTTTTTCTACTCTTTGGAGGACTGGATGACTTTCTTCTAGCTGTGATGGCCTATGACAGGTATGTGGCCATCTGCCACCCCTTGCACTATATGGTTATCATGAACTCCCGGCTCTGTGGACTACTGGTTCTAATGTCTTGGATCATGGGTACCCTGAATTCCTTGTTACAAAGTTTAATTGTCTTGCCATTGTCCTTCTGCACAAACTTGGAAATCTCACATTATTTTTGTGAACTCAAAGAGGTGCTCCAACTTGCCTGTTCTGACACCTTTCTTAATAACATGGTGCTGTATTTTGTATCTGTGTTACTGGGTGGTGGTCCCCTGGCTGGCATCATTTACTCTTACTCTAAGATAGTGTCCTCCGTACGTGCAATCCCATCGGCTCAAGGGAAGTATAAGGCATTTTCTACGTGTGCATCTCACCTCTCAGTTGTGTTCTTATTTTATGGAACAAGCCTAGGAGTGCATCTCAGCTCTGCTGCTACCCACAGCTCACACTCAAGTGCAGCAGCCTCAGTGATGTACACTGTGGCCACACCCATGCTGAACCCCTTCATATACAGTCTCAGGAACAAAGACATAAAGAGGGCCTTGAAAGGATTCTATGGAATGGCAAGTACAATGGGGACAATCATCCAGGAGTAAAAAGTGCCCTTGGTTTTGGGGCTACAGAACTAAAAACCGGAAATTGTGACTCTTAAATCACATTGTGATTTTTAGGCTTGCTCCTTTTTTTTTTTTTTTTTTTTCAAAAAGAAAGGGAAAGGGAGAGAGAGATGGAAAAATCAATGAGGCGAGTTTCATATTGATAGGCTGGCTCCTACATACTCCTGGTAAATGAACCTACTACGTAGCATGTGTCCAGACCAGAAATCCAATGGTCACCTCCTGCTTCATAGTTCCATGCTCAACCTCTGAGAATTACAGGCCAGGCCAGACTTACTGCTTTTATTTTTGTCCTTGAATTTCCTTTGTTTGTTTCAACTTCTCTATACACTTTATGTAACCATTTTATTAAGCTTCCTGCTTTGTCTGTTATATAGAAAGTTTCCCCTTTGTCCCTTTTTAATCTTCACAATGTTTTATCCAACGTTGGTCCGAAATAGTGAGAAGTTTTTATTTACTTCACCAGAAACATTGATGTCTAAAGAAAAATTTCTTCCCAAGTGACGTATGTTAGTATAAGGAATTTGTTCTCTTTTGTAGGTAGAACAGTAATAACTGGTATTACTCATGTAAAAAAAATTGCACTTGACTACCTAATTCATAGGTAGTCAAGTGCAATTCATGTCATAAAATATTTTTATGCCATAAAATATTTTTTAAAATTTCTTTATTGATTAATGTATCACATATTTATCCTCATCCCCCGTATTCTCATCCCAAGCCCTTCCCCACATATGCCCCCACCCCCCTGTTGTTTGTGACCACTGGTTAGGTTTATATGCATGCATACAAGTCTCTCCCTTCCCCTACCTCTCCTACCTTCCCTCTGAGGTTTGACAGTCTGATCAATGCTTCTCTGTCTCCAGGTCTGTTTTTGTTCATCAGTTTATGATCATTCCCCCAAACTGGTATTAAGTGCTACAGGAAAAACAAAATCTAAACATTAGCTACTGAGGACCTATAGACCTGGAGGTCAATCCAGAAACACTGCCACCCAAGGGTTGAATCATAAATTGACTCTTCTGTAAACACAAATAAAGGAGTATAAGAAATAAAGACCTACTTCCTGCTTGAAAATCAGGACTGTGGCCTACAACTCTGAGGAGCAGTGGAATGCAGGGAGCTTCAGTACTGTCCTGACTAGGAGACAGGCGTGCCAAACAGAACAGTAGAGGGAGTGAATGACCTTCACTACTGCACATTTTTATTTTTATTTCATTTTTTACTTAAGAAATAATATATTTTTACTTTTCCCCTCACTTGATTTTACCTTTTAAATTATTAAATTTTTATTTTCAATCAGTATTATAACTACTACTATTTTATCGTTTTTAAAATAAGTGTCATTTTAAAAAAGTGTCATTTTATTTTACTTTGGGATTACTGTTCTACATTTTATTTTCACCTTTTCTTTAGCATCATTTTACTCTATTTCAACTTTACCTTTATACCAACACTCTCTTCCTCACTTTCCCCTTTTGTTGTGCTGTTTATCTTACCCTATTCCTGCTTTAGATTTTCCCTGTTCCTTCTTTTGACCCCTGTTAAAATTTCACCCTACTTACATATCTAATTTCCAATCCCCTTCCCTAAGTCCATACACATGTCTCTCTTCTCTTTCTTCACTATCCCCAATTTTTTTTCTTTCTCTCTGTCCTTTTGTTGTGGTTTGCTTGATTGTTGATTATATCAGTTTCTTTATGCTTGTTTGTGAGATTGTTTTGCTTTTTCATTTTTTTTTGTTTTTGTGTGTTTTTTGTTTATGTTTTTTCTTGCCTTGCTTGATATTAGTTGTTGTTTGTAGTTTGCATTCATCTCTAGGTATTTGTTGTTGGCATTGGTTGGTATTAGTAGCTATTCTACTGGAGTTTTATCCCCATATAGTTTCCCCCCTCTTCTTACTTGTTCTCTTTCTTTTCTCTCTTACTTTTTTTCCTTTTCCCAATTTCATTTTTGCACTCTTTTTTTTTCTTCTTCTTTCTTTCTCATCCTCTAATTCGCCTTTCTCTGGTGGTCACATTTATTGGGGTTATTAACAGTGTGAATACATTTGTGTTCAGTGCCTTGTGGGTAGATCCCAAGAAAGTAAAAACACCAATCAGAAAGAATATATGCACCTGTATGTTCATAGCAGCACAATTCACCATAGGTTAGATTTGGAAACAGCCTAAAGGCCCAACAGCAGGTGAGTGTATTAGAAAACTGGTATATCTATGCAATGGAATACTATGCTGCTATAAAAAGAAGGAATTCTTACCATTTGCAGCAGCATGGATGGAACTGAATAGCATTATGTATGCTAAGTGAAAGAAGCCAGGCAATGAAATAAAAATACCACATGATCTCACTCATTTATGGAAAATGAAGAACATTATAATCTGATGAATAAAAAGATAGATACAGAGACAGTGAAACATCAAAAACAGTCTGTCAAATTACAGCTGGAAGGCTGGGGAGTGTTGGGGAGGGGGGAAAAGAGATCAACCAAAGAACTTATATGCATGCATATAAGCACAATCAATGGACAGAATACTCTGGGTTGGGGATGGGTGGGATGAGGACATGTGACAGGGGTTAGAGGAGGCTGGGGAAGGTCAATGGGGAAAGAGAGAAGATATATGTACTACTATATGTAATACTTTAAACAATAAAAATAAATAAATAAATAAATAGATAAATAAATAATAGGTTTAGAGACAAAAATTGACAAAGGGCCTGAATAAACACTTCTCAAAAGAGAAATAACAATGGCCATTAGACATATTAAAATCCTCAAGGTCACTAACCATCAGAGAGATACAAATTAAAACAATAATGAGGTGTTACTTCTCATCTGTCAGAATGGGCACCATTAACAAATCAACAAACAACAATTGCTGGCAAGGATATGGAAATAGAGGAACCCTAGAATACTGCTGGTTAGAATGCATTCTTTTGCAGAGATTATGGAAAATAGTATGGAATAAAAATCAAACGGTTGTTTAACCCAGAGATCCCACTTCTGGCAATATAGCCTAAGAATTCTCAAACACTAAATTAGGAAGAATATATGCACCCCTATGTTCATATTTATTGACTATAGCTTAGGTCTGGAAAGAACCCAAAAGCCCATGAGCAAATGAGTGAAGGAAAAAGCTGTAGTTCATTTACACAATGGAATACTAAGTAGCTGTTAAAAAGCTACCTCTTACCCTTTATGATAGCATGGGTGTACCTGGAAACTATAATGCTAAGTGAAATAAACCATCCAGAGAAAGAAAAATATTACATAAACTCACTATATGTGGAATATAATGAGCAAAATAAACTGATTAACAAAATAGGCCCACAGACATTGGATACATAGCACAGACTGATACATGACAGAGGAGGTGGAATTGGGAAGACAAGAAGGAATTAACCAAATATGTGTACATTTGCATAACCCATGGACATCAACAATAATGTGGGAAAGGCCTGGGGTGGGGGCAAAGAAGAGAATGGGGGACATTGGGAATACTGTGAACAATAAAAAGATATCTTCATATAAAGCAATGATTGACTTTTTTTTTCATGGAAAATTCTAGCTTAGGAGATGACTGCTTACTACAACCTCCTTTCAGTTAGAAAGTTTTAATTTCAGACCATTTTATGTGGTTGTATTAGGTTTCTGTTTTTTTAAGGCTACTAAAATATACTCCCCTCCCCCATGCCTGGTGAGCTTTTCAGTTTTTGTATGTGGTGTGTTTTTTTGTTTTTTTGTTTTTTGTTTTTGTTTTTTGTTTTCCACATGACAAAATTTGGAAGAGGATAATTATTTTTCTTAGGGCTATGAAGGAATCATAACTGTAGACAGCATTGGAATTTTCAAGCAGAAAGGGAAATAGAATTCATTAGAAAGAATACACTGCCATGACATGTTTGGCTCAGTGGATAGAGCGTCGGCCTGTGGACTGAAAGAACCCAGGTTCCATTCTTGTCAAGGTCATGTACCTTGGCTGCAGACACATCCACAGTGGGAGGTGTGTGGGAGTCAGCTGGTCAATATTTCTCATCAATGTTTCTAACTCTCTATCCCTCTGTAAAAAATCAATAAAATATATTTAGAAAAATACACTAAACAATCACTGACCCTAATGCAAAAAATCCCCTTATATATGAATATCAGAGTTCCATACTTTGCTGAGTACAGCATGAAAAGCAATACTTTGGAAGATTAAAAATGGCAGCAGAGTAGGATGCTGCTGCATGGATATGCTCCCAGGATCAAACTGGAATTATAACTGAAATACGGGAAGGCTTCCCTGAATAATCAATGGAAAACTCACAGGGGAGAACCCTGATACTCAAGGACAGAAGGTGGAGACCTTATAGAGACTGGTAGGAGAGGTGGAGGCATGAAAGTTCTTGCTGGGCACCCATAGATGGCAACTGAATTTCTGAAAAGATATCTAAGCTGTGGGGCATGCCACCAAGAGCTCTGGGATCTAATCCTGAAGCTGGGCTCCCCAAAGGAGAGCAGAAAACTGAGGGTATGTTTCAATTAGTAATTTTACTGGGGACGTAGCACAGGTGACCTAGGGCTCCTCAGCCACCTAGTGGACTTATACGGAGTTGCCAAGGTACTTACACGTGACAGAGCATAAATTTAAACACTAGGAGACAAATATTAATTGCACTAATCACACATGATTTATTTACCTAATGTTTGGTGGGTTCTAGAACTCGGCAAGCCACCCGGAGATCCACAGTAAAAGACACACACAGGACACAGTTGCAGCTGCAGCTCGTTGGTCGAGGCCTGGAGGTTCACTGATCAAAGAGAGTCGGTTGAACTCAAAGAGAGCTCTAGCAGAACTCTGAGCAGGAGTGGAAGGGGGAGCAGAGAGCGACTGTCAGTGGGGGAGCCTTCGGGAGTCTCTGGTTGATGCCTCTAACATTGCTTCTTTTATAGCCATTTCTGGGCCTTCCTCTGTTCTCTGTAGGTGTCACCAGTGGGTCTTCAGTGTGTCTTATCAGTGGGTCTCAGGCTTGTAATGGTTCTGGTTCCAGGCGGGAGTTGCTGGGAGTTGCCCAGTTATTGGGGCGTTCACCCAGTTACGAGGGCATTCCCACAGTTACTAGGTATAATATTCACTCTTAAATATAACAGATTAATATATTAGGTATTGAATTATATAATGCTAAATGTTAACACACTTCACGATTATAACAGGGCATGTTATAACATCTATCTGTGACAAGCAGTGGGGCAAGATGTGTTAAGGAGTAGCAGCTGAAAATTAGAAAAGAACCCACAAGTGGAGACTTGGCGGATAGAGCTCAGAAGCCAGACACCCTAAGTTTCCTGGGCTGAGCCATTCCCTCACACATCAGAAGACATATTTCCCACAGAGACATCAGCCTCACCTGGGGGAAAGACAGTGGATACACCCTATTGGAAAACACCTTGTCCTGAGGCCACTTAAGACATTAGATGTAACAATTAGACTTCAGGCAGAAGCAACTGCTCCACTCTGTTGCAAAAACTGTCACCACAACTGAGGACAATTGCTTAGGGGCAATTCATGTCAGAATCCAGTTAATCTATAGAAAGGGGAGATCTCTGGAGGCTTTGAGTGCCTGATTTAATTAATCAAAAACAGCCTTTAACATCATCCTGCACTAAAGATTGAGAGATATAGAGGATCTACCTAAAACATAATCACAAACCCAAACAGCAAACAAAATGAGGAAACAAAAACAACCCCCAAATGAAAGAACTAGCCCATTCTACAGAAGAAGAGATAAATGAAGCAGAGGTAAGAAATTTATCTGAAACAGAGCTCAGAGTAATGATGTTAAAAATGCTCAATAGGTGCTCGCTTCGGCAGCACATATACTAAAATTGGAACGATACAGAGAAGATTAGCATGGCCCCTGTGCAAGGATGACACGCAAATTCGTGAAGCGTTCCATATTTTTAGAGACCAAAGAAACAATACATAAGATCAACAAAACCAAGAGCTGGTTCTTTGAAAGGATAAACAAGATAGATGAACCTCTAGCCAGGCTAACCAAGAAACAAAGAGAGAGGACCCAAATAAACAAAATCAGAAATGAAAGAGGTAAAATAACAACAGACCCCGCCGAAATACAAAGGATTGTTACAAAATACTATGAACAACTCTATTCCAACAAACTGAACAACCTGGAGGAAATGGACATATTCCTAGAGAAATACAACCTTCCAAAACTCAATGAGGAAGAATCTATAAATCTCAATAGAACAGTAACTTGGGAAAAAATGGAAACAGTCATCAAAAAGCTTCCAGCAAACAAAAGCCCAGGGCCAGATGGCTTCACAGGAGAGTTTTACCAAACATTCAAGGAAGAATTAAAACCTATCCTCCTCAAACTATTCCAAAAAATCCAAGAGGAAGGAACACTTCCAAACTCCTTTTATGAAGCCAGCATCACCCTAATACCAAAACCGGATAAAGACAACTCAATGAAAGAGAATTTACAGGCCAATATCCCTCATGAACATAGATGCCAAAATCCTCAACAAAATTCTAGCAAATTGGCTCCAGCAGAGCATCACAAAGATCATACACCACGAACAAGTAGGATTTATTCCAGGAATGCAAGGATGGTACAATATCCGCAAATCAATAAACGTGATGCATCACATAAACAAACTGAAAGATAAAAATTATATAGTCATATCAATTGATGCAGAAAAAGCATTTGATAAAATCCAACACCCTTTCCTGATAAAAACTCTCAACAAGGTGGGAGTAAAAGGATCATACCTCAACATAATAAAAGCTATATATGATAAACCCACAGCCAACATCATACTCAATGGGCAAACACTAAAACCATTCCCCCTAAGAACAGGAACAAGACAGGTTTGCCCACTCTCACCGCTCCTGTTTGACATAGTACTGGAAGTACTAGCCATTGCAATTAGACAAGAAGAGGATATAAAAGGCATCCAAATTGGAAAAGAAGAAGTAAGGTTATCCTTAATTGCAGATGTCATGATATTGTACATAAAAAAACCCAAAAGACTCCATTAAAAAACTAACTGACTTAATAAATGAATTTGGCAATGTAGCAGGATACAAAATTAATGCCAAGAAATCTATGGCATTTCTATTCTCCAATAGTGAACTTGCTTAAACAGAGACTAAAAAGGCAATCCCATTTACCATCGCACCAAAAAAATTAAGATACTTTGGAATAAACTTAACTAAGGAGGTAAAAGACCTATGCACGGAAAACTACACAACACTGAAAAAAGAGATAGAGGAAGATGTAAACAGATGGAAGAACATACCATGTTCATGGATTGGTAGAATCAACATCATCAAAATGTCCATACTTCCCAAAGCAATCTATAGGTTCAATGCACTCCCAATTAAAATACCAACGGCATATTTCACTGACCTAGAAAAAGCTCTTCAAAAGTTCATTTGGAACAATAAAAGACCCCGAATAGCCACAGCAATCCTGAGAAAGAAGAGTAAAGTAGGAGGGATCTCAATACCAGATTTCAAGCTGTATTACAAAGCCACTGTTCAGAAAACAGCCTGGTACTGGCACAAGAACAGACATATAGATCAATGGAATAGAATTGAGAACCCAGATATCAACCCAAATCACTATGCTCAGTTAATATTTGACAAAGGAGGCACAAATATACAATGGAGCCAAGACAGTCTCTTCAATAAATGGTGTTGGGAAAATTGGACAGATACATGCAAAAGAATGAAACTGGATCACCAACTTACACCATACACAAAAATAAACTCAAAATGGATACAGGACTTAAACATAAGACAGGAAACCATAAAAATACTAGAGGCATCCACAGGCAGCAAAATCTCAGACATATGCCAAAAGAACTTCTTCACTGATACTGCCCCTATGGCAATGGAAGTTAAAGAGAAAATAAACAAATGGGACTACATCAAAATAAAAAAGCTTTTTTACAGCAAAAGAAACCATCAACAAAACAACAAGAAAGCCCTCTGTATGGGAGAACATATTTGCAAATGTTATCACTGATAAAGGTTTAATCTCCAACATCTAGAGACAGCTTATATAACTTAATAAAAGAAAGATAAATGACCCAATTAAAAAATGGGCAATGGATCTAAATAGAATCTTCTCAAAAGAAGACAGAAGGATGGCCAAGAGGCACATGAAAACATGCTCAAAGTCACTAATTGTCCGAGAGCTGCAAATCAAAACAACAATGCGGTACCATCTCACACCTGTCAGAATGGCCAACATCAACAAATCAACAAACGACAAGTGTTGGCGAGGTTGAAGAGAAAAAGAAACCCTCGTGCACTGCTGGTGGGAATGCAGACTGGGGCAGCCACTGTGGAGAACAGTATGGAGCTTCCTCAAAAAATTGAAAATGGAACTCCCATTTGACCCAGTAATCCCACTCCTAGGAATATATCCCAAGAAGCTAGAAACATCAATCAGAAAGGATATATGCACCCCTATGTTCATAGCAGCACAATTTACAATAGCTAGGATTTGGAAACAGCCTAGGTGCCCCTCAGCAGATGATTGGATCCAAAAACTATGGTACATTTACAAAATGGAATATTATGCTGCCATAAAAAAGAAAAAAATTCTCATCGTTTGTAGCAACCTGGATGGAATTGGAGAACATTATGCTGAGTGAAATAAGCCAGTCAATAAAAGAGAAATACCACATGACCTCACTTATTTATGGATGATAAAGAACATTATAAACTGAAGAACCAAAAGATAGATTTAGAGACAGTAAAGCAACAAGCAGACTGTCAAATTACAGCAGGGAGGTTGGGGAGGTCTGGGGGAGATAAGAGATCAACCGAAGGACTTGAATACATGCATATAAGTAAAACCAATGGACACAAAAGTCTGGGGAAGGAGGGTATGTACGGGAGGGGGGCATTGTTATATGTACAAAAAAATAATTTAATAAAAACACATATTAAAAAAAGAAAAAAATGCTCAATAGTAAGATAAAATATATAATAACTATGAAAAAGAACAGTCTGAGAAAAAGAATGATTTAACACAAATAAAAAAGAAACATTGAAAGAAATTCAACTGAAGGACTTGTATACATGCATATAAGTACAACCAATGGACACAAAACTCTGGGGAGGGAGGGTATATACTGGAGGGGGGGCATTGGTATATATACAAAAATAATAATTTAATAAAAAAGTATAATATACAAAAAAAAGAAAAGAAATGCACAGCATATTAGGGGAAGCTGAGGATTGAATCAGTAAATAAGAAGACAGAGTTGAAATATCACAGAATTAGAGAACCAAAAAGAAAAAGAAAAACACAATTAAGAAACAGAAGGAAAGCTTAAGGGAGTTGTGGGACAATGTGAAACCTAACAATATTAAAATAGCAGGTGTGCCAGAAGAGGCAGAAATGGATAAAGGAATAGAAAAGGTATATGAAGAAGTAATGGTAGAAAACTTCCCTAACCTGGTAAAGGAAAAAGTCACACAAGTTCAGGAGACACATAGAACCCCAAATGAGAAGAACCCAAACAGACTCACACCCAGACACATTCTATATAATAAAAGGCTAATATGCAAATCAACTGAACAGCAGAACTACTGGTCGCTATAATGTGCACTGACCACCAGGGTGCAGATGCTTAACACAGGAGTTGCCTTCTGTTGGTCAGTGTGTGGGCCTCTAGTAAAAATCAAAACTAAATAAAAAGAAAATGCAATACTTTGCACAGTAACAAAATTCGTGCTTAACAATTTTGCCTCTTCATATTTTAGGTCATCTCTGAAATTAAACCCATATTAGAATAATTAATAAAAACTTGCCTTTCTATATAGACTTCACTAGTAGATATACATTAGATAGTCAATTTTTGTCAGTGTCTATAGTAGGAATTGAAGACAATGAGCATCATAAAGCCGGGAGACCATTTATAAAGCAGAATAGCATGTTTGTAGTGTAATTGCCTGACACTGAACATTTAATTTCCAAGGCATTCATTTGAAAGATAACCATGTTGAATAAACATATGTCCACCTCTGTGGCAGGGCTATGAGATAAGCAACGTGGCCAACTACTGGTCCAGGAAGTCCTCTTTATGGAAATCTCTGGATAACATAGATAACTGTCCTCATGAGGGACTCTCCTTTTCACTTTTCACATGCTAACACCAGCGCTTAAGTTTTAATTTCACCAAGAAAGAGTGAAAATTTGAAATTCAATGTATCCTGCCTTGGACTATAATAGATGCAGAGACCACAGTTGTGTTTTCTCTTCCTTTTCCCCCTCTCTTCTACCTTCTCCTCCCTCTATCTCTTCCTTCTCCTCATTCTCATCTTTCTTCCACCGCCTGCTCCCTCACTCCCCATGACCTCCTGTGTGGACTTTAGGCAGGGTGTATGAGCAGGATTTGTGAGCAATGGACCTTGCTTTTACCAGGTTCTCTGAAGATTGCTGCTTGTGTGCATGTTGCAATCATAATAAGAACCACAAGGGCTGGTCCAGGCACAACAAAGGCTCAGGTCAGTTCATAAGAATTCAAGGCCCCTCGGGAATGCCCCAGCCATTTATAATGAATATTTTTTGTATCAGTTGCCTGAGACTTACATGGAACATCATTTAAAATCTACATTTTTAGGAAGAGATGATGATGGAAAAAATGAATGACAGATACAAAGTGAAAACTGGTTTCATATTTTCCTGTAAAATATAATTAAATTAAAGTCCTTAGATGCCACATGTAGTCTTGTCCATATGAGTAATAAACTGGGACTATTTTTTTTTTTCCTCAGGAAAACTAGAGGAGAAGAGGTTAGCCTAATATTTGTCACTTTAGAAGAAATTATTTTAGAGAAATCTAACTTGTACAATGAAAGATTTGGAAATTTCTAAATGTTACTGATCCAATGCTGAGAAAATCTTTGAGGTTGTATAAAAACTTTAAAAACAGAAAACTCTATATATTATAGCAGAAGCTTAATAAAGTGAGTAACTTATATAGAGAAGCTGAATACAAAACAGGGACATGCCTGGGAATAAAGAGAAAGAACCAGTTCTCTTCCACATGATCAATCACAGCTTCTGGTTTCAAGGGGTTGAGCCATGCAGCCAAGGGAACTTATTTAGCCCAGAACAAGTGACTTTTCATACCTGCCATCCCCAAGAAACAACTCAGCAACACCTTTATGTCTTTGTTCCCGAGACTGTAGATGAACTGATCAGCAAAGGTGTGACCACAGCGTACATCACTGAAGCGACTGAACTTAACTGTGAGCTGTGGATAGGAGCAGAGCTGAGATATATGCCTAGGATGGTACAATAAAATGAGGAGACTACTTACAGGTGAGATGCTCAAGTAGAAAATGCTTTATATTTCCCTGAACTGATGACATTCTACATAAGGAGTACAATCTTTTAGATCCCAGCTTGGGATCACCAGCCAACAGCCCAGTTGTAAAATACATCACAGTGTCATTAAGGAAGGTGTCAGAACAGGCAAGTTTGATCATCTGATTAACTTCACAGAAAAATTGGGGGATTTCTAATTTCACAGGGAAGGACAGTCTCAATATCATTAAGCTATGCAACAAGGAATTCAAAACACTAATAATCAGGACAACAGAGCCAGAAGTTCATGAGGACTATGTAATGCACTGGGTTGCAGATGGCGACATGCCTGTCATAGGCCATCACAATTAGAAGGTAGGTGTCCCAACCTTCAAAGAGTGTGATAAAATACATCTGGTTAACGCAGCCTCTATAAGTGATGACTTTTCTCTGTGTCTGGATGTTCATGAGCATCTTTGGGATAGTGGTGGATGTGAAACAGTTGTCTACTAAGGTCAACTTGTAGAAGAAGCAGTACATGGTGTGTGGAGGTGGGAGTCTGGGCTGACAGCCAGGATGATGAGCAGGTTTCTGAGCAAAGTGATCAGGTACATGGAGAGGGGAAAATCCAAATATGAGGGGCTGCAGTTCTGGGTCCTCTGAAAGTTTCAGAAGAAGAAATTCTGAAGTTGGGATATCATTGCCTTATACCATGTGGTAGTGGTCAAAACAAGGAAAAAAAAATAATATGATCACTTTTACACATGCTGGTATTAACAGAGTGAAATGCTAGAATTTATCTTTTTATGTTTTTCTGTCAAGAAATTAATTACTTATATTGAGTATGTCACCTTTAAGGGGTCTGCTTTGCTAACTATAGTTAGGAATTCTTGTCCTACACTCAGTTTACCCTTAAGAGGTCATGTGATATATGGTCTTAATGAAAAATTCTTTTATACATTTGAGGAATTTGCTAAGTACTGACTATCTTCTAGGGTAAGAGTATAGAATGCTGAGAAATAAAATTTTTTACAATCCAATGATGGAAAAAGAATATAAATTAACAACTAGAAAAACATATGCACTGTCGGATAGTAACAGATTCTATGAAAAAGAAAAACAAGCATAAAATAATCTGAATGGAGATGATGTATTTTAATGAGAGTTCAGAAAGACCTGAAAAGTGATATTTGACCAGAGTTGTAGAGGAAGTCAGAGTGGGAATCATGAAGTTATCGGGGGGAAGTGAGTGCCCTGCTGTGGGAAGAGCCAGTGCAAAGACCCGGAGGGTGGCATCTGTTTCAGATATTCAGGCCTTCAACCCAGGTATGAGCCTTGACCACGGATCTAACCCTGACCTTTTGGTTCATGGGTTAATGCTCAGTCACTGAATAGCACTGGCTGCTCAATGCCTTCTTGTTTTTACAACTAGACTGATCAAAATGACTTCTTAGTTGCAATAGCCTTCTGATGCCTTTTAGGTAGCCAATTTTTTTCATCTCAGAATGTGATTATTTTAATTTACCCAAGACATTAGCCTACTATTGCTTTTTCTCCTTTGGTTGCATTGGTTTGAAATTTCAGAACAGTGATGACATACATGATAGTAGCAGGCATTTGTTCTCTGTATGACATTCAAGCAGATTTCTTAAGTATTTTTTGGTCAGGTCTGATAGAGCCTCATGGCTTTCATGGGTGGACTGCTTCTGTTTATAATTTAAATCAGGTAGTCTGCACTCCTTACACTATCCTATAGATGTGAAGGGTGCCTTCATAAGAGAATTGCTTGTTAGGTTACTGGGACCATCAGCAGAAACCAAGGACAGCTCCTGGCTGAGCCTCCATTTAGCTAAGTTCTCCTAGAGCTAAGTTTTGAGGTACTTCAGGTTGACTGTAATGGACACTGGCATAAGAAGAGTTATACTGGGAGGAAAGTCAGGATGCTGAATGGGTCTGGCAGTTACATCAGCCAGGGTCGGGGGAGACTGAGCAGAGCCTGTGTGATATAAATCTACTGGAGCTTCCTACTAGCAGAAAAGAATTCAGATTTAACTTTTTAAAAAATATGTTTTTATTGATTTCAGAGAGGAACGGAGAGGAAGATAGGAACATCAATCATGAGCGGGAATCATTGATTGGCTGCCTTCTGCACATTAGACTGAGCCCCAATTCAGGCTTGTGCCCTTGACTGGAATTGAACCTGGAATCTTTGGGTCCACAGACTGATGGTTTATCCACTGAACAAAACCAGCTAAGGCTAACCTTTTCTTATAATTTTACAAATTTGTGTCTGATTTACTTACTGCCCATGTCTGAATCTACACACTTAAATCAGGGGTCAGCAAAGTACTTCCCAAAGAGCAAATCCCACCCACAGCCTGTTTTTAGAAAGAGGTTTTATTAATAAGGTGATGGTAACCCTGTAAGGATATATCTGCATTGTAAGCCCCAGTAACTGTAAATGTGATCTTATTTGAGAAATGACTCTTTAGAGATAAAATTAAGGATCTCAAGATGAAAACATCCTGGATTAGCCACTTGGACCCTAAAACCAATGAACAGGCTCCTTATAAGATACAGAGTGGAGAGGCACAGAGAAAAGCGGACCATATGTCTCCTGAGATTGGAGTGATGCAGCCACAAAGCCCAGGGAAGCTTGGAGGCACTAATAGCAGGACGAGGCAAGGGGCTCAGTCTCCCTTAGAGCCCCTGCAGAGAGGGCAGCCTTCCTGACATCCTGAGAGAAGACTTCTGGGATCGAGAACCTGATGAAATAAATTCGTGTTGTTTAAGCCACCCAGCTTGGACTTAGTTGTTACAGAAGGCACAGAAAATAAACACATATAGCCAAGCCACTCTGTGTATTTCCTACGTTTGCTTTCTCTCTACAATGACAAAGTTAAGTAGCTGCAACAGAGCACTGATGGCCCAATAATAATGTTTATCTAGTTCTTTACTAATATTTTTGGTAGTAACTTCTCAAAGTCACTATTTAGGTACTCGTTTTATATTCAAAGTACTCATTTCTGTCATAGATAAATACAATACTATGAATAGCCTCAATGGCCAATATATATATTCTGTGAGTTTCCTATTTAGAATGGATGTGATCAGGGACATCACTGAATCTCTGGGTCAGACACTCCATGTGACTCACAACAGCTCAGAAGCTCATGATGTTATCCTGTCCATGTGTCCAGCATGAGCGCTTACATACCTTGGGGAGATGTTCATTCCAGGGGAGGTGAACCCATCAGTAGGAATTGAATAGGCACCTGGAGTTGAATGTTCACCTCCAGATGAACCCACTGAGACCAAACTAGCAGAAGAGTTGCCTATTACTTATGGCCACTTGGTTTCAAGGGAGCTGAATTGCTTAGAGAAATAAGCAACAGTAAATCAGTTCATTTAATGAGGAGCCCTGAGAATTCAGCCTCAGACCTTCCTCTGCAGACTCACCTGCAGCTCCTCAGCCATGGATAAGAGCATCCTCTCTGTGCCTCTCTAAGATCTTCAGCTGCACTGGAACCAGCAGTTCACCTGCATTTCTTGTCCTTTCCACATCAATTTTCCAAGGTAGGAAGGACCAGTAGAGCCAAGTCCTGTGAGTGATGCTGTTGGTGGTGCCAGAGTGAGTAGTGTGGGAAAGCATCGTGGGTAGAAGTAAATCTTTTAATAACAGTGTCTTCTGGGGAACAGTCATGCTAAGGATATAGTGAGAGGGATGGACTCAAGATCCTGTATGTCTGGTGTCCTTAGCTCTGAAGGACTTTCTTGCAACTTATTCCTTCTCACCATCTCAGAGCACAATTCCATGGCCTCTCTCCTCCAACAGCCGAACCTGAACCCTCCCTTCTATCTGCTCAGTTCTCAGGATTCTTTCTACTTCAAAATTTGCATTTCCTTTTCTTTGTGAAGCATTGGCAGAGTGAGGCAGCCTTGCAGAGGAGAAAAGCACTGACTTAGAGTCAGGGAGGTGTGACTTCCAATTCACTCTCCTACAGCCAGTGCCTGATGGACCTGGGAACTCTTCTTATTGTACATTCTGTGGGCCTTTCTCTCATCAGCAGAGTGAGTAGAAGGAGATCTCTGAGAATGCTCACGGACCAGCAGGTGCCATGCATCAAGTGCCCAGGACCAGTGCACCTGGCTCTCTGCTGGGCTCTTCACTCTTATTATTTTCCCTCAATAGCAGGAAATAGCCTTTTAAACTGTTCTCAGATTTATTGCATTGAATTCTACATTGTATTTAGTGTTGCCCAAATTAATACATGCCTTTCCATTATGTTCCAGCAATTTTTGTGCGCATCACACACACACACACACACACACCTGAACAAAAAGAACTATATATGCTCACTATGTATGATGCACTCTAATATTTTCTTTTTGTGCCTTCTTGACTCTATTCTATATCACCATTCTTGGCCCTTTTGAATCTTCAATACCTAAAATAATTGTCATCTCAGGCCTTTTGCACTGCCTCTTTTCCTACATAACCTCTACCCCAAATAACCTCATGTCTCCCACTCTGTCTTCCTTGAGGTCTCTCAATTGTCACCTTGTTTGTAGGGATCCCACCTACTCTTTTATACCTACTTTTGATTTTTATTCATATGACACCATCTGACTTTTTATATGACATGTGTTGTATATATATATTAATTATCATTGTATTATAAAAATTTTGTTTCTGAGCATCCTATATACTTTCCATACAGGTGGAAACTATCAATAAATATTTCCCAAGTGCATGAAGGCATTTCTCATGAAAACAGTGTAATCCATGACCACCTTGGAAACAAAGATTGAGGAAGTGAGGAATTCCTAATCAGAGATGTCATGGGGATGATATGTACACAAAATATATATTGTTGCTTTATTACAAAATGTAATTTTACCATTTAAACTGTGTTTGTAATGGCCATTTGTGCAAAAACTAATCATGCTATATATTTTTTTCTACTAGTCACTTCTATCCCATGGGACCTGGGAATGATACTGAGATTTCAGAATTTCTACTTCTGGGATTTTCAGAGGAACCAGAACTGCAGCCCCTCATATTTGGGCTTTTCCTCTCCATGTACCTGGTCACTGTGCTGGGAAACCTGCTCATCATCCTGGCTGTCAACTCAGACTCCCACCTCCACACACCCATGTACTTCTTCCTCTTCAACCTGTCCTTGGTAGACATCTATTTCACCTCCACCACCATCCCAAAGATGCTATGGAACATCCAGTCTCAGAGCAAAGCCATCACCTATGTAGGTTGCATCACACAGTTGTCTTTTTTTCTACTCTTTGGAGGACTGGATGACTTTCTTCTAGCTGTGATGGCCTTTGACAGGTATGTGGCCATCTGCCACCCCTTGCACTATATGGTCATCATGAACTCCCGTCTCTGTGGACTGTTGATTCTGGTGTCCTGGGTCATGAGTGCCCTGTGTTCCTTGTTACAATGTTTAATTGTGTTGCCATTGTCCTTCTGTACAAACTTGGAAATCCCGCACTATTTTTGTGAACTCAAAGAGTTGGTCCAACTTGCCTGTTCTGACACCTTTCTTAATAACATGGTGATGTATTTAGTATCTGTGCTCCTGGGTGTTGGTCCCCTGGCTGGTATCATTTACTCTTACTCTAAGATAGTGTCCTCCATACGTGCGATCTCATCAGCACAGGGGAAGTATAAGGCATTTTCTACCTGTGCCTCTCACCTCTCAGTTGTCTCCTTATTTTATGGTTCGAGCCTAGGTGTGTATCTCAGCTCTGCTGCTTCCCACAGCTCACACTCAGGTGCCATAGCCTCAGTGATGTTTACTGTGGTCACACCCATGCTGAACCCTTTCATCTACAGTCTCAGGAACAAAGACATAAAGAGGGCCCTGAAAAGAGTCTTGGGGATGGCAAGAACAAAGGGGACAATCATCTGGGGGTAAAAAGTGCCCTTAGTTTTGGGGCTACAGAAAACCAGAAATTGTGACTCTTTAATCCCTTTGTGAATTTTAGACTTGCTCCTTTTGTGTTTTTAAAAAAATGTATATTTATTTATTACAGAGAGGAAGAGAGAGGGAGAGAGAAATAGAAACATCAATGATGAGTGTATAATGTTGATAGGCTGCCTCCTGCATACCCCTTCCTGCTAAATAAACCCACTTACCTGGGCATGTGTCCTGGTCAGAAATCTAATGGTGACCTCCTGGTTCATAGGTTGATGCTCAACCACTGAGAAATACAGTCCAGATCAGAATTGTAGCTTTTATTTCTGTCCTTGAATTCCCATTGTTTGTTTCAACTGCTCTATACAATTTTAATAACCATTTTATTAAGCTTCCTGCTTTGTTTGTTATATAGAAAGTTTTCCCTTTGTCCCTTTTTAACCTTCACAATATTTTCTCCAACCTTGGTCAGAAATAGTGAGAAGTTTTTATTTACTTAACCAGAGACATTGATATCTAAAGAAGAATTTTTTCACAAATGACATATATCATTGTAAGTAATTTGTTCTGTTATGTAGGTAGAATAGTAATAACTGGTATTACTCATGTAAAAAAATTGTACTTGGCTATGTAATCCATTGTATAATTTTATGCCATAAATTTTTTTTAATTTCTTTATTAATTATAGTATCACATATTTGTCCTCATCCCCTCATTCCCATCCCAAAGCCCTTCCCACGTAGGCTCCCACCCCCCTGTTGTCTGTGACCACTGGTTATGCTTATATGTATGCATACAAGTCCTTTGGTTGATCTCTTTCCCTTCCCCCACCTCCCTTACTTACCCTCTGAGGTTTGATAGTCTGATCAATGTTTCACTGTCTCAGGGTCTGTTTTTTTTTTTTTTTTATCAGTTTATGTTGTTCATTATTTCCTCTAGATGAGTGAGATCATGTGATACAAGAAATACACTTATAAGAACTGAAAATGAGATAAGCAATAATGCTTATGCTATGAGGCAAATGAATCAGTCTATAGTGAGTTTCTTTCTGGGCCAACAGTTCTTTTGAGTCCCAATTTCTATGTCAAATAGTTCCTTAAGTGTACATGTCAGCAATGATATTTCACGTCTGGATGGTGGAAAAGGGTGATGATGCAGGTCTGACTCTCTCTGGTTTGGTCCTAGGCAACCTTCAGTGATACACAGCTGCTGACTGCTAGTATGGCAAGGTAATGCTGGCATCTTCCATCACTGGACTGCTTCTCTTCTGTCTTCATGGCTGGAACAGTCCTGTCAATTCTTCTCTGTTGCAGGAATCCACATAGTCTCAGAGTTGTTTTCTGAAAATATACAAACCTATTCTTGACCAAATATTAATAAAGAAATATTTTCTATAAATTTGACTTGGGATCCTTTTTCATTTTTTGCCCAAATAATTTTCCTTTGGCTTGTTTTGACACCATGTGTGTTTTTCATGGACCTTTTGCTGTTAGCATTATAAATGAAAGTTAATTTTCAAAAGTATAATTTTTCTAGATATAATTTAGTTACAGTATATTTTCCCTTACATGATATTTTTCTACTATCCCCCTTTTTTATTTAAATATTAGGAGGCTTTTGAAAATTTTATAATGTAATCTTGATAGCTTTTACATTTTAATTTTTTGCACTAAAATATGACTGCTTTAGGTTCATTACATGTTATGCAATTTTACCATGAGATGAACTACCAATAAAAATTTTAGTTAACACTTTAGGAACAGCTTTTTGCCCAATACAATCAATTTTTCTAATATTGTTTTTATTATTAGACAACCAGTCTTGAATATTCTGGTCAAACAACAGTAAGATAATCTGTCATATGGACCCTGCATATCCCCCACAGAATGAAGAGAGGATCTGTATGATGGAAATCCTTCCTTCCCTCCTTTTCCCTCAAAGAAAAGATGTTATGGCTCCCAAATAATCCTTTTTTCCCCATTGTTAATAGCTCTTTGTCCATCCATCCTTCTTATGAAAATGTTCTATTTTGTACATCCCCTCAGAACTTCCTTTTAGTTTCATATAGGATGCTATCTGATTCATGAATCACTTAATAAAGTCAATGAAATCTGTAAATTAACTTGGTTGAATTTTTATTTTTAATATATGTAAAATGCTAAGTAGTTTCAATCCAATCTCTATCAAAATTCCAATGTCATTTTTTCTTCCTACAAAAATAGAACAAACCAAAAATTTGTGTGGCACTGCCTAAGACCCTGATTAACCAAAGCAATTCTGAGAAAGCAAAATAAAGCTGGAGGCAACCTATTCCCTGATTTCAAACTATATTCTAAAGCCATAGTAATGAAAGCACTATAGTATTGGCATAAACACAGACATATAGATGAACAGAAAAGAACAGACAGCCAAGAAATAAGCCCACACACAGAAGGTCATTAATTCAGGAGAAAGGAACCAAGCATGTGAAATGAGAAAAGAACAGTATCTGCAATTAACTGTGCTGGGAAAACTGGATAACCACATGCAAAAGAATGAAACTGGGTCACTATTGTAAGGGTTCAGAATGAGTCACACCAAGACATGTACTTGTATTATTTTTGAGCTGAAGACATCTGAGACCATGGGAGTCCAAGAGAAACTTTTACCTCTCCCTTAAAGAATTTAAATTTTGGGTCTTTCCCATAATAAGAGTTATCCTGCTCCTATTTAATAAAAATGTAATATGCAAATTTACCCTTTTACCCTCACACAAGATGGCCTCACCAATGTGGTCAAAGTTGGTTACCACAAGATTGCTGGCAGCAGAGGGTGGTTGTGGGAGATCAGGCCTGCAGGGGAGAGCAATTAGGAGTGACTAGGCTGGCAGGGGAATGCAATTAGGGATTACCAGGCTAGTAGTGGAGAGCAGTTGGGAATGATCAAGCTTGGAGAAGAAGGCAGTTGGGGTTGACTGGGCTGGCAGGGGAGGGCAGTTTGGACAATTGGGACCGTAGGAAAGAAGTTGGCATTGATGAGGCTGGCAGGGGAGTAGTTAGGGGGTGATCAGGCTGGCAGGCAGGCGAGCAGTTGAGAGCTAGCAGTCCCGGATTATGAGAGGGATGTCTGACTGCCAGTTTAGGCCAGATCCTTTTAGGCCTGAACCAGCAGTTGGACATCCCTTGAGGGGTCCCAGATTAGAGAGGGTGCATGATGGGCTGAGGGACATCCCCTGGCCCCTCCGTGCACAAATTTTGTGCACCAGGCCTCTAGTCAGAGGTAACATTTATGACCTATATATAGGGCAGGGTAAATTTCTAATTACTGAATATCTGCTCTTTTTATTGTTATGCAATGTCTGTCCTTCCTCCCTTCTAAAGCCTCAAGAGCTTTTTACCCCATCTTTAGCTTAGAATGTCTTATATATACTACCTCACTTCTCTTCCTGTCTCTGAACCGCTCACGTACGTTTCTGAGTAGACTCCACTTGGAGATAGATATTTGGTAATATCTAAAATAATAATTTTTCCAGATTCATGACACACCTACTACATGAGCACTCATGTTACCATCACCCAATAAGTTCCCTTTTTATGTTAAATTTAATGATTTTATTTTGAAATAAGTAATATATGAAATTTTATTTTGTACTAGAAGCAGTTTCAAACAAGCAGAGGGAGAAACTTCACATTACACAATAGATATATCTAGGGAACAAAGTTTATTTGGAATTACACACAGGAATAGAGAGAATTTGTGTGATATTTACACAAGAATTAATATGTTATAAACTTCCCCTTTTGAAATCTCTGAGTAACCTAGACAACTAACCACATGAATGACCCTGCTTTTCCTTCCACTGCCTCAATTCCTGTTCTTAGGTTTTAAATAAAATCAAACTCAAGATATATAAAGTACTCATACAACTCAACAAATGGAAGACAAATAGCCCAATCAGAAAATGGACAGAATACCAAAATAGAGATTTCACCAAAGGACACAGAAATGGCCAACAGTCATATGAATAAATCCTCAATGACACTACTCATCAGAGAGATGCAAATTAAACCAAAATGAGGTGCCTCCTCATACCTCAATAATTTCCAGTCAAGGCACATGCCCAGGTAGTGAACTGGATACCAAGGCGGGGATATCCTTGTAAGGATGTAGAGAAATGAGAACCCTATTACACTGCTGTTGAGAATGTAGATTGGTACAGTTTCTGGAGGAAACAGTATGGAGTTTCCTCAAAAAAAAAAAAAAAATGGAACTGCCATTTGACCAGTGATCCCACTTCTGGGAATATAACATAAGACGTCTGAAACACTAATCAGAAGGAATATGTTCCTCTATGTTCATAGCAGCATTATTTAAATAGCTAAGATCTAGAGACAGCCGAGGTGCCCATCCATTGAAGAATGGATAAAAACAAACCGGTGGTACATTTACACAATGGAATACTATGCAGTGGTAAAAAAAAGAAGAAAAAAAAGAATCTCTTACCCTTTGAAATAGCATGGAGGTGCCTGGAGATTATTATGCTCAGTGAAATAAGTCAGTCTGAGAAAGACAAGTATCACATGATCACACTTATATGTGAAATCCATGAACAAAATAAAGTGCCTAACAAAATAGATCCAGAGACATGGAAGCATGCAACAGACTGTGGGTCCTCAGAGGGAATTGGTGGGTGTGGATGGGAGAAAAGAAATAAACTAAAGAACTTACATCCATATGTAAAGAACCCATGGACACAGATAATAGTGGGGTGAAGGCCTGGGAGGGGGGAGGTTCAGGAGAGGGGAGAAGTGAGGTCATTGGTGAAAAAAATGGAGAACATCTATAATACTTTCAATAATAAAGATACATTTTAAAAAAGCAAACCTACGCCGAAACCGGTTTGGCTCAATGGATAGAGCGTCGGCTTGAGGACTGAAAGGTCCCAGGTTCTATTCCGGTCAAGGGCATGTACCTTGGTTGCAGGCATATCCCCGGTAGGGGGTGTGCAAGAGGCAGCTGATCAATGACTCTCTCATCGATGTTTCTAACTCTCTATCTCTCTCCCTTCCTCTCTGTACAAAATCAATAAAAATATATATATCGATATATAAAAAAAAAAAAAAAAAGCAAACCCACAAAACCATAGCCATCATGCCCTTGGACCTCAAAAGAGGCAGAGTCCTTCAGCCCAAGTCCATTTCTCTCTCTCTTATTTACACACATATGCATACACATAGATTCCCTTGTGGCTTATGGGATCACAGGATCTGTGAGTAATAAACCTTATGTTTTCATAGTTCCATGATGGTTGTTGTAATTATAAGAAGGAACACAGAGTCCATCCACCCAGGGCTTTACTCTGGTCTCGATCCCCAGGAGGGGGTATGCAATAGGGGGCATGCAGGAGGAATAGTAGTAGGAACCCGGCTGGTTGTCACGATTCCTATTCTATTGCATCAGTATCAATAGCCTGATAATTAAAGGGAACAATAATAAAATCCTATATAAGATTATAATAGAGTAATATGAAAATTAACCATTATTCCACAACAAAAATGGCAGTGCCCATAGCCACAAGATGGTGGCACCCAGTGCTTTTAGTCCTGCTGGAGTACACCAAAGCCGCAAGATCCCCCAGACATGGCAGTAGCCTGGGCCGGGGTCTCATGCTGGCAGGGCCTGGCAGCCTCACTGCATGATCACCCTGCCAGCGCGGCAGCCTGGGCTGGGTTCTCAGCCTGGCCAGGGTGCGAACCCCTTCCAGTGGTGGCAGCCTGGGGTCTCAACCACTGAGTCACACCAGCCAGGCAGATCTGGAGGAATTTTAAATGTTTCTTTTTAAAAATACATATTTTATTGATTTTTTACAGAGAGGAAGAGAAAGGGATAGAGAGCTAGAAACATGTATGAGAAACATCGATCAGCTGCCTTCTGCACACTCCCCACTGGGTATGTGCCCCAACCAAGGTACATGCCCTTGACTGGAATTGAACCCTTGAGTCTGCAGGCCAATGCTCCATCCACTGAGCCAAACCAGTTAGGGCTGTCCACTATGCTAAAGAAAAAACCCTATCTAATAAAGAGGGAATATGCAAGGGAGGGCATTTGGGGGTGACTGGGGTTTTAGAGGAGGGCAGTTGGGAATAATTGGGCTGGCAGGGGAGCAGTTAGGCATGGATCAGGCTGGCAGGGGAGTGATTAGGGTGATCAGACTGACAGGCAGAAGCAGTTCGGGGCAATCAGGAAGGCAGGCAGGTGAGTAGCTGGGAACCAGCAGTCCTAGATTGTGAAAGGGTTGTCCAATTGCCTGTTTAGGTATCCATGGGATCAGGCCTAAAAAGGCACTTGGACATCCCCCAAGGGGTCCCAGATTGGAGAGGGTGCAGGTTGGGCTGAGGGACACACCCTCTCCTCCCATGCACAAATTTCATGCACAGGCCTCTAGTGAATTTATAACAGCTTCTAGAATGAATGAATACACTATGCATTCAAAATTACATGCAAAATGATTTCTGGTTCTAAAGGCCTAGAACTACCTTCACCTGACTCTAACACAGCCACACCCTTCTACTCAAAGTGTGGTCCACAGACCAGCACCTTCAGCAACAATACCACTTGGGAACTTGTTTGATTCAAAGAATCTCTGAGCCCACCAAGACCTGCATTTGAACTATAATCCTGGTAACTTATATGCACCACTGAAGTTGGAGAAGTGCTGGTCTAGACTAGATTTTCTCACCTCATGCTGGCATTAGGGCAGGACAATTATTGGTGGAGGGTATTATAGGTGTTGAGCAACATTCCTCCAGGCATTGCCAAATATTGCCAGGGGCAAAATCATCTCGGGTAGATAACCGTTGGCCCAGAGTTGGAAAATTGGAAGCAACCTGACAGATTCCAATCAAGGCCCATTCCTTATTTAGCTCATAACTTTCAGCAAATCAATAAACTTTTTTCAAACTCAATTTTTGTAAAGAGAATGGAATTCATAATATAAAGGACATTTTGAAAAATTAAAGCAGGCAGACTTTAAGGTACTAAGCTCAAAATATATGACATAAAACTATCAAAATAAATATTTTATAATGAGGTACTAAATAACAACTCTTCACTTGTGAAATGAGTACAAAATTCCTTATTATTTTGACAAGTATGTCAGGAAGCCAAAGAGTGTGAAGCCCAGGATTCCATATCAAAGGAACTCAGTCCTTTTTTTGGAAAGGAAAATAACAATTCTCTAGAGAGACATCAGGACAGTGTCCCCAGCAGGCATCACTTCTTGAGTATCACAGGGTCCTGGTTTTGATGGGCTCCATAATCTCAGACATGGAAGACAATGGTCAATCAGTGTTGGAATAAGGTAGTAAGAGGTTAGATCTCTGGAAAGCATGTAAGATCAAGACAAGGCATCATAAAAACTAAACTCACTTGATTTTTAACCTAGTCTCTTGGGATCAGAGAATCATTAGGAAAATTTTCTTTCTGTTTATTTCAGAGGACAAGAGGGAAATCATGAGCGTAGATGTTTAAATGACACAAGGGAAATGTGCCAGATGAGCAGGTATAGAGAAAACTGTAAATCTCTCCCATGTGCAGTCCTCAGCTTGTACAATGTTGGGGGACAGGACATGGTTGTGGCTTTTGATTCCTAAGCTGGCTCAGGGACTGACGCTCTACTCCTTCCTGCTGTCTGGTGTGGGGAAGAGCTTCAGTCTCATCATCAACCATCCAGAGAGCAATTCAGACTTCCACACGGAGAACTTCCTCTCAGAGACCCATCCAGGTGAGTCTAGTAAGGCAGCAGGTACATCAGGAAAGGGTCAGGGAGGATGGAACCTGCCAGCTTTTACCTGAGTCACTGTGACCCTAATCAGCCCAGCCCATAGACCTTATGTCTTTGTTTGTATTCTTGGGTAAGTAAAGTAACTCACCTATACTCAACTTACTTAATATGTTAATATGTATGTATCTCTTTGAATCTGCAATATATGGCCCATAGTGGACAACTGGGTGGTGGGAATGGGAGTCCAGTTGGATGACATTGTAGAATGAGTGGGATGCATAATGGCTGTAGGGAAATGAAAACATATTGAGGAGCTTTGCTGTTCAGGGAGAAGGAGATAGAGTGTTAGGTGTGGAGGACAATCCAGTGAAGTGAGAATGTTTGTATTAAATTTCTAAGACGAGGTGTATTTGAAATTGCTTTGTGTTTTTGAAAAGATTCGGACTAATGAGTGTAGATATGAGTATCTTGAAACAGCAGTACGTGAGACATACATTGCAGTCTCCTCTCTCATGCTGGCATTCACATGAAAAATATTTAATACGTCTAAAGAGGAATACTAAATAGTTCTCCTTCATCACTCGTGAGGCTGCATATATTTTGGGTTTTGTATTCTTTTACTTTCTATATTGTGAAGTTAGTGGAAATTCCTGTCCCACACTCAGCTTTTTTCTGCAGTGGTCATTTTTTCATACTTTGAATGAGAAATTCTGCCATGCACTTGGGGAATATAAATTGAGGACTCACCATCTTCTAGCTCAAGAGTATAGTGTGCTGAGAAACAATACTTCTTACAGTTCAGTGATAGAGAAATTAAGGCCACACGTTGTACCATAGGTCTTAATGACACAAAGGCACATAGTTCACAACAGTTTACATGTATGTAATGAGGACTTCACTGTTCCAGCTAATGGGGTGGAATATCTCCAGATAGTTTTAAATTTTCTTCTTTACTTCATGTGGGTTTTCCAAGTAAAATGTCCTTACCCAAGGAACCTAATAAGTAGAGAGACTTAAACTAAGTTCCATCTAAGGTGTTTTGCTGAATAGATTACTCGATGAGATTTCCATTGCTGCTGTAAAACATTGCTGCAGTCTTTGTTGAAAGTGAACATATATATTCAGGCCCAGGTGCCAGAAGCCTGAAATGAGTCTCATATCAAGATGTGGGCAGGACTGGGTTCCTTCTGGAGGCTCAAGGAGAATCTGTCTTCTTCCCAATTCCAGTTTGCACTGCTGACCACCTGCAATCCTTGACTCGGGGCTTTTCCTCCCTCATCAAAGCCAATAGTGTAGTCTTATCTGGTTTGGCTCAGTGGACAGATCATCAGCCTGTGGACCAAAGGGTTCTGGTTCAATTTCAGTCAAGGGCACATGCTGGGGTTGTGGGCTCAATTCCTGGTAGAGGGTTTGCAACAAGCATCCAATCAATGATTCTCTCCCATCATTGATGTTTCTATCTCGATCTCCCTCTCCCATCCTCTCTGAAATCAATAAAAATATATTTAAAATAAAAACAGTAGTGTATATTTTCATCTTGCCTCTCCTTTTGCATCTAGAGGACCATTGTGTTTACCATAGTTCCATGGAGATGATCCGGGCTCATCTTCTATTTTAAGTTAGCGTCCTCGCTGATTTTGCTCAGTGGAGTCAGTGTAGGCCTCCAGGGCGAAGGGTCCCATCATGTGCTGGGGAGTGGGAGTGCGGGGAAGAAGTCAGGGGGGAAAAGGAGACATATGTAATACTGTAAACAATAAATGATTAAAGAAAAAAAAAAAAAGAGCTCATGTCTGGGTTGTGAGTTCCATCCCAAATAGGGGCATGCAGGAGGCAGTTGATCAATGATTCTCTCTCAGCATTAATGGTTCCAGCTCTCTCTCCCTCTCCCTTCCTCTCTGAAACCAATAAAAATATATTTTTTTAAAAATAAAATGAAGTCAGCCAATTAACAATCCTGTTCCATCTGCTACCCTAATTTTCCCTTGCTATAAAAAATAATGTATTTCTAAAGTACTGGGAATTAGAATGTGTATACCCTTTAGATGTTCTTATTCTACCTACAACAAATCATATTTTAGTATTATTTTTGTCACTTAAGGGCTCTTATATAACAGAAACAAATATTTCATCATGGCCTCTAGATTAAAACTCCATCCAAAGACAATACTTGCATCAAAAGACGTAAAACTTCCTGTAGCCAATTCTAACACAGAACCACAGCCTTTCCACTCAGAGAGTGGTCCTCAGGCAAGGACCTGCAGCACCACACCACCAGGGAGCTTGTTGGAAATGCAGAGTCTCTGAGCCCTCCAGACCTGCTGCATCAAATTTTGTCTTGAGTCCAAATCTTGGGGACTGCATGGGAACATTGAAATTGGAGAGGTGCTGATCTAAACTAGGTGTTCTCACCTTTTACCATTGTCTAGTATTTACATATTTCTATTATTTGCTTACACTTTTATTGTTACATATTTCTATTACATTCTTTCCTCCAGATTTAGTTGTAGGGACTTTGTTCTTCCATACCCTCTACTTACAGCCCAGACAGTGCTGAAATCACGGTCAGCACTCAGTTTATATTCCTGAAATGCATGAAAATTTTTCATTAAAACTAAAGTATACCGGATATCTTATGTAAAAAGCAGATTGAGACAAAAATTCCTACTCTGAAATGACACAGGAAGGTCCTACATGGAACCAAATCCAGACCAAAATATTGAAACTAACTTCCTGACTATGGGAGACACACTGTTGCATTAGAGCCACTTTGTAGAGAGCCACCCGGGAAGTCACAAGGACATTCTTTTCTTATCAGCTGAGCCGAGGGCACCTGCAGAATCCTGTTATCAGTACCGATTTCTTATCTTTATCCCGGTGCTTGGAATGAGGAACAAATAGGACCTTGACTTACCAGATCTTGATATGTTAAATCTTGTACAAAAAAAAAAAAAAAAAAAAAAAATGAGGAGCACACCCGAAACTCCCTTTGACCTTAAACTCCCCTTTGGAAGCCAATAAATATGCTGTGTTGTCTGTGGTGAGTGTGACTGTCTCTCCATCAGAGAGATGGCGCCCACCTATATGAATCTATTTCTGCCTCTTGTCTTTTTCTTTCTCTAATTTCTTAATCCCTAGCTCCTCCACTCAGGAACCTGTCGTTTTTCTGTTCGGGACTCGGAAAAAGGAGAAACACCACACCACCTGAGTAACACTAGATTGTAAGAAAATTCCTCATGCTCCTTTCTTCTTTCTTGGAAGTCACCCCCACCTCATGGAACCAGGGAATCTTACAGGAGTGTCAGAATTTCTTCTCCTGGGATTTTCAGAGGACCCAGAACTGCAGCCCCTCATATTTGGGCTTTTCCTCTCCATGTACCTGGTCACTATGCTTGGAAACCTGCTCATCATCCTGGCAGTCAGTTCAGACTCCCACCTCCACACACCCATGTACTTCTTCCTCTTCAATCTGTCCTTGGTAGACATCTGTTTCACCTCCACCACCATCCCAAAGATGCTTGTGAACATCCAGTCACAGAGGAAAGTCATAACCTATGAAGGCTGCATCGCACAGATGTATTTTTTTCTACTCTTTGGAGTTATGGATAACTTCCTTCTAGGAGTGATGGCCTATGACAGGTATGTGGCCATCTGCCACCCCTTGCACTATATGGTCATCATGAACTCCCAGCTCTGTGGTCTGCTGATCGTAGTGTCTTGGATCATGAGTGCCCTGAATTCCCTGTTACAAAGTTTGATTGTGTTGCCATTGTCCTTCTGTACAGACTTGCAAATACCCCACTATTTTTGTGAACTCAGAGAGGTGGTCCAACTTGCCTGTTCTGACACCTTTCTTAATAACTTGGTGATGTATTTTGGAGTTGTGTTACTGGTTGGTGGTCCTGTTGCTGGTATCCTTTACTCTTACTCTAAGATAGTGTCCTCCATATGTGCAATCCCATCAGCTCAAGGGAAATATAAAGCATTTTCTACGTGTGCCTCTCACCTCTCAGTTGTGTCCTTATTTTATGGAACAAGCATAGGAGTATATCTCAGCTCTGCTGCTTCCCATAGCTCACATTCAAGTGCAGTAGTCTCAGTGATGTACACTGTGGTCACACCCATGCTGAACCCCTTCATCTACAGTCTCAGGAACAAAGACATAACGAGGGCTCTGAAAAGAATCTTTGGGATGGCAGGTACAAAGAGGACAATCATTTGGGAGTAAAAAGTGCTCTCGGTTTTGGGACTACAGAACTAAAATCCAGAAATTGTGACTCTTTAATCACATTGTGTTTTTCAGACTTGCTCCTTTTATTTTTTAACTATATTTTTGTCGATGCAGAGAGGAATGGTGAGGGAGAGAGAGATTAAAAAAAACATCAATGATGTGAGAAAATTATTGATTGGCTGCTTCCTACATATCCCCTCCTTGGTATCCAGCCCACTACCAGGGCATGTGCCCTGACCGGAAATTCAACATTGACCTCCTGGTTCATGGGCCAATGCCCACCCACTGAGAAACACAGGCCAGGCCAGACTTGCTCCTTTTATTTCTGTCCTTGAATTTCCTTTGTTTGTTTCAATTTCTCTGTACATTTTAAGAAACCATTTTACTAAGCTTTCTGTCTTGTCTGTTATAGAGACAGTTTTTCCCTTTGTTCTTTTTTAACCTTCACAAAGTTTTTTTCCAACCTTGGTCAGAAATAGTGAGCAGTTTTCATTTGCTTCACTAGAAATATTGATGCCTTAAGAATAATTTCTTCTCAAATGACATATCTCATTGTAAGTAATTTTTTCTTGTTTTGTAGGTAGAATAGTAATAAGTGTTATTATTCATGTAGAAAAACAACACTTGGCTACCTAATCATTATATATAATTTCATTCCACAAAATCTGAAACCTACATTGCTACCTTAACTGCTTTTCGTGATATTATATATTTTATTATTGTTCCCTGTAATTCTCAGGCTATTGATAGAGATGCAATAGGATAGGAATCGTGACAACCAGCCTGGTTCCTACTACTGTTCCTCCTGCATGCCCCCTATTGCATATCCCCTCTTGGGGAATGAGACCAGAGTCAAAGTCCTGGGTGGATGGATTCTGTGTTCCTTCTTATAGTTACAACAACCATCATGGAACTTTAAAAACATAAGGTTTATTACTCACAGATCCTGTGATCCCATAAGCCACAAGGGAATCTGTGTGTATGCATGTGCGTGTGAATGAGAGAGAGAGAGAAATGGACTTGGGCTGAAGGACTCTGCCTCTTTTGGGGTTAAGGGCAGGATGGCTATGGTTTTGTGAGTTTGCTTTTTTAAAATGTATCTTTATTATTGAAATTATTATAGATGTTCTCCTTTTTTTTCACCAATGACTTTACTCCTCCCCTCTCCTGAACCTCCCCTGTACCCCACTTCATCCCAGGCCTTCGCCCTACTATTACCTGTGTCCATGGGTTATTCATATATGCATATAAGTTCTTTGGTTTATATCTTCCCTTCCTTCCCCACCACCCAATTTCCTCTGAGGACCCACAGTCTGTTGCATGATTCCATGTCTCTGGATCTATTTTGTTTGGCACTTTATTTTGTTTATGGATTTCACATATAAGTGTGATCATGTGATACTTGTCTTTCTCAGATGGACTTATTTCACTGAGCATAATAATCTCCAGGCACCTCCATGCTATTTCAAAGGGAAAGAGATCTTTTTTTAAAAATTTTTTTTTTACCACTACATAGTATTCCATTGTGTAAATGTATCACCATTTTGGTGGTTTTTTTAAATCCATTCTTCAACAGATGGGCACTTGGGCTGTCTTCAGATCTTAGCTATTGTAAATAATGCTGCTATGAACATAGAGGTACACACATTCCTTCTGATTAGTGTTTCAGACGTCTTAGGTTATATTCCTAGAAGTGGGATCACTAGGTCAAATGGCAGTTCCATTTTTAAATTTTTTTTTCCATTTTTAAATTTTTTTGAGGAAACTCCACACTGTACCAATCTACTCACCAGCAGTGTACTAGGGTTCCCACTTCTTCACATCCTTACAAGCATTTGTTGTTAGTTGATTGATTGGTAGTAGCCATTATTGCAGGTATGAAGAGGCACCTCATTTTGGTTTAATTTGCATTTCTCTGATGAATAGTGCCATTGAGGATTTATTCATATGACTGTTGGCCATTTCTGTGTTCTTTGAAATGTCTATTTGGGTATTCTATTCATTTTCTGATTAGGCTGTTTATCTTCCTTTTGTTAAGTTGTATGAGTACTTTATATATTTTGAGTTTGATTTTATTTAAAACCTAAGAATAGGAATTGAGGCAATGGAAGGAAAAGCAGGGTCATTTATGTGGTTAGTTTTCTAGGCTACTCAGGGTTTTCAAAAGGGGAACTTTATAACATGTTAATTCTTGTGTAAGTATTACACAAATTCTATGTCTATTCCTGTGTGTAATTCCAAACAAACTTTGCTCCCTAGATATATCTATTGTCTAATGTGAAGTTTCTCCCTTTGCTTATTTAAAAATGCTTCTAATTAAAAATAAAATTTCACATGTTAATTATTTCAAAATAAAATTATTAAATTTAACATAAAAAGGCAACTTACTGGGTGATGGTAACATGAGTGCTTATGTAGTAACTCTGTCATGAATCAGGCAAAATTATATTTGTGATGGATATATTTGAAACAAATGCTTAGTAAAAAAATGCTACTGTATTTTATACCTAATGTCCAGGTTTCAATGTTGTATTTAGCTGAGCATCCAGAAAAGCTCCCATAGTTACTGGCAAAACTTGATTATCACATATCTATCTCCCAGTGGCATTTACTTGGAAACATACGTGAGCAGTTCAGAGTCAGGGAGAGCAGTGAGATAGTATATATATGACATTCTGAGCTAGAGATGAGGTAAAAGCTCTTGAGGATTTAGAAGGGAGGAAGAACATTTCAGGACAATAAGAAGAGTAGATGTTCAGTAATTAGAAGTTTGCCCTGCCCTATATATAGGTCATTTCTGACTAGAGGTCTCGTGCACGAAACTTGTTCACTGAAGGGTCAGGGGTGTCCCTCAGTTCATCCTGCACCCTCTCTAATACGGGACCCCTCACAGATGTCCCACTGCCAGTTTAGGCTCCATCCCAAAGGGTTCAGGCCTAAAGGGATGTGGCCTAAACTGGCAGTCAGATATCCTTCTCACAATCCGGGACTGCTGGCTTCCAACTGCTCGCCTGCCTACCAGCCTGATCACCCCCTAACTACTCCCCTGCCAGCTTCATCAATGCCCAATTTCTCCCCTATGGTCCCAATTGCCTCTAACTGCCCTCCCCTGCTGCCCAAACATCCCCAACCTGCGCTCCCCTGCTGGCCTGGTAATCCCCAACTGACCTCCCCTGCCAGCCCAGTCACCCCTAACTGCCTTCTTCTGCAGGCTTGGTCACCCCCAACTTCCCTCCCCTGCTGGTCCACTCACCCCCATCTACCCTCCACTACAGGCCTGGTCACTCCTAACTTCCCTCCCCTACAGGTCTGTTCGCCCCCAACTGCCCCCCCCCCCAACTGTCCTCCCCTGCAGGCCTGATTGCCAGCAACTACCCTCCCCTGCTTATCATCTTGTGGTGGCCAACTCTGACCACATAGGGGCAGCCATCTTGTATGAGGGTGTATGGGTCAATTTGTATATTATATTTTTATTAAATAGGAGCAGGATAACACTTATTATGGGAAAGACCCAAAATTTAAATTCTTTAAGGGAAAGGTAAAAGTTTCTCTTGGACTCCCATGGTCACAGATGCCTTCAGCTAAAAAATAATCCAAGTATATGTCTTGGGGTGACTCATTCTGAACCCTTACAATAGTGACCCAGTTTCATTCTTTTGCATGTTGTTGTCCAGTTTTCCCAGAACAGTTAACTGCAGATACTGTCCTTTCCTCATTTCACATGCTTGGTTCCTTTCTCCTAAATTAATGATCTTCTTTGTGTGGGTTTATTTCTTGGCTGTCTGTTCTTTTCTGTTGATCTATGTGTCTGTTTATGCCAGTACTATAGTGCTTTCATTACTATAGCTATAGTTTTAGAATATTGTCTGAAATCAGGGAATGGGTTGCCTCCAGCTTTGTTTTTCTTTCTCAGAATTGCTTTGGTTAATCAGGGACTTATGCAGTTCCACACAAATTTTAGGTTTGTTCTATTTGTGTGTGTGTGTGTGTGGGAAAATGACATTGGAATTTTGATAGAGATTGTATTGTATCTACGTAGCACTTTGCATATATTAAAAATAAAAATTCAACCAAGTAAATTTACAGATTTAATTGTATTTATTATTAAGTGATTCATGAATCAGGTAGCATACTATCTGGCAACTAAAAGGGAGCTCTGAGGGGATGTACAAAATAGAACAATTTTATAAGAAGGTTGAATGGACAAAGAGCTATTAACAATGGGAAAAACAGATTATTTGGAAGCCATAACATGTTTTCTTTGGGGTAAAGGAGGGGAGGAAGTATTTCCATCATACAGATTCCCTCTTCATTCTGTCGGGGATATGCAGGGTCCATATGACAGATTATCTTACTGTTGTTAGACCAGAAAAATCAAGACTGGTTGTCTAATATTAATAATAATATTAGAAAAATTTATTGTATTAAACAAAAAGCTGTTCCCAAAATGTTAACTAAAATTTTTATTATTAGTTCATCTCATGGTAAAATTGCATAGCATGTAATAAATCTAAAGCAGTCATTTTATAGTGCAAAAAAATAAAATTTAAAAGGTATTTACATTATAAAATTTCCAAAAGCCTCCTAATATTTAAATAAAAAAGGAGGATAGTAGAAAAATATCATGTAAGGGAAAATATACTGTAAGTAAATTACATCTATAAAATTTGTACTTTTGAAAATTAACTTTCATTTATAATGCTAACAGCAAAACACCCATGAAAAACACATGTGGTGTCAAAACAAGCCAAAGGAAAAGCATTTGGGCAAAACATGAAAAAGGATCCCAAGTCAAACTTATAGAAAATATTCCTTTATTAATATTTGATCTAGATAGGTTTGTATATTTTCAGAAAACAATTGTGAAACCATGTGGATTCCTGCAACAGAAAAGAATTGACAGGACTGTTCCAGCCATGAAGACAGAAAAGAAGCAGTCCAGAGATTGAAGACACCAACAATCGCCTTGCCATACTAGCAGTCAACAGCTGTGTGTCACTGCAGGTTGCCCAGGACCAAACCAGAGAGGGTCAGACCGGCCTGGCCACCTTTTGTCCACCATTTAAAAGTGTAATATCAATGCTGACATGTACACATAACGAACTATTTGACATAGAAATTGGGGCACAAAAGAACTGTTGGCCCAGAAAGAAACTCAGCATAAGCATTATTGCTTGTCTCATTTTCGGTTCTTATAAGTGTATTGGACCAGAAAGAAACTCACTATAGACTGATTCATTTGCCTCTCAGCATAAGCATTATTGCTTGTCTCATTTTCTGTTCTAATAAGTGTATTTCTTGTATCACATGATGTCACTCATCTAGGAGAAATAATGAAAAAAAACACACTGATGAACAAAAACAGAACCAGAGACAGGGAAATATTGATCAGACTGTCAAAATCTGAGGGTACGTAGGGAAGGTGGGGGAAGGGATAGAGATCAACCAAAGGACTTGTATGCATGCATATAAGCTTAACCAGTGGTCACAGAAAACATATGTGAAGGAGGGGTTTGGGACGGGAATGGGTGGATGAGGACAAATATGTGATACCTTAATCAATAAAGAAATTTTAAAAAATATTTTATGGAAAAATATATTTTATGGCATAATATTATACAATGGATTAGGGAGTCAAGTGCACTATTTTTACATAAATAATAACACTTATTACTATTTTACCTACAAAACAGAATAAATTACTTACAATGATATATGTCATTTGGAAAGAAATTTTTCTTAAGACATCAATGTTTCTGGTGAAGTAAATAAAAACTTCTCACTATTTCTGACCAAGTTGGAGAAAACATTGTGAAGGTTAAAAAGGGACAAAGGGGAAACTTTCTATATAACAGACAAAGCAGGAAGCTTAATAAAATGGTTGCTTAAGTTGTATAGAGAAGTTGAAACAAACAAAGGAAATTTAAGGACAGAGATAAAGCAACAAGTCTGGCCCTGCCTGTATTTCTCAGAGGTTTAGCATGGACCTATGAACCAGGTGGTCACCATTGGATTTCTGGGCAGGACACATGCCCAGGTAAGTGGGTTCATTTAACGAGAGGGAATATGCAAGAAGCAGCCTATCAATCATGTACTCACATCAATGATGTTTCTATCTTTCTCTCCCTCTTCCTTCCTCTCTGAAATATATATATAAATATATATTAAAAAGGTGCAAGCCTAAAAATCACATTGGGATAAAAACAGTATCAATTTCTGGTTTTTGGTTCTTTGTACCCCCTGATGATTGTCCCCTTTGTACCTGTCATCCCAAAGATTCTTTTCAGGGCCCTCTTTATATCATTGTTCCTGAGACTGTAGATGAAGGGGTTCAGCATGGGTGTGACAACAGTGTACATCACCGAGGCTACTGCACTTGAGTGTGAGCTGTGGGTAGCAGCAGAGCTAAGATATACTCCTAAGAATGTACCATAAAATAAGGACACAACTGAGAGGTGAGAGGCACACGTAGAAAATGCCTTATATTTCCCCTGAGCTGATGAGATTGCACATATGGAGGACACTATCTTAGAGTAAGAGTAAATTATGCCAGCGACTGGACCACCAGCCAGCAGCACAACTCCAAAATACATCACCAAGTTATTAAGAAAGGTGTCAGAACAGGCAAGTTGGACCACCTCTCTGAGTTCACAAAAATAGTGGGGTATTTGCAAGTCTGTACAGAAGGACAATGGCAACACAATTAAACTTTGTAACAAGGAATTCAGGGCACTTATGACCCAGGACTCTAGAACCAGCAGTCCACAGAGCCGGGAGTTCATGATATTCATATAGTGCAAGGGGTGACATATGGCCACATACCTGTCATAGGCCATCACTCCTAGAAAGAAGTCATCTAGTCCTCCAAAGAGTAGAAAAAAATACATCTGTGTGATACAGCCTGCATATGTGATGGCTTTGCTCTGTGACTGGATGTTCACCAGCATCTTTGGGATGGTGGTGGAGGTGAAACAGATGTCTACCAAGGACAGGTTGCAGAGGAAGAAGTACATGGGCGTGTGGAGGTGGGAGTCTGAGCTGACGGCCAGGATGATGAGCAGGTTTCCCAACACAGTGATCAGGTACATGGAGAGGAAAAGCCCAAATATGAGGGGCTGCAGTTCTGCTTCCTCTGAAAATCCCAGGAGAAGAAATTCTGAAATCACAGTATCATTCCCACTTCCCATGGAGTGAAGGTGACTAGTAGAAAATAATATATTAGTTTTTGTGCAAATGGCCATCACAAGCACAGTTTAAATGCTACAATTACATTTTGTAATAAAGCAACAATATTTATTTTTTGTACATGTCATCCCCATGACATCTTTGAGTAGGAATTCCTCGCTTCCTCAATCTTTGTTTCCAAATTGGTCATGGATTACACTGTTTTCATGAGAAATGCTTTCATGCACTAGAGAAATAATTATTGATAGTTTCCACCAGTAGGGAAAGTATACAGGATGCTCAGAATAAAATTCTTATAATATAATGATAGTGAAAGTATATATACAACAGTTATGTCATATAAAACGTCAGATGGCACAATGTGAATAAAAAATGAAAGTAGGTATAAAAGAGTAAATGGGTGTTATTTTATACTGGGAGTTCAGGGATCCCTGCAAAGAAGATGACAATTGAACAGAAACCTCAAGGAAGACAAAGTGGGAAACATGAGGTTATTTGGGGTGGGGTTGGGTAGGAAAAGAGGCAGTGCAAAAGGCCTAAGATGGCAATTGTTTGAGGTATTGAAGGTTCAAAAGGATCCAGAATAGTGAAATAGAATGGAGTCAGGAAGACACAGAATAAAATATTAGAGTGTATCATACATTGTGAGGGTATAAGATTCTCTTTGATTCTGTGTGTGTGTGTGTGTGTGTGTGTGTGTGTGTGTGTGTATTAATGTATATGTGTGCAAAAATTGCTGGATCATAATAGAAAGGCATGCCTTAATTTCGTCGACAGTAAATACAATCTGGAATTCAATGCAGTAAATGGGAGAACAGTTTAAAAGGCCGGTTCACGCTAATGAGGAAAAATAATAAGAGTGAAGAGCCCAGCAGAGAACCAGGTGCACTGGTCCTGGGCACTTCATGCATGACAATTGCTGGTCCGTGAGCATTCTCAGAGATCTCCTTCTACTCACTCTTGCACTGATGAGGGAAAGGCCTACAGAATGTAAGAAGAGTTCCCAGGTCCATCAGGCACTAGCTGTACAAGAGTGAATTGGAAGTCACATCTCACTGATTCTAAGTCAGTGCTTTTCTATTCTGTAAGGCTGCCTCACTCTGCCAATGCTTCACAAAGAAAAGGAAATGCAAATTTTGAAATAGAAAGAATCCTGAGAACTGAGCAGAGAGAAGCGAGGGTTCAGGTTCTGCTGTGGGAGAGAGAGGCCATGGAATTGTGCTCTGAGATGATGAGAAGAAAAAGGCTTAGAAGGAATGAGTTGTAAGGAATCCCTTCAGAGCTAAGGACACCAAATATGCAGGGTTCTTTCACTATTTCATCAGCCTGACCGTTCCCCCAAAAGACATGGTTATTAAAAGCTCTACTTCTCCCCACGATGCTTTCCCACAGTGCTCACTATAGCACCCCCAATGGCATCACTCACTGGACTTGCCTCTACTGGTCCTTCCTGCCTTGGACAATTGATATGGAAAAGGCAAGAAATTCAGATGAGGTGCTGGTTCCAGAGCAGGTGAACATCTTAAAGACGCACAAGAAGATGCTCTTATCCATGGCTGAGGAGCTGTATGTGAGTCCACAAAGGGAGGTATGAGGCCAAATTCTCAGAGCTCCTCATTAAGTGAACTGATTTATTGTTGCTTATTTCTCTAAGCAATTCAGCTCCCTTTGAACCAAGTGGCCATAAGTAATAGGCAACTCTTCTGCTAGTTTGGTCTCAGTGGGTTCATCTGGAGGTGAACATTCAATTCCTGGAGCATATTCAATTCCTACTGATGGGTCCACCTCCCCTGGAATGAACATCTCCCCAGGGTATGTAAACGCTCATGCCGGACACATGGACAGGGTAACATCATGAGCTTCTGAGCTGCTGTGAGTCACACAAAGTGTCTGACCCATAGATTCAGTGATGTCCCTGACCCCATCCATTTCAAACAGGCATCTAGCAGAAATTTCCACTTGACCTCAATTTTGAAAACCAGAGATTGTTTCTGAAAATGCATTTTATGGGGTGTAAATTATTTTGGCTGCAGAGGTAGGATGTCATTTGTACAAGTTTCTCAGAACTGTTCAAAATGCATTAACATCTTTAAACACACACACACATATTAATATAGTATGTGTATATATATAATATATATACATGTTCATATATATATATATATCAATATATATCAATATATATCTATATATCTATATATCTATATATCTATATATCTATATATCTATATATCTATATATCTATATATCTATATATCTATATATCTATATATCTATATATCTATATATATGTTGGAAGTGAAGCTATTCATAGCATTTCCTTAGGACAGAAAAGAGTACTTTGAATATAAAACCAGTACCTGATAGTGACTTAGAGCAGTCACTGCCAAAGATATTTCTAAAGAACTAGATGAAGATTATTATTGGACAATCAGTGCTCTGTTGAAGCTACTTAACTCTGTCACTGTAGAGTGAAAGCACACGTAGGGAATACCCAGAGTGGCTTGGCTATAGGTATTTATGTTCTGTGGATTTTGTAACGACTAAGTCCAAGCTGGGTGGCTTAAACAACACGAATTTATTTCATCAGGTTCTCGATCCCAGAAGTCTTCTCTCAGGATGTCAGGAAGGCTGCCCTCTCTGCAGGGGCTCTAAGGGAGACTGAGCCCCTTGCCTCGTCCTGCTATTAGTGCCTCCAAGCTTCCCTGGGCTTTGTGGCTGCATCACTCCAATCTCAGGAGACATATGGTCCGCTTTTCTCTGTGCCTCTCCACTCTGTATCTTCTAAGGAGCCTGGCTATTGGTTTCAGGGTCCAACTGGCTAATCCAGGAGGTTTTCATCTTGGAATCCTTAACCAAATCTCTAAAGAGCCATTTTTCAAATAAGGTCACATTTACAGTTACTGGGGCTTAGAATGCAGATATATCCTTACAGGGCTACCATCACCTTATTAATAAAACCTCTTTCTAAAAACAGGCTGTGGGTGGGATTTGCTCTTTGGGAAGTACTTTGCTGACCCCTGATTTAAGTGTGTAGATTCAGACATGGGCAGTAAATAAATCAGACACAAATTTGTAAAATTATAAGAAAAGGTTAGCCTTAGCTGGTTTTGTTCAGTGGATAGACTGTCAGTCTAGGGACCCAAAGGTTTCTATATTCAATTCCAGTCAAGGGCACAAGCCTGGGTTTGGGGCTCAGTCCAATGTGCAGGAGGCAGCCAATCAATGATTCCCTCCCATCATTGATGTTTCTATCTTCCTCTCTGAGATTAATAAAAAAAAATATTTTTAAAACAGTTAAATCTGGCTTCTTTTCTGCTAGTGAGAAGCTCCAGGAGATTTGTATCACACAGGCTCTGTTCAGTCGCCCCAGACCCTGGCTGATATAACTGTCAAACCCTTTCAGCATCCTGAATTTCATCCCACTATAACTATTCCTATGCCAGTGTCCATTACTGTCAACCTGAAGTACCTCAAAACTTAGCTCTAGAACTTAGCTGAATGGAGGCTCAGCCAGGAGCTGTCCTTGGTTTCTGCTGATGGTTCCAATAACCTAACAAGCAATTCTCTCACGAAGGCACCTTCAAATCTATAGCATAATATAAGGAGTGCATACTACCTGATTTAATTATAAACAGAAGCACTCCATCCACGAAAGCAATGAGCCTCTATCAGACCTGACAAGAAAATATTTGAGAAATCTGCTTGAATGTCATACAGAGGACAAATGCTTGCTACTATCATATATATCATCACTGTTCTGAAATTTCAAACCAATGCAACCAAAGAAGAAAAAGCAATAGTAGACTCATGTCTTAGGTAAAAGTAAAATAATCACATTTTCAGATGATAAAATTGACTGCCTAAAATGCATTAGAAGGCTATAGTAACTAAGAAGTCATTTAGATCAGGCTAGCTGTAAACACAAGCAGGTATTGCCCGGCAAGTGCTGCTCAGTGATTGAGCATTAACCCATGAACCAGAAGGTCATGATTGGATCCCTGGTCAAGGCACATGCCTGGGTTGAAGGCTTGAATATCTGAAACAAAGGCCACCCTCTGGGTCTTCACAGTGGCTCTTCCCACAGCAGGGCACACACTTCCCCCAGATAACTTCATAATTACAACTCTGACTTCCTCTAGGACTCTGGTCAAATATCACTCTTCTGAACTCCCATTAAAATACAACATCTCCATTTAAATTGCTTTATGCCTGTTTTTCTTTTTCATACAATCTGTCACTATCAGACAGAGCATATGTTTATCTAGTTGGTAATTAATATGCTTTTTCCATCATTGTATTGTAGAAAACATTATTTCTCAGCATTCTATATTCTTATCCTAGAAGATAGTCAGTACTAAATATAAATTCCTCAAATGAATAAAAGAATTTTTCATTAAGACCATATATCACATGACCTCTTAAGGGTAAACTGAGTGTAGGACAAGAATTCCTAACTAAAATTAGCAAAGCAGACCCAGTAAAGGAGACATACTCAATATAAGTGAATAATTTCTTGACTGAAAAACATAAAAACATAAATTCTAGCATTTCACTATGTTAATACTAACACATGTAAAATTAAACACATTATTTTTTCTTCTTCCTTTTGACCACTACCACATGGTACAAGACAATGATAACCCAATTTCAAAATTTCTTTTTCTGAAACTTTCAGAGGAACCAGAACTGTAGCTCCCTCATTTTTGTTTTTTTCCCTCTCCATGTACCTGATCACTTTGCTCAGAAACCTGCTCATCATCCTGGCTGTCAGCCCAGACTCCCACCTCCACACACCATGTACCACCATTTGTCCACCAACCAGATCTGAAATATCATGGCTGGCATGTACACATAGGAACTATCTGGCATTGAAATTGGGACGCAAAAGGACTGTTGGCCCAGAAAGGAACTCATTACAGACTGATTCATTTGCCTCTCAGCATAACCATTTTGGCTTGTTGCAGTTTAGGTTCTTACAAGGATATTTCTTGGATTACATGATCTCACACGTCTAGAGGAAAAAATGAACAACATAAACAGACCCAGAGAAAGAGAACCAGCGATCAGACTCTCAAACCTCAGAGGGGAAGTAAGGGAGGATGGGGGTCAGGGGAAGAGATCAACCAAAGGACTTGTGTGTATACATATGGCCCAGCCAGTGGCCACAGACAAAAGGGTTGCGGCGGGGGGGGGGGGGGGGGGGGGGGGGGGGGGGGGGGGCGTATCTAGGGAGGGGTTTGGGATGGGAATGGGGGAATAAAGACAATTATGTGATAACATGATCAATAATAAAAAAAAGAACAAAGCTGAAGACAAAAAAAATAAAAATAAATAAATACCTACATAAGAAACATTGATGAGAAATATTGATCAGCTGCCTCCCCAACACCTCCCACTGGAGATGTGTCTGCAACCAAGGTACATGACCTTGACCACAATCAAACCTGGAATGTTACAGTCCACAGGCCGAATCTCTATCCACTGAGCAAACATGTCATGGCTGTGTACACTTTTTAATGAATTATATATCCCTTTCTGCTTGAAAATTCCAATGCTGTCTACAGTTATGACTCTTCCATAGCTCTAAGAAAAGTAATTCTCCTTTTCTAAATTTTGTCATGTGGACAAAAAAAAACAAGCAAAACACACCACATACGAAAACTGAAAAGTTCAGCTGGTGTGGTGGGAATGGGGGCTGCTTAGTAGCCTTAAAAAAAAAAAAGAAACCTAATACAACCATATAAGATGGTCTGAAATTAAAACTTTCTAATTGAAAGGAGCTTTAGTAAGCAGTCATATCCTAAACTTGAATTTTTCATGAAAAAAAAGTCAAATCATTGTCTTATATGAAGACATCATTTTATTGTTCACAGTATTCCCAATGTCCCCCATTCTCCTCTTTGCCCACACCCCAGGCCTTTCCCACATTATTGTTGATGTCCATGGGTTACCCAAATGTACACATATTTGGTTAATTCTTTCTCATCCCCCAACTCCATCTCCTCTGCCATGTGTCAGTCTGTGCTATGTATCCAATGTCTGTGGTCCTATTTTGTTAATCAGTTTATTTTTTCTCATTATATTCCACATATAGTGAGTTTATGTAATATTTTTTTCCCTCTGGCTGGTTTATTTCACTTAGCATTACAGTTTCCAGGTACACCCATGCTATCACAAAGGGTAAGAGATAGCTTTTTAGCAGCTACTTAGTATTCCATTGTGTAAATGTCCTAGAGCTTATTCATTCCCTCATTTGCTCATGGGCATTTGGGTTCTTTCCAGACCTAAGCTATGGTCAATAAATATGAACATAGGGGTGCATATATTCTTCCTGATTTGGTGTTTGAGAATTCTTAGGCTATATTGCCAGAAGTGGGATCTCTGGGTTAAACAACAGTTTGATTTTTATTCCATACTATTTTCCACAATCTCTGAAAAAGAATGCATTCTAACCAGCAGTATTCTAGGGTTCCTCTATTTCCACATCTTTGCCAGCAATTGTTGTTTGTTGATTTGTTAATGGTGCCCATTCTGGCAGATGAGAAGTAACTCCTCATTATTGTTTTAATTTGTATCTCTCTGATAATTAGTGACCTTGAGCATTTTAATATGTCTCTTGGCCATTGTGATTTCTCTTTGGAGAAGTGTTTATTCAGGCCCTTTGTCAATTTTTTTTTCACTTGAAATGTCTCTAAACCTATTATTTATATGTTTATTTTTACTGTTTAAAGTATTACATATAGTAGTACATATATCTCCTCTCTTTCACACATGAACCTTCCCCAACCTCCCCTAACCCTTTTCACATGCCCTCATCCTACCCACCCCCAAACCAGTGTATCTGTCCATTGATTGTGCTTATATACATGCATATAAGTCCTTCAATTGATCTCTTTCCCCCCCTCCCCAACACTCCCCAGACTTGCAGTTGTAATTTGACAGTGTGTTTGATGCTTCACTGGATCTGTATCTACCTTCCTGTTCATCAGGTTATAATGTTCCTCATTTTCCATAAATAAGTGAGATTATGTGGTATTTTTATTTCATTCCCTGGGTTATTTCACTTAGCTTAATGCTATCCAGTACCATCCATACTGCTGCAAATTGTAAGAATGCCTTCTTTTTATAGAAGCCTAGTATTCCATTGTGTAGATATATCACAGTTTTCTAATATACTCATCTGCTGATGGGCATTTAGGCTCTTTTCAAATCTTAGGTATGGTGAATTGTGCTACTGTGAACATATGGATGCATGTATCCTTTCTGATTGGTGTTTCTAGTTTCTTGGGATGTATTCACAAAGCACTGAACACAAATGTATTTACATTATTAATAACCCCAATAAAGGTGACCAGCAGAGAAAGGCGAATTAGAGGATGAGAAAGAAAGAAGAAAAAAGAGTGCAAAAATGAAATTGGGAAAAGGAAAAAAAGTAAGAGGGAAAAGAAAGAGAATAAGAAAGAAGACAGGAAAAAACTATTTATATGGGGATAAAACTACAGTAGAACAGCTACTAATACCAACCAATGCCAGCAACAAATACTTAGAGATGAATGCAAACTACAAACAACAACTAATATCAACTGAGTTGAGGGAAAACGTAAGCAAAAAAGCAAACAACAACAAAAAATGAAAAAGCTAAACAATCTCACAAATAAGTATAAAGAAACTGATATAATCAACAATCAAGCAAAGCACAACAAAAGGACAGAGAGAAAGAAAAAAATTTGGGGATAGTGAAGAAAGAGAAAATAGAGGTGTGTATGGACTTAGAGCAGGGGATTGGAAATTAGATATGTAAGTAGGGTGAAATTTTAACAGGGGTCAAAAGAAGGAATAGGGAAAATCTAAAGCAGGAATAGGGTAAGATAAAAGCACAACAAAAGGGGAATGTGAGGAAGAGAGTGTTGGCATAAAGGTAAAGTTGAAATATTGTAAAATGATGCTATAGGAAAGATGAAAATAGAATGTAGAACGGTAATCCCAAAGTAAAATAAAATGACACTTTAAAAAAAAAAATGGCACTTAAAAAAAAAAAAGGTAAAATAGTAGTAGTAATAATACTGATTGAAAAAAAAATGTAATAATTAAAAAGGTAAAATCCAGTGAGGGAAAAAGAAAAAATTATATCATTTCTTAAGTAAAAAAATGAAATAAAAATAAAAACGTGCAGTAGTGAAGGTCATTCATTCCTCTACTGTTCTGTTTGGCACGCCTGTCTCCTAGTCAGTACAGTACTGAAGCTCTGCGCATTCCACTGCTCCACAGTCCTGATTTTCAAACAGGCAATATTTCTTTATTTCTTATACTCCTTTATTTGAGTTTACACAAGAGTCAATTTGCGATTCAGTCCTTGGTTGACAGTGTTTCTGGATTGACCTCTGGATATATAGGGCCTCTGTAGCTAGTTTTTATTATGTTTTTCCTGTAGCACTTAAAGGGGATTTGGGGGAATTATCATAAACTAATGAACAAAAACAGGCCTGGAGACAGGAAAACATTGATCAGACTGTCAAACCCCCAGGGTAGGTAGGAGGGCTTGGGGTGCGGTGGGGTGCTTCTCCTTTTTCCAAGTCCCACATAGAAAGTGAAAAGGACAGGTTCCTGTGTGTAGGAGCTGGGAATTAAGAAATAAAAGAAAGAAAGATACAAAGAGGCAGAAATAGATTCATCTAGATGGGTGCCAGGTGGAGGCTGTCACTGTGATGGAAGGATAGTTAGCCCCCACCACAGATAACACAGTGCATTTGTTGGTTTCCAGAGGAGGGTTTAAGGTCAAGGAAGTTCTGGGTGTGCCCAGGTCTTATTCATTCCCTCATTCCTGGGATTTAGCATATCAAGACCTGGGTAATCAAGGTCCTATTCCTTCCTCATCCCAAGCACATGGATAAAGATAAGAAATCAGTACTGATAACTGTCTCTAACATTTTGGGAGGCTGTTTCCAGGGGATGGCCATGCCTCTCACCTAGGACTCAGCTGACATTAATTTAAAGGTCAACCATTGGCATTCCCAAGGGCCCTCTGCGGGGAAGGGATAGAGATCAACCAAAGGACTTGTGTGCATGCCGATAAGCTTAACCAGTGGTCACAGACAACAGGGGGGTGAGGACATATGTGGGGAGGGGTTTGGGATGGGCATGGGGGAATGAGGGCAAAAATGTGACTCAATCAATAAAGAAATTTTAAAAATATTTCATGGCATAAAAATTATACATAGTCAAGTGCAGTTTTTTTTTTGTTTTGTTGTGTTTTTTTACGTAATACCACTTATTACTGTTCTATCTATAAAACAGAACAAATTGCTTACAATGATATATGTCATTTGGGAAGAAATTTTTCTTAAGACATCAATGTTTCTGGTAAATAAAAACTTCTCACTATTTCTGACCAAGGTTGGGAAAAACATTGTGAAGGTTAAAAAGGGACAAAGGGGAAACTTTCTGTATCACAGACAAAGCAAGGAAGCTTAATAAAATGGTTACTTAAATTGTATAGACAAGTTGAAACAAACAAAAGAAATTCAAGGACAGAAATAAAAGCAACAAGTCTGGCCTGGCCTGTATTTCTCAGAGGTTGAGCATGGAACTATGAACCAGGAGGTCACCATTGGATTTCTGGTCAGAATAATGCCCAGGTAGTGGGTTCATTTACCAGGAAGGGGTATGTAAGAAGCAGCTGATCAATCATGTACTCTCATCAATGGTGTTTCTATCTTTCTCTCCCTCTCCCTTCCTCTCTGAAATAAATTAAAAAAGCACAAAAGGTTCAAGTCTAAAAATTTCAATGTGATTAAAGAGTAACAATTTCTGGTTTTTAATCCTGTAGCCCCAAATTCAAGGCTACTTTTTACCCATGGATGATTGTCCCCTTTTACCTGCCAACCCATAGAATCCTTTCAGGGCCCTCTTTATGTCTTTGTTCCTGAGACTGTAGATGAAGGGGTTCAGCATGGGTGTGACCACAGTGTACATCACTGAGGCCACTGAACTTGATTTTGAGCTTTGAGTAACAGCAGAGCTGAGGTACACTCCTAGGATTGTACCATAAAATAAGGAGACAACTGAGAGGTGAGAGGCACATGTAGAAAATGCCTTATATTTCCCCTGAGCTGATGAGATTGCACGTATGGAGGACACTATCTTAGAGTATGAGTAAATTATGCCAGTAAGGGGACCACCACCTAGTAGCACAGATACTAAATACATCACCATGTTATTAAGTAAGGTGTCAGAACAGGCAAGTTGAAGCATCGATTTGAATTCACAAAAATAGTGCGGGATTTCCAAGTTTGTGCAGAAGGACAATGGCAACACAATTAAACTTTGTAACAAGGAATTCAGGGCACTCATGCCCCAGGACACCAGGACTAGCAGTCCACAGAGCCTGGAGTTCATGATGACCATGTAGTGCAAGGGGTGGCAGATGGCCACATACCTGTCATAGGCCATCACAGCTAGAAGGAAGTCATCCAGTCCTCCAAAGAGTAGAAAAAAATACATCTGTGTGATGCAGCCTTCATAGGTGATGGCTTTGTTCTGTGACTGGATGTTCACCAGCATCTTTGGGACGGTGGTGGAGGTGAAACAGATGTCTACCAAGGACAGGTTGCAGAGGAAAAAGTACATGGGTGTGTGGAGGTGGGAGTCTGAGCTGACAGCCAGGATGATGAGCAGGTTTCCAAGCACAGTGATCAGGTACATGGAGAGGAAAAGCCCAAATATGAGGGGCTGCAGTTCTGGTTCCTCTGATAATCCCAGAAGTAGAAATTCTGAAACCAGAGTATCATTCTCACCTCCCATGGGGTAGAGGTGACTAGTAGAAAGAAAAAAAAAGCATGATTAGTTTTTGCACAAATGACCATTGCAAGTACAGATTAAATGCTACAATTACATTTTGTAATAATGCAACAATATTTATTTTTGTACATATCATCCCCATGACATCTCTGATTAGGAAATCCTTTCTTCCTCAATCTTTGTTTTCAAGGTGGTCATGGATTATACTGTTTTCATGAGAAATGCTTTCATGCAATTGAGAAATATTTATTAATAGTTTCCACCAGTAGGGAAAGTGTATAGGATGCTCAGAAACGAAATTCTAACCCTGATTCTAAGTCAGTGCTTTTCTACTCTACAAGGCTGCCTCACTCTGTCAATGCTTTACAAAGAAATGGAAATGCAAATTTTGAAATAGAAAAAATCCGGAGAACTGAGCAGATAGAGGGGAGGGTTCAGGTTCTGCTGTGGGAGGAGAAAGGCCATGGAATTGTGTTCTCAGATGGTGAGAAGAAAAGGGCTGAGAAGAAATAAATTTCCAGAAATCCCTTCAGAGCTAAGGACACCAAATGTACAGGATCCTTTCACTATTTCATCAGCCTGACTGTTCCCCCAGAGGACACAGTTATTAGAAGTTCTTGCTCTGCACATGATGCTTTCCCACAGTGGTCACTCTGGCACCCCCAATGGCATCACTCACTGGACTTGCCTCTACTGGTCCTTCCTTCCTTGGACAATTGATGTAGAAAGGGCAAGAAATGGAGTTGAGGTACTGGTTCCAGAGCAGGTGAACATCTTAGAGAGACACAGAGAGGATGCTCTTATCCATGGCTGAGGAGCTGCAGGTGAGTCTTCAGAGGGAGGTCTGAGGCCGAATTCTCAGAGCTCCTCATTAAGTGAACTATGTTACTTTTGCTCAGTTCTCTAAGCAATTCAGCTCCCTTGAAACCAAGTGGCCATAAGTAATAGGCAACTCTTCTGCTAGTTTGGTCTCAGTGGGTTCATCTGGAGGTGAACATTCAACTCCAGGTGCATATTCAGTTCCCACAGATGGGTCCACCTCCCCTGGAATGAACATATCCCCAGGGTATGTAAGCACTCATGCTAGACACATGGACAGGATAACATCATGAGTATCTGAACTACTCTGGGTCACACAGAGTGTCTGACCAAGAGATTTAGTGATGTCCCTGACCCCATCCATTTCAAACAGGAAACTTGCAGAAACTTCCCCTTGACCTCAGTTTTGAAAACCAGAGATTGATTCTGAACAATCACTTGATGGGGGGTAAATTTTTTTGGCTGCAGAGGTAGGATGTCCTTTGTACAAGTTTCCCAGAACTGGTAAAAATGCATTCACATCTTTAAACTCACATAGGTTTATATATATTTATATACATATACATACCACATACTTATATAGTATATAATACATATGTTGGCCAATGAGGTTATTCATAGCATTTCTTTATGACAGAGAAGAGTACTTTGCATATAAAAGCAGTAACTAATAGTGACTTAGAGCAGTCACTGCCAAAAATATTTCTAAAGAAGTAGATAAAGATTATTATTGGACCGTCAATACTTTGTTGCAGCTACTTAACTCTGTCATTGTAGAGTGAAAGCACTTGCAGGGAATGCACAGATTGGCTTGGCTATAGGTATTAATTTTCTGTGGATTCTGTAACAACTCAGCCCAAACTGGGTGGCTTAAAACAATATGAATTCATCTCATCAGGTTCTCGATCCCAGAAGTCCTCTCTCAGGATGTCAGGAAGGCTGCCCTCTCTGCAGGGGCTCTAAGGGAGACTGCTCCCCTTGCCTCGTCCTGCTATTAGTGCCTCCAAGCTTCCCTGGGCTTTGTGGCTGCATCACTCCAATCTCAGGAGACATATGGTCCGCTTTTCTCTGTGCCTCTCCACTCTGTATCTTATAAGGAGCCTGGTCATTGGTTTTAGGGTCCAAATGGCTAATCAAGCATGTTTTCATTTTGAGATCCTTAATTATATCTCTAAAGAGTCATTTTTCAAATAAGGTAACATTTACAGTTACTTGAGGTAACTTTTTTAAAAGAGTAAAATAGTAGTAGTAATAATACTGATTGAAAGTAAAAATGTGATAATTAAAAAGGTAAAATCAAGTAGAAGGAATAAAAAATATATCATTTCTTATGTAAAAAATGAAATAAAAATAAAAATGTGCAGTAGTGAAGGTCATTCACTTCCTCTACTATTCCGTTTGGCACGCCTGTCTCCTCCTCAGTACAATACTGAAGCTCCCTGGATTCCACTGCTCCTCAGTATTGTGCCCCGGCCAGTGGGACAGCAAAGTGGGAGCGAGGATATACCTGGAAGGGAATGAGGGAGGACAGGAGACTCGGAGAAATGGAGGCAAGACAGGGTTCTGATCAAGCCTCAAATTTTATTTTTTGCAGCCGCAATATATGTACACAGGTTGTAGGGGGAAGTTGCCACAGAGACATTCCAGGGCCGGGAGAGTTGTGTATCAGCAGGACGTGTTTGCAGGGAAGGATACAGCAGAGATTCTCCGGGGCAGGGCGAGTTATCACAACAGGTGTGCCTTGCTCAATGGCCAGATATGCTGCTAGGCATTTAGATTGTTTCTAGTTAACTGCCACACCGCAGCTTGTCACAAGAGTTCTGGTAAGTCAGAAACTCAGTGTCTAAGATGGAGGTGTCTTTTAAGATGTAATCACTAATCATTTTTCGGCTCCCGACAGTGTTGTAGGCCACAGTTCTCATTTTTAAGCAGGCAGTAGGTCTTTATTTCTTATACTCCTTTATTTGTGTTTACACAAGAGTCAATTTGTGATTTCACCCCTGGGTGGCAGTGTTTCTGGATTGATCTCTGGGTCAATCTGTAGTTAATGTAGCTAGTGTTTAGATTTTGTTTGATCTGTAGCCCTTAATACCTGGTTGGGGGAATGGGTTGCTGTAGAATTGGTTCTCTGATCATTATTCCCTGCTCTAATCTCCAAATTCCACAAAAACAACTTTCCCCTGCAGTCTCTTAGAGTGTTTCCAATTGGGTGATCCTAAGTATTTGGTTTAGTCATCAAAAGCAAGGATTTAAAGAGGAAAAAAGAAAAGATAAAGAGG